>NC_142780.1:4350000-4650000 GCF_988280905.1 Pimephales promelas | reverse complement strand
TGAGGTGTTGTTGCTATAACGCGTTGCTATGGATTGCGTCACTTCCGTCACGTTTCGTGTCTTGCGAGACGGATTTTTATGCTTAATTTTATATATTTATCTAAAATGAATTTACAATTTTATTAATACTTTTCATATGTTTAAAAAGAAGAATGTAAATATGTAAATTCAAAATTATATATGAAATGTCAGTTGTTTTTTTATTCATTTATTTTTAGCCTACGTAATTTTTTGGCGGCACCCCTGACACAGTCAGGGGGCACCCCAGTGTGCCGCGGCACCCACTTTGAGAAAGGCTGCTTTAGAAGGTGGTTCGTAAAGGGATAGACGTGGTCAACAACAATACTCAGGTGTGCTGTGGCGTTTAAACCATGCTGGTACTTGGTGGTACAATTGGTACTTAAGGCCGAAAGTGTGCCAAGAAAATATAATTACACCATTTACAGCACCAGCAGCCTGAACCGCTGATTATAGGCAGGAAACCAAATAGGCACCAAATTCTGACATAAACTAGACGTGTAGAGATGGTTGTGCATGAACATCCCAGTAGATCAGCAGTTTCTGAAGTACTCAGACCGGCCCGTTCGACACCAACAACCATGACGCATTCAAAATCACTTAAATCACCGTTCTTCCACATTCTGATGCGGGTCATCTTGACCATGTCTACATGCCTAAATAAGTTCGATTTCATCATAGATATCTATATAAAGGCTAGATATGTTGTCCACGCTGCTGGCCAATGGAGGTCGACGTCTGCACCTGGCGGCCATCTTGTCACAGGCAGCTCGCTCACTCGTAACATTGTGTTAATGGTACATGTACTATTTAAATAACCATAACTTGCTCAATTTTCTACCGATTTTCAAACGGTTTGGTTTATAATCATCAGAGATGTAGTTATGACACTGCATACTTATGAATAAAAAGTGTATAAATAAATAATCATCCAGATAATTATTGCCATGTTAATAACGTTTGTAAGAAACCAAACCGTTTGTACATCCGTCAAGAGTATTTGTGTTCGTGCTGACCACTCATCTTACATCAGCTTGCCTGTGACGAGATGGCCGCTGGTGATGACGATAGAAACTCCGCCTTATGACATCTAGCCTTTATATAGATATCTATGCATTTCATTACATGCATTGAGTTGCTGTCATGTGATTAGCTGGTTAGCGAACAGTTGAGCGGCTGTACCTAATAAAGTGGCCAGTGAGTGTATAATAATAACTAAGTGCCAGTTTACACGAGAACGATTCCGGGTGAAAACGTAAAAATATTTTATCGGATGTGCCTTTCGTTTACACGGCGACGGCTTTTGGGGGCTTAAAAACGCAAAAAGAGTGGAAATCTTAAAAACGCTCCACCGCCACGTTCCCGTGTAAAGGGTAAAAACGTAAAAATCTGCTTGATAGTGAAGGTTGTACGCAGTCGCACAGACTTGGTGTTGTTGTGTGGCAGTGCTTCACATTGCCACCTGGCTGCCTGGAGTGCATACTACATCGAATTTCACACACTTTTGCGTCACCATATGCATGCCGATTTCCCACCCATAACGCTCGTCTAAACGCAGAATAAAAAGTGATAATGCAACGCCACTTTTGCGTTTTCTCTTCAGTATTATTTCTGTGTAAACATAGCCTAAATAAGAATATATAAAATGACTACATAAAACCTTTTTTTTTTCTAATTTACTGTAAAATATGATTAAAGAAAAATATAATTTTTTTATGATTTTTACTTTACAACTTTAACATTACAGTGCGGATATGTATAATCTTAATTCCTTCATTTTCAAACGTTAAATCTTTTTTTTATGCTTAAACAGAAACATTACACACTAACTAAATTTAAAAAAGCATAATGGGACCCCTTTAGGCTACGTCCACATTAATCCGGATACATTTGAAAACGTGGTTTTCGTTTAAAAACGCTCTCCGTCCACAGTAGCGTTTCAGCCGTTTTCCGACGTTTCAGTGTGGATGAGAAACTTCTAAATTCACTTTACTGCGCATGCGTGAAACTTCGCAAAAGCTCATTAAGATGATACAGATGGGAAAATAAATAATAATGTTATCGCACAAAAACAGGATAATTTGATTTAGCAAAATATCTCACCATCACTGATGCGTCCAGGTCGCATTCAGTCACCATATGTTTGGTCTAAAACGCAACTGCTCTCCTGTTTTGCCGCAGGACAGCAAATGTGAGTAGACTACATTATCTGTTATCTTTGCAGTACCGTGCTATGAAGAATAGCACATATTAAGTAACATAGAAAGCAATAGTGTAAAAATGAATAACACATAACAGGCACAATACCGATAAACATGAATATCTATTGGTACTACATGGATCACATGACTAAACTTGCGTCATCGTTTTGAAAAATCCTTCCGGTTTCATCGTCTACACTACAACGCGAAAACGCCGTTTTCAAATTTATCCACTTTGGAGAGCGTTTTCCATACGATACGTTTTTGTTGACTTAAAACGCCGTCTCAGTGTGGACGGAAGGCCAAAACGGAGAGAAAAATATACGTTTTCAAATGAAAACGTATTAGTGTGGACATGGCATTAATGTTTTCAATGGACGAAGCACTGATCTCTTGCTGCGTTCAAGTCATCTCGTATAGATCGTAATTACGAATTGAACGCACTTGAACGCCACCACAATGTCGTAATACCAGTGGGGAGCTCGGGATTTTCTTTAAGCCCCGATCTGTACGAGTTGGGGGCGTGTCAGTGAGAAACGTTCATTCAACGTCTGTTGACGGTAAATTTGAATTGAATTTCAATGTTTACTCATTGACATTGTAAGGCTTTTTCATTTATAAAGCAAGCTCTCTGCACAAAATATGATATCATTATAATATAAAAATTATACCTAATGATTAAGTTTACATTGGCTTCATAAGCTAATAAAAACATAAAAATAAAACACACCTGATTCAAATTCAAACCTTGCTGTATTTTCGTGTAATTCATTAAAAGAAGGTACACCGCCATTTTGCTCCGACGAAACTGACTTAAACGCACCTCACGTCGTAAACACGACTTCCCACCTCGAACTTCCCAGGAGGACTTGAACGCAGCATCTGTATGTGGACCGCATGAGCTCTTTCAGGTCAGGTGTGTAGTTGTGTGGGGTTTGTGGGACGCTGGCTGGGGGAAACGTCCAGCTTCTGTCTGTCTGTGCTGGTGTTTTCCGTGTGTCCTCGCCTCACTGAAGATGGATGAGTTTTCCCTTCATTGTCAAGGCAACCGAATACCAGATGCACTAATGGGGGAATATTTTACAGGAACGCTTCACACCACGTAGAGTCTCTCAACGCCCAAAATCTGACCGTCCAGTGAGCGAAGGATTTGAGTCTGGACTGTTTTTGATATTTCTGGAAGCTCTTTATTCTCTTCATTGTCATATCATTATGCCTCCATTAGAGTCGGTAAAACCCTCATTTACATGGCAGTTGTTGTCGAGAATTTCCTGGCTCCACGCTGTGTTAATTTTAAAAAGCTTTGGCGACGACGGCAGGAAAAAACGCCTTTTAAACGAAAGCATTTTATGAGCGGAGCTTTGGATGTGACCGCGTTAGCGTTGCGGAGCCCGTCTTTTCTTGCACACAGATGTGAGTTGTAAATGTAAATCCCTATTTATGCTGTTGTAGATCGTGAATGAAGCGGCCAAGTACCGGTACCGTTCTGGGAACATGTTTGACTGTGGGAAGCTGACCATCAGATCTCCGTGGGGCTGCGTGGGTCACGGCTCGCTCTACCACTCCCAGAGTCCAGAGGCCTTCTTCGCACACTGTCCTGGAATCAAGGTGAAGCGCACAAAGAAATTATATTTTCACAACAGAAAATTAAGCATGATTTGACTCTTGATGCTGTTTTCATGACAGTTAAAGGGACAGTTCCCCCAAAAATGATCATTCTCTCTGTAATTACTCCAATCACGCAAGACTTTCGTTCGTCTCATCACACAAATTAAGATATTTTGAGCTGGATCACTCCTCCATAGGCTTCTATGTATTTGAAAATAACCAGCAAGTTACTGAACACGATGTTTTAAATAGTCCAAGTGATTACGGTGGCTCAACCTTAAGTATATCAAGCGATGAGAATACTTTTGAATAACATACAGAAATTCCTTAATTTCCCCAATATTTCTTTTAAGGCGAGACACTACAGGTGAATAGAGTAATTTTTTTTAACTAGCAGATATCACCATGGAACTTTCCTATATTGAGATGAGGAAAAAACATATTACAAGTTTTCTGTAATTCAACGTTTAAATATGCAAATGAGGCATTATCTATGTAGTTAAATATGCTCTAATTTGCATGCATTTTAAGAAACGAAACCTGAGTATTGGATAAAGCCAGGTACAAAATTATTTTATTATTGTGTTCACATATTGGATGAGAGAAAAATTGCGAAGGGATTTATGGATATCTACTTTTGTTATCCTGTAAATCAGAATATACTGCCAATTGCCTTAAAAAAATGATTTTCGCTATGTTTTTTGGAATAAAATGTTGTATTAAATCAGGCTAGGAATAATGTGTTTACAAATCCCTCTGTAAATGTCTTCATAATATAACTAGGTACAAGACTGGAAAGTTTGGTGTATATAGGTGTTACTGAAGTGGAGATTTCGGACTTGGAGTATGAGAGAAAAGTCATTTTGAGAAAACTAATATAAATAGATAATTTAGCATCAGCCAATGATATTGCGCATGCCATTTAGAGTTAAATCCTAGTTAAAAGGAAATTACCATATTTGGATCCGACAGCCTTGTATAGGAGAGAAGATTTCTAACGGTGTGTGTGATGACAGGGTGCAGATCGCGATCGCTGAGGATTTATAACGACAACTTTTGAAGAATTTATGAGAAATCTACAGACGCAAACAGACAAAGTGTAGTAAAATAAAGACCTAAATGTGTATTTTGAACTTTTTTTTCACCAAAAGTCTGAAAGAAGACATGTTATTGAAGACAAATATCCCAAAATCTCAAAATTGACCAGTGAAAAAAAACAACAAAAACAACAATGATGTTTTTGCCTGCCGTGTCTCGCCATAAACAATATGAACTGGAACACCTTCTCTCCCCCCCTGCGTTACCCCACCCATTCCCAGCCCTGGATATAACGATAGTTTTTCTTAAATAAAACTGTAAAATGCTGATGAACTTCAGTGAATCTTTAGGTGATAATACACAGGGAAAGTTTTTGAGCAATTGTTGCTTGCGCACTTTCCCATTGGAAATAGGCAATAAATCTTCATAACGCTGCTTAATATGTTTATTAATAAACACTGGATCATGAACGTGATTTCTGCGTTGAGTCCCGTCGGCTGTGGAGGTGAAGACGAAAACTCCCATGATCCCACGCTTATTCTTCACGGTGTCTTCAAACTACGCCTTTGTTTTGAATAAGCGAAACGTACTAACCGTGCCTTTAATTACACCTATTACTGTTGAAATAAAGTAAATATTAGATGAAAAACTTGCAATGTTGCCTTGACAATCAACTGAAGTACGTTCAAGCTAATGTAAAGAGAAAATAAAGCTAAATAGAAATGTAAAAAAAACTAACCTAGTGGAATCATTAAAATGATTAAAACTAAAAATAGAATAATAAATGAAAATTAAAAAAAAAAAGCTTATTCAAAATGTAAAAAATAGTCTATAATGATACTATAATAGCACGGTTCTGTATGGGCTTTAAGCACGAGACTGTGTGATTTGACCTGACCAGTACAACATTTCTAACGTTGTTTTTGTTTTTGACACAGAGATTGTCGTATATTATGTAGGATTTTGTTCACAAAGGGACTTATTTTAAAATGGAGTGGAGGATCCATGTATCCGTGTCCTAAATGTAATAATAAACTCAGCAGTCTGTGATCGATTATACTGAAACGCTCTTTACTCATCTCACCCGCACTGCAACACAGATTTTTCACGCCGCATCAAAACCCTCAGGAAATTGCCGTATGAATCACAATCATAGCAGATCGATGCGTGACTTGCCGGATGACCACAGCCTGGACGACACACACACAGTGTCAGAGCTGATTTAACCTCACCGCTGCTCTTCACTCTTCAGTTTGATTCTCATCCCAACACAAATTTTTATTGTTGTCGGTAACACTTTATTTGAAGGGGTGTGCATAAGACTGACATGACACTGTCATAAACATGACATAACACCTGTCATGAACATGGAGTCTTTATGAATGTTTATGACTTTTGTCATTAAGTGTCATTCGGTAAATTATGACACTTTTAATGCAAAGTTGACGGTTTAAAATGTCTTTGTTATGACAACTTGACATTAACCAAGAAATCATAACCTGTCACAAATATGTCATAACAGGTCTAATTATCAAACTTAAAGAAGTTATTTAGCTTTTCGTTGACATTACATTACCCTGTCATATGTGGTTGGTTTTAACTTTGGTTGTCATGACTCCATTATAACTGTGAAATCAATATTTTACTTGTCCTCAAGTAAAGTGGAACACATTTTACTAGTTATAAAGATGTCAGGTTGACAGGTTATGATTTCTTGGTTAATGTCAAGTTGTCATAATCAAGACATTTTAAACAATGTCAACTTTGCATTAAAAGTGTCATAATTTACCGAATGACACTTAATGACAACAGTCATAAACATTCATAAAGGCTGCTTCATGTTTATGACAGTGTCATGTCAGTCTTATGCACACCCCTTCAAATAAAATGTTACCTTGTTGTCCACAAAATCTTATGCAGTCTTCATCTGTAATGTTTCAAAATCTGTGTTTCGGCAGGAATGCTTTTTCCTGGCTTTTGATAGCAAGTCACTTTTTTTATCTAAAAAAAGAGTGATGGGGTGGTGATGGCACATTGGATAAGACGCATGTCTTTGGTGTGAGAGACCCGGGTTCGAATCCACTGTAAGACACCAATGTGTCCCTGAGCGAGACACTTAACCCCTAGTTGCTCCAGAGGTGTTCGACCTCTGACATATACAGCAATTGTAAGTCACTTTGGATAAAAGCGTCAGCTAAATGAATAAATGTAAATGTAAATCTAGAGGCATCTTTAAAGCTGCAGTCCGGCCCATTTTCTTTAAAAATGCGATGGAATATGCGGGATATTTATGCAATTTGATGCGATGAAGTTGCGAGAACTTGCAAAAATTGAGGGAACTTGCTAAAACTGCGGTTTGATGAAAAAGAGAAAAAAAGTGATTCCCCCAACACCCTGTTCTCACTAGGCTACTACCTTAATGTAAAGAGTCATTTCTTATTACTTCCTTTGATAAGCAAGCATACTACATCATAGAAAGTGCTGGGAATATTTAATTTCTCATCTTGTTTTATTTCAGACTGTAACGAGTGTAAATAAGGTGTGGCCCCTTTAAGAGCTGCATGCTGAACTGTCTGCAGTGTTATATTATATGTGTTCGGGTAATTTCTGTTTGATGCTACTTCTTTTATCTTATGTTTTTTATCAAGTAACGATGTGACGGTAGAACGTGTGACAGACAGTTATACGAGTTCGATTCGTGAGATGTCAATCGCCTCCGTGAGTCTGTCTGGCCTCTGCAATAACTTCAGCTGTGAGCTATCCCGTCGCCTAATTGCGTCACTTCATAACGTTCCCATGGAAACGGGGGAAATGGCTGCTCTTGTGTGAAGTAAACACAACATTTTTCAACTTTCTGCTAAGATATGTGTGATTTTTTTTTTTTTGCAACGAAAATGCGAGGATTATGAAATCATGCAAACCCCGCATATTTTGCACAGAAATCGGCAATTTATGCGGCGAAAGTGCGGCGTATTTAAAAAAAATGCGGCCCCCGCCTAAATATGCGGACTTTGGCTGATTTTGCATTGAATTCAGCTCATTTAATTTTTTCTGTAGGGACTGACTAGAGATTCACCCGCTGTAAAATGCAAAAGACTTCGGAGTGGCTTCAGAAAAAAAGAGACTGACCGACCCATGCGAAAACAAGAACAATATCGGAAGGGCATTACATGTAGTCGTGCAATGCTGAACATTAGGGATGCACCGAATATTCGGCCACCGAAAATTTTCGGCCGAAAATGGCCCAAAAGTGCATTTTCGGTTTTCGGCCGAAAGACTTTTATCACCGAAACAATACGGCCGAAATGGTGTGATGACGCAAACAGAAACCGCGACCTGCACGTGCTTGTCTAAAGCAACATGTTTGCGGTGCGGACGCATTTCAGTGAATCTGAACCCGCGAGGAGACGGAAGTTTATCCACCTATATCTGCTCTAAACAATGCGCGCCGCCATGACAACGACTCCGGATGCGAGCGGGTCAAGTATAAACTGTGGAGACTCGCGCTGCGGAGGTAGGCGAAAGTATGCGCGAGTCTCCTCAGACAGCGCGCGCACCGCTCCAAACGGTCGAGGCGTTTATACTGGACCCGCTCTCCGTCGTACTATTCCTTGAAACGACAGGGGACGACTCAAGTAACTGTCCTCTAACCATTAGGAATCGGTGAGAAGAAGAATAATCATGTAAAACCCAGTAAACTCTGAGATTATTACTTGTGTGACATTACAAAAAAATATATATGGGAACATGTATGTATAGAACTAAATTAATGCTCTCTTAAATATTTTCTACATTCACTAAACATGTTTCGTTAAGTTTCATGTACATTTGTATTAATCATGGACCTTTGTTCATTTAAAAAGGCTTTTTATGCTATTGTATGCTAAATTTTTAAAATGTAAGAAACTAATTTAGACGTGCAAAGGGTGCTGGTGTGATGAGAAGAAGTTCGCACTCGGCTTTGTTTTTATGAGAGAACATTTAATTTTAAAACCTTTCTGCAGGCCATTAGATTATTATTTAATGTACACATGAGTGGGGTCAAAAACATTTTACTTTGAATTTTATTTTATACTGTACATTGTGCTAAATAAATATTTGCATAATTTGTAATTGATTTATTCTTTGAAAATTTTATATTAATTTATGCAATTGCAATGCCTTGATTTTAGTAACGTTTGTACACAGTCATAGCCATAAATGCAATGATACTGATAATTGGCATAATTTCTTTCGGTGTTTCGGTTTTCGGTTTTCGGCCTTGGTTTCCTCTTTTTCGGTTTTCGGTTTCGGCCAAGAATTTTCATTTCGGTGCATCCCTACTGAACATTAACAATTTGCGAACAAAGTATAATTTGCACGGTTTTACGTGATATGGTAAGTGATCGTTAGATTTAATCAGCATGATTTACTGCAATTGTTGTTTTCCCTTAGTTGGAAACAAAAGTGGACGTTACTTGTTTAGACGACATTTTCCGCCGAAAATTATTATGTTGGTCGTATTTCCAAAAAGTATAATCTGTGATTGTGAACGCCAGTATTCACACCGGCGGCGACTGACAGACACACACTCTCCTCAAACATTGTGTTTATCCGTGCTGTGCCGTGCCGAGGCACAACTCGCATAAAGTTGATAATTCCGCGAATGACTGCAATTGCAGATTTCAAACAGAGATGGCGACAAAGAGGAAAAACTGCGGATTTTAAAATGAACACAGTTTTGAGACGCAGCAATGCCTTTTGATCAGTGTGTGTTCTTATAAATGTTCAACTTTTTGTTTCTCTATAATAAAACGAATATTATAATTTGTTTCCCTTCTCTCTTTGTTAGATTGTTGTGCCGAGAGGTCCGGTCCAGGCCAAGGGTCTTCTTCTGTCCTGCATTGATGACAATAACCCATGCATCTTCTTTGAGCCGAAAATCCTCTACAGAGCAGCCGGTGAGAGGACGTTGTTATTTTCATGCATCATTACTGTTGGTCACCTTTACATCTTTGTCCCAATTTTTAACCATTGAAAAGTATTAAAGGAGTAAAAATTTTGCTTATAATTTACTCACCCCCATGTCATCCAAGATGTCCACGTCTTTCTTTCTACAGTCGAAAAGAAATTAATGTTTTTGATTTTTCTCCATATAATGGACTTCAATGGGAACCAAGCGGTTCAAGGTCTAAATGAGAGTTTCAGGGCAGCTTCAAAGGGCTTTAAACGACACCAGACGACGAATAAGGGTCTTATCTAGCGAAACGATCGCTCATTTAAAAATAAATAATAAAGTTTAAGTTTTATAAGCTCAAATGCTCGCCCTGTTCTGTGAACATTCATGACTCTCCTGTTCGAACTCAAAATGAACGAATCGTTTTTCGAGTTTTTTCATTCATTTCGTTTGGTGAATGAACCAAATGACTCGGAAAAAGATTTTTCAAGTTTTTTATTTATTTTTTGAAATGACGTTTTAAAGCCCTTTGAAGCTGCACTGAAACTCTCATTTGGACCTTGAACCGTTTGGTTCCCATTGAAGTCCATTATATGGAGAAAATCCTGGAATGTTTGCATCAAAAAAATCTTCATTTCTTTTCGACTGAAGAAAGAAAGACATGGACATCTTGGATGACATGGGGGTGAGTGCATTATCAGCAAAACTACTCCTTTAAAAATAGCTTGTGACTAAACCTCATAACTCAATGAGATCCTCAAACTGTTGGTCAAACCTCATAACTCCACCCGCCTCTATCGTAAATCCTATCCTAAGTGCCTTTTTGGACCGTCTCTGCTTGTTTGGCATGCAAGGATAAATAGAAAACTGATTAAGTAAGTCTTAATTGGTCTTGTGCTACAATCTTTTTGTTCATTCATCATGTGACTAATTACTCTGAAGACTTAGGATCAAGAAAGTGACATTATTAAAACACTTATTGGCTGATGAAAGCACAGTCTCACTTCTTCACTAGTCACACTCCTGATCTGTTACATCAAAGAGAAGAACCTCCAGAACACATCCGCCATAATGCAATGAAATATTGGCTGTTTTTATATATTGCATATAAAACATTTTGTTGAAAATACAGGGTTACTTTGGAACAGATAGTCTTTTCTCCCACATAATTATGTAGTTACAGCATCATCCATCTGGGGTTCATCTAACCACAGCCAAAACTAACCAACCACACTTTCAGCCATCGGTTACAGGGCTCCAGACTAACTTTTTTTACTAGGAGCGCAGTTGCCCCTGACTGAAAATTTTAGGAGCGCAAGCAAAAAATTTAGGGGCACACCTTAAATAAGCTTGCAATGCAATTATTCAAATTTCCCACAAAATAACTGTAATACTGACAAATTCTTTAATAATAAATAGACTTAACATTATGATATGCTGTTTTATTTTAACTTCACAGGGCTCCAGACCCAAAGTTGAGGGCAGCATCACCTCAAATGAGAACTCAGTTCTATAAAAAAAAAAAAAAAAAAAAATCTGGTAGCACTGGGGCTAACAATAAATCACTAAGCTTAATTTAGGGTGTAGATGAAATTAACTTTAGTTTTTAGCATTTATAATGTCTTAATATTAATTAATAAAAGTAGTGAAAATATCTATATGGAGTGAAAATAGCCAATAAACATCCTACTGTTTACAATGGTATTATTATTATTATTTTAAGTGTTTAAATAAGAGTTTTCCAACATCTTAAAATTGTTCGTTTAAGGACAATCTTTAAAGGATGAACAAAAAATGTGTTGGTATGGTAATCACATAAAAAATACAAAAAAATAAAACATTTATATATGATATTATTGAAGTGCTGGGAAAGGATGTGTAGTAGGCTACTTACACATTATCATATGTATGGTAAGAGTTAACTTGCCTAAATTCATGGTTCTGTTAGGCTGATTTGTGGACTGAAAGCCTTCTGTAAGTGTTTATCCTGGTTTCCACGTCAGCGCTGTTTGATCTGATATGGTTTAACAGAACTCTGCGCCGAATCGGAGTGTTTCTCACTGGATCTCGTGGTGTTAATGTTATTAATTCTGAGGCGAATTCAATGGATTTCTTCACTGGCTCTCCTAGTAACAGTGTTGCGTGAGCGAGATCGGCCCGCGACTGGCAAGTTCGGGGCTTTATTTTGTCAGTGGTTCGGAATCGCTGCTGCTGCTCCACGGTCCTAATCATACATGAGTGGCGTATTTTCGTTCCACTTTCATTTTGTTTGCATTCGTTGCTAGGTAACGACTAAAGAGTCGATAGATCGCTGATTGCTCAGACGCACATCAGTTTGTGATATTTGTTTCCGTCTCCTTCCCACAAACGTTTACGCGCGCTATTCTTGTCACGGATTCATTGACGCGCCTCTTCCACGCTTTGCCATGCGTTTAACGTGTGGCAAATTTACTGGTCGCACATGTGCGACTGGATGTAAAATTCAGTCGCACACTCTCAATTTTTGGTCGCAAAATGCGACCATTTGGTCGCAGTCTGGAGCCCTGGGTTAGGAGGAGGATATTTGGTGCAGTTTAAAGTGTGTGTGGCTCTAAACGACACAATCCTCATGTCCAAAGTAATGGCGAAATAAAGAGTGGAAAAGGAAATGTATGCTGTTTTAAGGAAGTGTTTTTTCCACAAGGAATGGTGCATTTTTATCTCCCGATACCTCGGTTTAGATCTGCTTTCTGTCCGTCTTCAGGTTCACTCTCAAATGTGACTTGAGAAATTTGTTGAATGACTTTAATTTCCTGACTGGACATTGGAGCTTGTTTTAGGATCTTTGGCTCTTTATCATTATTTGGTTTTAATTTTAGAGCTTTTTCATGCATTTATTGTTGCACGATAGGAATAAATCATTCATCCATTCAGTTTATAAATCAAATAAATCTTGATTTGAAAAACATTATACGTTTACTTGATGGCAATGTAGAATTTTCCAATTTCCACCTTGTCTTGTTTTTTAATCAGTCATTATTGCCAACATTGAATTGAATGTCATAAATTGTAACTCATGCAAGTTTAGTTGGCCTTCAATATGGTTTTGATTTATTATTTAGAAGTTCATCATCTTCTATGTAAAATTAGATTGAAGCTTCTGAAGCACATGTTAGTGCTCTGTAAATCGTCCATTTGCAGTACTAGGGTGTTGCTGTGTGGTTGCTATGGTGTTAAGGCTTTTTGCATGGGGTTGCTAGGGTGCTCTGTCAAGAGTCAAATCCCAAGACTTGTAGTGTTTAGAGAGTTTTAAAGGGATACTCCACTTTTTTGGGAAATAGGCTCATTTTACAACTCCCTCAGGGTTAAACGTTTGAGTTTTACCGTTTTCTAATCCATTCAGCCGATTTTCTGATATTTCGAAGAATATCAGTAACCAGACAGTTTCTGGTCCCATTGACTTCCATAGTAGGAAAAAAAAATACTATGGAAGTCAATGGGACCAGAAACTGTCTGGTTACTGATATTCTTCGAAATGGATTAGAAAACGGTAAAACTCAAACGTTTAACCCTGAGGGAGTTGTAAAATGAGCCTATTTCCAAAAAAGTGGAGTATCCCTTTAACATTGTCAATCCACACCTATTATAGTCAACAATGCTGTCTACACTGCAAGCATGCAGTTATCTACACGTCAGATATCTTAGGGAAAATTATATTCATCATATGAGGTATCTTTCATGTTTTTAGCATAAGCATGTATCTTTTTCCATCTCTGAGATAGGTTTTTATTAAAGAGTGGTTTTACCATTTAAATCCAGCAGTATTTTTAAATGATAGAGTGTGTGTCAGCTGGAAACACACATCAGGCATCCAACAACCTACCACTCAAAATAATCTGGACCATTAGTGATGCATTTTCTCTCGACTTCATCAATCACATGAACCCTAGGGTAAAACCTCCTACCCACAAATCCCCGAGCTCCGCCTGAACCGCTCCAGCAGGCAGACCATCACTGCGATCAATAGCGATCACTCCTTTTTTAAATATTTAAATCGAGTGTGATGCATAGCATTGCTGCAAGAATCGTGTTGATGTTGGAATCAAGAACCGGGCTGTGAATAAACATTGGAGTCACTGTCAGTGGAAAGTGAATTCATTTGTTCTGAGCCTTAGATTGGGTAAGCGGAGCTGCTCGTGTATGCTGTCCCACATGTAGCTCACTTATAGTTGGAATTTCTAAGATTTTTGGCATTAAAATATCCCAAAATCACAAGGCCAGTGTTATATATTTAGTTAAGATGAAAACTTACAATATTCCAAATGTTTCAAACGATGTTTAAATCGCGCAACATGACATCATGACTTTTGCGTAAACATATACGCCACTTTCGAGTCAGGTGGCGTGTTATCTCTACGCATTTTGAGCTATCCGCGTGTATCAGCGTGTATGCGTATATGTTTACGCCAATAACGTCCGCGTCATTCCGCGTGTCTGTACACGCAGTCAAATCTCCAGTCATAAATGCCATTAACCCCAGTGACGGTTAAGTTTAGGGACGGGGTTGAGGTAA
The DNA here is from genome assembly GCF_988280905.1 of Pimephales promelas. NCBI lineage: Eukaryota > Metazoa > Chordata > Actinopteri > Cypriniformes > Leuciscidae > Pimephales > Pimephales promelas. Next base: position 4,635,647 of record NC_142780.1, on the reverse strand, counting down.
GTCATATATTTATATAACGTTAAGTCAACGGCGTTCATAATCACGCTGAAAGGCGATTATGCGTCTTGATAGCACGCCAAAAATGGAAATACGAATTGGCCTGTCATACACACGCTACTTCATGAGATCAGTCAGAATCGTAATGTGTCCACCAAAGCATTATTTAATAATAATAATAATAATAATATATTTTATTTGTAACGCACTTTACATCAATTTAATGACCTCAAAGTGGTACACATAAAAACAGGAACATTAAAAAAAACGAAAAAAAAAAGAAAGAAATAAAAGCACTGTTAGCCATAAAAGGCTTTTGTAAAAAGATTGGTTTTAAGGCCTTTTTTTAAAAGAGTCAACAGTCTGAGGGACCCTTAGTTGGACAGGGAGAGCATTCCAGAGAGTAGGCGCGACTGAACAGAAAGCTCGATCACCCATAGTACGAAGCCTTGTCCTCACAGGCTGAAGGAGATTGGCCTGTCCAGAGCGGAGTTGACGAGATGGGGAAAGGGGGGTGATGAGTTGTTTGAGATATGGTGGTGCAGTGCCATGGAGGCACTGATGTGACAGAAGGGAAACTTTGTATTCAATCCTGTACTGGACAGGAAGCCAATGGAGCGATTTAAGGATGGGTGTGATGTGGTGGTACTTCCGCAAGCCCATCAGGATCCTAGCCCCACAGTTCTGTATGTACTGCAGTTGCTTGATGTTCTTGCTTGGGATCCCGATTAGTAGTGCATTGCAATAGTCCAGCCTGGAGGAAACAAAGGCATAGACAAGTTTTTCGGCATCAGGGAAAGTCAGCATTGGGCGAAGTTTTGCAATGTTCCTTAGGTGAAAGAAAGAGGTTTTACATAGATGATTAATGTGGGCCTCAAAGGTCAGGTGAGGGTCCATTCTAACACCAAGGTTTGTGACTGAGGGTGAGAGGTGGATATAATGACCAGAGAAGGTGATGTTGGTGATGGTGGACGACCGGGTCTGATGCGGAGTGCAAACAAGAATAGCTTCCGTTTTTAGGCTGTTGAGTTGCAGAAAATTATCCGCCATCCACGTCTTTACCTCCTCCAGGCAGGTTTGAAGTGTGGAAAGGGCTTCAGAGGGATTAGAATTTGTTTTAATGTAAACTTGAGTGTCATCAGCATAGCAGTGGAAAGATAATCCATGCCGGCTGATGACATGACCAAGGGGGAGCATGTAAAGCGTGAAGAGGGTGGGGCCAAGGACTGAACCTTGAGGGACACCACAAGTGACAGAGTGTGTGTCCGATTTAGCAGCACCCAGGGATACATACTCAGTTCTATCCGTATTATTTCTCACGTTCCTGGCGTATTTTTTCAATTGTTTTCAATGGGAGCGCTGCGTTTTTAAAACGCCATCGTTAACGAGGCGGCGAGCGTTTTTTTTCTCGCTGAAGCGCTGATCGCTCAGTGTTTTTTACAGGTCGCCCAGAGTTGAAGAATGTTCAACTTTGGGTAAAACGTAGCGCTCATCACGGTCACTTTTTACCCAGCCGTCCAATCACAGTGGAGTAGGGGCACACCGACCAACTGTCACAACATTCTTTCTGTAAACGACATAAACCAGCAGAGCAAACAAAAATGTTGCAAATAAATTTTTTTTGTATGAATCAAATTATCTGCGAAATCAGTTAAAAGGAAACTGTGCTGAGGATATTCTCTATCATAGCAACGAAACGTCTCAACGCTGCGCTGCCAATACGCTCTCAAGCGCCCACAGCTAGGCGTCTTCAGCTGGCTAAAAACACTTTGAGCACGCACAGCCTAAAAATAACTATTATAATGTTAGTAATATTTCAAAATGAACACTTACTGGACTAAAGTAAATTAGGCTACGTTCACACTGCAGGCTGAAACGACCTAATTCCGATTTTTTTGCCCCTATGCGACCTGTACCTGATTTTTTGATGACAGTCTGAACGACACAGATCCGATCTTTTCAAATGCGACCCAGGCCACTTGGGTATGTGGTCTAAATCCGATATGTATCCGATCTTTTGAAATGCGACTTCAATCTGAACGGCCAGGTCACATATATCCGACCCGCACGTCATTGCACGCACCTGTAGCTAGCCAATACACGCAAACTCCAACGCGTTTCTGCACTGTTATGGGCCGCTGCAGACGTGTCTCTTCCCCAGTGTTGTGCCTGAACGCGTTCAATGAACGATAGTGCATGAACGCGTTCATATACTGTATTAGCTACTGCCTGATGAACATTACTGTGAACACGTTCATTCTGGTGTCTGTGAACGTGCGCTCTCTGTCAGTTTAACTTTAACAGATTTCTATAGAGCCTTCCAGGCGAAAACCTGGCTAAAACACATGTAAACATACCTTAAAATGTAGCGAAAAAACACCCAATCTGGCAACACCAGCCAACAGTGTCGCACCGCGGCCGCCGGTGACAAAGCAAGGAGCGCCGAGGACGCGCACTATTAATTAAACGGGTTTTATGACGAGGTCGGTGAGGATCGGAAAAATCTTACATTTATGTGCAAACTTTGCCCGTCGATAAAATAATTATTGTCTGTGTTTGTATATGGGCTGTGGCAATAATAATAATAAAACAAAAGCTCGCAACATATGGAAAAAAAGAACTATTCCGCAAACGACAAGTGACGTCGTTGACCGTTGAGTACTCTTCTGCGCATGCGGGTCACTTCTGGGTCAGTTCACGTTCACACAGGAGATCACAAAAGGTCGCATTTAATTGGAAATGTGAACGGACTTCGAAAGAAATCGAATTTTTTCAAAAAATCGGAATTGAGCATTAAGCCCTGCAGTGTGAACGTAACCTTAGGTTTACTTGGTTATCCATAAATCAAGATGATCTTATGGATTTACATTACAAGCTATCAGAATTGCATTTTTTTGGGGGCCGAATAAATAGCATCTGTTCCAAATTTCATATTTTTGCTCAGTTTGGGCCTTTAAAGCCTGATGTTTCATATCTGATACTAAACAAAAAAAAAACACATTTGTGTTTTTGTTTTGTTTTGTTTTTTCTTCCAATTTGTATGACCTTTTTTATTATAAATTTTGTCTAAAAGTTCAATAAATAATTTCCAAATGTCAGGCTTTACAGGGTGAGTGTGTGCCTGTTCTTGCTATGGTGATGTGTAATCTGTGATTTTGCTTTGCAGTGGAGCAGGTTCCCACAGAAGCCTATCACATCCCTCTCTCCCAGGCCGAGGTCCTGCAGGAGGGCAGCGATCTCACGCTGGTGGCCTGGGGAACACAGGTACGTTCCTCAGAACTTATCAGTACACCATCAGATCATGATTTCAAAAGCGCTCTTGGTGTCCCGAAGCTCAGCTCAGGCACCCTCTGAATGACTGATGTACCTCATGCCGACGTGCAGAGAACTTCCAACTAAGGCTTGTTTCTAATGGACGATAGTACTGTGTTTTTTTCTCTTTTCATTCATCCTCCCGAGACTATATACATGAGCAGCACAAACTATAACTGGGAGATGAATTAATTATATTGTTATAATTATTAATTATTAGCTGTCTGAACACAAACATACCCTCACCTTTTTCTAGAAACAGCAGTCAACAATACAACATAGTGTCAGAACTTAGTCTTTAGCGTAAACTGCAAGTTAACCTTTGACCTTTGGGTTACAGGTACATGTGCTGAGGGAAGTGGCTGCCATGGCACAGGAAAAGCTGGGTGTCTCCTGTGAGCTCATCGATCTTCAGACCATTTTGCCCTGGGACAAAGAGACCATTTGCAAGGTACGATGTGAATGCACACATTTGAAGAGGTATTTCCTCTTAATGGGATGGTTTACCCCAAATGAAAAAAAATATTTTATTTATTTACCATACAAGCTGTATGACCTTCTTTCATGAAGCACAGGAGGAGATATTTTCCGGAAGCTGCTGTTTTGTAAACAGTGAAAGGTTATTCAGCTTTTGACCTTTAAAAAGGACTAAGAAGTATCTTAGAAGTACCATTCCTATTTATACTCTAGGTTGGGCAAGGCATTCAGCTAATAATTGTTGACATTCAGTTGTTTGTTTTTTTTCCAATGAAAACAATGTACTATATTTTAGTTTGACAATGTTTTTTTTTTAATTTAATATTTGGTATTTTTAGGATATTTTATGCTACTGAATTATAGTTATGATTAATTTATTGCCTGAAAATCACTTTTTTTGCATAGACCTGAAAATGAACTTTTCAATTTAAAACGTGGTGAATCTTGAATGCTTTGAGGCACAGACTTGAGTTTGGTCTCTTTTTAAAGAAAACACTTGGTAGATTTTTGCCAACTTATTATTAAAAAGTTATCAAAGTTTACGTTTATTAATATGAAAATGCATATTACATTTTCTATGAAATGTATATTTTTTTAAAATTTCTCTAACTAAAACTTACTCTAAAACTGAGAAAATCAAAGCCAGAAATTTAAACTGGTTGTGTTCAAAATTTGAGGTTGATGAGCGTTCAGCGAGGTTTTGTTTTGGGCGCAGTACTAAAAGTTTCCACTAGATGTAATCCGCTTACCAAACGTTTCCAATGCGCTCATTTTTGACCGCTAACAATACAGATGTCTCTTTTTTTTTTTTTTTTTTTTTTTACGGACCATTTAACCTTTTAAATTATGTCCATGATTTTTTTTCTTACCATTTCTGATGAAGTAAAAAAATATTCTCGTTTAAAAATGACCGAACCGCACCTACAACTAGTGTTTATAATTGAGAGCCCTCTCACAAACCTGTAATGTCATGAGTAGGGGTTGGGACAAAATATCGATAGTGTGATATATTGTTGTCCTTCTCCATGCGATACGAGAATCAATATGCTGGTGCCAAATGTGGATATTTTAATTTCCCTGAGCGCTTTGTCCACCGAGTGCTTACACCGATACAGTTTGCGTTTAAAAGCAGGCTTCTCTCAGCGGAGTCCTAATATATCCACTGAGAGACGGATCCAATGATAGACACCTGCTTTCAAACGCTCACTTGTGTTTCTGTGTACGCACTCTGTGAAGAGCGCCAAAGATGGCTCTTTACAGCATTATTGTCCCAATAAATGGTATAAAAGCCGAAGTGCATCCAGATTTGAACTTAAACTGGGTTTGGGCATCTATTACTTTCTTCACGCTGCTGTCCGCCATCCTGTTAAAAACCTCTTTTCACAGACATATACAGTAAGTTGAGCACGTGAACACAATGGCCAATCAGAGGTGTTTAAGAATCCACCCAAAATGCCAGAGGGAAATGCTGATGATGTCACATTTTCAGAATTTTAAAATGCCCAAGTTGGTACATTTGACAAAACTATTCCCAAGTGTATTTTAAGGACGCTGGTAAACACTGACATGGTTTAAATAAAAGAGGTTGGTAAATTTTGAAATGTACCAGGTTAATAAAACAAGTTGATAAACAGGTAAATGTGTCCGTTTGTACACTTTTAGCAAAGTTTAAGCTTTTTAAAAAGTATAAGCATAATGTTTAAAAAGCACTGAAATGAAAATAAATTAATTTAATCATCTGTGGAACGGGCAGGACTCGGAAAAACTCCAGCCAATCATTTCCAAGACATCCTAGAATCATTGTACAGAAAAGTCGTCAATCAAACGGTGATGCCACACCCCCACCCCCCTCGCGTGTGTCCCCGTCGCGCGCATACTCAAAGCTTGTGACCCAGTCACCGTAAGTGCAAGTAGCCCCGGTACAGAGAGAGAGAGTAAGCGCAATCTCGCGCATCTGAGTTTTGCAGATGCATGATTGGGCGTCCATGCTCTTCGAATGGGTGGAGTCATGGCCAGCGTTGGAGGAAAGAAGGTGGGACCTTTTGAGTTGTGTATTTTCAAAATCTGCCGGCCGTTTTTCAAATCCCGTACTCTACCTTTTAAAGCTGCAGTCCGCAGTTGTTCCTCTTTGTCGCCATCTCTGTTTGAAATCTGCAATTGCAGTCATTCGCGGAATTATCAACTTTATGCGAGTTGTGCCTCGGCACGGCACAGCGCGGATGAACACAATGTTTGAGGAGAGTGTGTGTCTGTCAGTCGCTGCCGGTGTGAATACTGGCATTCAGAATCACAGATTATACTTTTTGGAAATATGAGCAACATAATAATTTTCACCTTAAAACGTCGTCTGAACAAGTAACATCCACTTTTGTTCTGATCAACTAAGGGAAAAAAATCATTGCAGTAAATCACGCTGATTAAATCTAACAATCGCTTATCATATCACGTAAAACCGTGCAAATGATACTTTCTCAAATTATTAATGTTAACAACGTCAGCATTGCGTGACTACATGTAATGTCCTTCCGATATTATCCATGTTTTCGCATGGGTCGGTTGCAGTCTCTCTTTTTTTTTTTTTTCTGAAGCCACTCCGAAGTCTTCTGCATTTTACAGCGGGTGAGTCTCGAGTTGTCACTGGTGATTGTCTCCTGCGGAAATCCACCAGTCCCACTGGAGTTAAAAACATTATTACAAGTTTACCGCTTTGAATCGAGCTAAGGCAAACAGAGCGTGTTGAACACTGGCTAGTTATGTATTTGCTCAAATTTATTTTGGATATTTTTATTTTTTTATTACCAAAAAAGTTACGGACTGCAGAATTAATGTTAAATTTAATTTACAGACTGAAAAACCTTTTGTGCTGTTTTCTAGCAGTTTGGACTTTAATAAAGAGAGGAAACCAGCATTTTGTTTTCATAGTTCGACAGAAATCGTGATGCATCATTATAGGATCGTAATAGCAATATGTCGATTATAGCAGAATTGCTGTATCATGTTATTAGCGGTACCGTGAGCCATGTATCATAGAGTATCGTGAGGCACCCACCCCAGTCAAGAGAAAATAGAGTTGTGAAATTAAATTAGATTTGTAGGTAACACTTTATTTGAAGGGGTGTGCATAAGACTGACATGACACTGTCATAAACATGACATAACACCTGTCATGAACATGAAGGAGTCTTTATGAATGTTTATGACTGTTGTCATTAAGTGTCATTCGGTAAATTATGACACTTTTAATGCAAAGTTGACATTGTTTAAAATGTCTTTGTTATGACAACTTGACATTAACCAAGAAATCATAACTAGTCCAACGTGTTCCACTTTACTTGAGGTGAGGGGAAATATTAATGACACTGTTGTTAAAGCATTTGACAGTGTAATAACCCTTAATGACATCTTTATAACTAGTAAAATGTGTTTCACTTTACTTGAGGACAAGAAAAATATTCATGTCACAGTTATATTGGTGTCATGATAACCAAAGTTAAAACCAACCATAAAATATGACAGGGTAATGTAATGTTAACGCAAAGCTAAATAACTTTAAGTTTGATAATGTGACATATTTGTGACAGGTTGACAGGTTATAATTTCTTGGTTAATTTAATGTCAAGTTGTCATAACAAAGACATTTTAAAGAATGTCAACAACTGCATTAAAAGTGTCATAATTTACCGAATTATGACAACAGTCATAAACATTCATAAAGACTGCTTCATGTTCATGACAGGTGTTATGTCATGTTTATGACAGTGTCATGTCAGTCTTATGCACACCCCTTCAAATAAAGTGTTACCAATTTGGTAATTGCTTTATGCTGGCGCTTTTCATTGTATGATAATCTCCCAAATAGATCAGATCTAAGAAGTAATTGTTCTGGCAGGAGCAGTGTAAAAGACTAGCATGTCTTATTGAATATTTGCGGTAGATTATTGTTTTGGCAGTGAGATCAGGGAGACGGAGATCCTCATGGGTTGATTGTTGAAAAGCAGCTTCTTAAATAAACATTAAACACATTAAACTGCCTCCATGAAACTCAATAGGTTGTTTACAGTAAAGCACTACACACTGTTCACCGGTCTGCTCAGAAACCGCATGGGAGAAATGTTTTTTTGACTTTCCCCTATCAATTTGTACCTTATCTCCTTTATTCCCTGAACATACGCCCTGTAACGGTGTTGGGATGTTGCACAGGGGCGTTGGATTAGATTCACAATATCAAATCGAGTGTCTGCATGTGTTTCATCACATTCACTGTAGACATGATCTGCTTAAACATAGTCACACAATAGCTGCGGTTTTATTTCATACAATCTAGTTTAAAAGTCTGTTTTTGCTGTCTTTACAATAAATACCATTTGGTTTGCTATTGCTAATGTAATGCAGAGACATTAGTATGTCAAGCGTTCAGTGCTTTAAATCGTGTGGCGCTCTTTGGTAGCAGGGTAGAGAGTGACTTTGTAATTAAACAATTTGCAATAAAATGGAACAACTGAAGCAATTGAAGAGCGTGGTTTGTTCATGACCCAAGAAATGCTGTTGTGTTCTATTAACTTCTATAATAATCAATATCAAAGCGCAGAGCAGAAACATTTTGAATCCAGATGTGCGTCGAACTTCACTGAAAGAAGCAAACAAACATGCAGATCTCTGTACGCTCAATGTGTTCGCTGTTGTTGTGGGAACGACAGATCGACTATTCCAGTAAATAAAGAGAGATGTAAAACAAAGGTGGATATTTGAAGGTTTATGATCAATGTGAAATGCACTTATTAAAAAAGAAAAAAGGCACAAAACAAAGCTTGTTTTGCAGCATGTTTGTTCATTTGACTTGGATATGTATGTGTAATGTCTCTGTGAATAAGATTAAAAAACAGAAAATCAAATTCTGTCCCACTTGCATCCTCACACAGTGTTTGTATGTTTACAGAATACTTGAAAAATGGCATATAGAAAGACAAAATATCATAACATTTGCCTGTATGTGTCATTTTGGTGTTCGACAGCCTTAGTCCTCATTCACTGTCATTTTACTGAAATGCTTAATTCACCTTTAGTGAACTGAGGCAGAGCAAAAATTGCCATTTCATTTAAGATGGTATTAAAGGGGTGGTATAATGCCCTTTTCACAAGATAAGTTAGTCTTTGATGTCTGGAGTGTGTATGTAAAGTTTTAACTCATTGATATTTTTATATAGCATGTTAAAATTGTCACGCATCGTTTTGTGTCTGTCCCTTTAAATTCAAATGAGCTGCTGCTCCCGGCACAGGGGGCGGAGCTTAGAGAGCTTGTGTCATTTTACCTCACACACACATGCACTGAAAACTTCGATAACTTTTATTTCTTTTATTTCAGTAATGGCAAAGCTGAATTTTCAGCATCATTACTCCAGTCTTCAGTGTCACATGATCCTTCAGAAATGAATCTAATAGGCTGATTTGGTGCTTAATTTATTATTATGTTTATTATCAATGTTGAAAACGGTTGTGCTGCTAATTCTGTGGTGGATTCTCTGATGAATAGAAAGAATTTACTTGAAACTAAAATCTTTTTTTACCGATATTACTGTCTTTACTCTCTCTTTTGAGCAGTTTAATGCATATTTGGAGAATAAGTATTATTATTTTTACTGAGCCTTAATCTTTGAACATTCGTATATGACACAGATACCCATTAACCCCACTAGATGTCCCAAGAAGAGCTTGAGTTTTAACTTTTGGACTCTTCACAAGCTTTAGAAAACAGTAAACTGACTGGACTGTCTCCAAAGCCTTTTGGATTGTGATTTTTAAATGTTTATGATTAATGATGATTGATGAATACCTTATGGATAAATCCCAGGAAGAAATGCTTTTGCCACAAAAATCAAAAAGAAAAAGTGAGAGATTATTTTGCATAGAGAAGAAATCAGGCATATTGAAGCACTATTAAGCCTTTATATTGTGGTGTTATTTGAGTGAAACACTAAAATCTTCAAAAATAAAGGAAAGAAAAGTGAAATACAGACCCTGGATGCAATGATTATATTTTAAATTAGCATACATTAATTTCAATCCACACTGAGCATTATACACGCGCGACGTAGCCGATCATGTGATGTTTAATGTAGAGCTGTGATGAGTGACTTGCGACCAATCAGATTTCATGATAGGCGGGACTAGCCATTTTATTTTATAACAAAATATTTGATGCGAAAAAAAACCTTTGAAATGTGGGTTTAGTTTGTTATCTCCTGTGCATTGAGAGAGTATTGAGTGTGAGGTTTCTGTCTTGAGAATGGATATCTGAGCTTGGCCAGAGAGGAGCTCCATAAATCCGCTCACATTATAATCAGTGTTTTAAAAATTGAAATTGTGGCTTATTTCCTCCATTTCTGAAGCTTTGGTCCTGATTGTCTTCCTCCTTGAGCCCTGGCCTGTACTTTTGTTGGGGTCTGAAGTTGATGTGAATGTAGCGAGCTGAAGTTGAAGCCGTTTCGCAGTGGCTCTTACGGCCTGAGCTGTCTGAAGTTTTACCGACGGCTCACGCTTGATGTATGTCGGCTCAGAAACGTCCAGGATCTGTAATTTCAGCCTGCCGAAAGTCTAGACTGCTCACGCTCTCGTACTCGTCATCCTTCCCTAACCTTTTCAACAGTGAATTTCTTTTGGTTTCAAATGGAGTCATTTTCTAGAGATGACAAACACAGACACTCACTCACTCTCACTCACACTCACACTCACTCACTCACTCACTCACTCATTCATTCGCTCTCTCTCGCTCTCATTCACTCATTCACTCACTCACTCTTTTATTCGCTCTCTCTCGTTCTCTCTCACTCACTCATTCACTCACTCACTTACTCATTCATTCGCTCTCTCTCGCTCTCACTCACTCATTCACTCATTCACTCACTCACTCTTTCATTCGCTCTCTCTCTTTCTCTCTCACTCACTCATTCACTCACTCTTTCATTCGCTCTCTCTCTTTCTCTCTCACTCACTCATTCACTCACTCATTCACTCACTCACTCTTTCATTCGCTCTCTCTCGTTCTCACTCACTCATTCACTCACTCTCTCTCACTCATTCACTCACTCACTCACTCACTCATTCATTCTCTCTCTCTCGCTCTCACTCACTCACTCATTCACTCACTCACTCTTTCATTCGCTCTCTCTCGTTCTCTCTCACTCACTCTCTCTCACTCATTCTCTCACTCACTCACTCACTCACTCATTCATTCGCTCTCTTACTCTCTCTCGCTCACTCAGTCTCACTCACTCTCTCACTCTCACTTACTCACTCACTCTCTCACTCATTCACTCTCGCTCGTTCATTCTCACACACTCATTCTCGCACACTCATTCCCGCTCGCTCTTACTCATTCTCTCTCTCTCGCTCATTCTCTTTCATTCTTGCTCTCGCTCGTTCACTCTCGCTCATTCATTCTCGCTTGTTCATTCTCGCTCGTTCACTCTCATTCGCTCTCTCTTCATTCTTGCTCACTCACTCTCTATCGCTCACTCACACTCACTCACTCTCGCTCGCTCGCTCTCTTTCACTCACTCTTGCTCGCTCGCTCGCTCTCGTTCACTCTCGCTCGTTCATTCTCGCTCTCTCTCTCGCTCATTCTCGTTAATTCTTACTCACTCACTCACTCACTCACTCACTGTCATTCATTTTCTCTCTCTCTCTCTCTCTCTCTCTCTCTCTCATTCAATTCAATTGAGCTTTATTGGCATGACTGTGTAAAATAGCACAATATTGCCAAAGCAATAGTAATAAACAAACATATATGTAGATAAATAAAAGTGAAAAAAAAAAACATTTCCATATTATGCATAAATATATCACAATAAATAATAATAATAAAAGATATATACAATAACAAAAACAAGTACAGAGAGCAGTTTAATGGAAAGAGGGTTCAGCCCTTCTCCGTCATATGATGGCACGAGGACACGTACTGCGCTGCCAGGTGAACACACTCTTCTTTCTCTCCCAAAATATAGGACAGTTTGTTTATGGGGCTCGCTTGTTGGAATTGAGGTACAATCTGTGCTATTTGTGTGAAATAAGCATCTCTGATGTTTTTATACTTGCTGATCTCGGTGAGGAAGTGCAGCTCGTCCTCTACGGCCCCGTCCGGGCAGTGTGGACACACTCGGAGCTCTCTCTCTCTCTCCCGTCTCCACACACAGACTGTGTCAGACTGTATCACTCACTCACTCTCACACAAAAAAACCCAGACATATTTAATGGCAGTATTTTGGGTCTGCAGTATAATATTGAGATACTAGTCCATATCGTGATTTGATTAAGTCTACTGTCACAGTTATGCTTTTCGTTTTCTCTCAGTCTGTTTAATCACCTGTTTGCCTGTGTTCATTTTTCTCCTTTTCAAGTCATAATCATTTTCCATGGATATTAATTTAATCATCACAGGTGTTCATTATTTAGTTCATCACCATGGGTATTGAATCTCCTCACATTCCCTCCATCTTAGGCCCTGTTTGCACGCGGGTGAAAACGTAAAAATATTTTATCGGATGTGCCTTTCGTTTACACGGCGACGGCGTTTTTGAGGCTTAAAAACGCAAAAAAGTGAAACCACCCTCCAGAGTGGAAATCTTAAAAATGCTCCACTGCCGCGTTCCCGTGTAAACGGTAAAAACGCAAAAGTCTGCTTGACAGAGAAGGTTGTACGCAGGTGCGTGGACTTGGTGTTGTTGTAGTATGCGCTCCTAGCCGCCTGAAGTGCATACTACATTGAATTTCACACACTTTTGCGTCACCATTTGCACGCGGATTTCCCACACAAAACGCTCGTCTAAACGCAAAATAAAAAGTGATGACGCAACGCCACTTTTGCGTTTTCTCTTCACAATCGTTTCCGTGTAAACATAGCCTTAGTCCGGTATGGCACGCTATTTTGAGTTTTTGGTTTGTTTAATCATAACTGTCATTATGGTAACACTTTATAATAACTGCACGCTATTAATCATTAGTTAAGCATGAGTAAACAGTTAATACATCATTTATAAAACATTAATAGACATTAATATGCAGTTTATAAATATAGCTATACATGGTTTTTTCTTGATTTATAAGCATATCTATAATGCGTTTAATGATTGTATTTTCATACTTTGTTAATGATCAATTAATAATTTCTAAATGAAGTATAATATTATTTGCAAACCAGTTGTTTAAGAGTTGTCAGTCATTCATAAGATCACTTAGAAAGTGTAAGTAAATATAGTAAATACAGGTAGTTATAAAGCATTTAGTAGTGGTCAGTTAACTATTTTTGTGAGCTAATCTAAAGTGAGGACTATTCATGCTTTGTAAAGCATTTATAAAGGCGATTTAAAGACTCGTCAATCTTCTAAACAGTAAAATGTAACAAACACAACGCAGTGATACAGAACATAGAAATATTTAACAGCCTTTAAAAATGCTTTACAAGGCATGAATAGTCCTCACTTTAGATTAGGTCACAAAAATAGTTAACTGACCACTACTAAATGCTTTATAACTACCCAAATTAACCCTTAATTACAGCATTAATACATGTTAATAAAGCATTTATTAACACATTAAGTAACCATCACTATATGTCTGAATAATAAGATGTATGAAGGTACATTTAAATAGTTTATTAATCACTTACTCGCTCTAAGTAATCGTATGAACCACGGACAACTCTTAAATAACTGGTTTATGAAAAATGCAATTCTTCATTTAGAAATGATAAATTGATCAGTAATAAAGGATGAAAATACAATTATTAAACAAATTATAGATATGCTTTTAAATCAAGAAGAAAGCATTTATAGCTGTATTTATGAACTGCTTATTAGTGTCTATTAATGCTTTATGAATGATGAAGTAATGGTTTACTCATGCTTAACTAATGATTATTAGCGTGTAGTTATTATAAAGTGTTACCGTCATTATTTATACCACCAACTAAAACCGTTACAGGTACAGCTCTGCTTTTGATTTATTCGTCCAAAACGTACCAAATTCTGTGCATTTATTTCTTTATTCTGATGTAAATGTTGATGGTATGGCCTGGTCATCTCTTACCAAAAGCAGATCCTCAGAGAAACACAAGAGTCTGCCTCATACATATTCATCAGTCGTCCCTGCACGCATGAACACGGCTCCTGTCTGCGGTCACTGAAACGACACGTATCTGGACATGCTGTTTTCGGTTTCCTGTTTCTTTCTCTGGATGATCCGCAGCGCTGCTAATCAACAACTCTGAGATCTATATATATATAAGCATGTTGCTTGTTGACACAGGGAATCATCTGAAATTGCAGTTAAATTGAAAGCAGTGTGTTTTTTATTCCTCTCTGGTGTCTGGAACTGTTCAGTAAATGTAATACACGTTCATTTAAAGGATAAACAAAATGGCCAGTTTGGCCCTGCCAGACCAGCAGCTTAGATGATATAATGTGGAAAGTGTTTTTTCTTTTTTTTCCCCTTGCATTCGTTCACATTTATGCCACTGGGAAATGTTTTGAAAATATCATAAAGTGTGTCCTAGATCGAGCACAAATCATTACAATAGTGAACATACGTTGAGAGTTTGCTCCTTTGTCATGCAGGAACATCCCTTATGATGTTATTAACCTCCAAAAGATTAAAAATGAGGAATTTTTCACACAGCTTTTCCTCTTTTCCATACAATGACAGATCATAGTCCATAGAGCCAACAATGGCAAAAAATCACCACGCCAGTCGTCCATATGAACTATAAGGGAGCGCGGGGCACAACCGAACACGGGGTTAAATGTAACACGGACCGTTTACATAGTTCGACAGGATCAAGCAGGTTGTCTTTCCGCTATTTTTCTCTTGCTGCCAGAGGACGGTCTCCGTGAATTTGAGGAAAGTTTTGATTATATTTCGTGAAGATACTGGACAAAGAGTGTTTTGACACCATGAAAGTAAATTTTTTCATCATAGATTTTTTTCGGTTTCTAAATTAGGTGTATACCTTTCCAAATCTAACTTTATATTGCCTTAATCACTGTCTTGTTGGCTCAAACACAGCACCGTTTTGAAACATGTCAGCAATTCCTAGCGACTGTTAGCTAGGTTTAAATTATGTAATACACAGCGGGGTTGGTTGTAGCACAGTGTTACTAAGCCGCCAAGTGTACAATGATAATCAAATGAAAACGACGCCACACAACTTTTAACTTTGTTGGACTTTCACAAACAATGTTGGAATTTAAAATGTTTAAAATTTAGTGTACTATGAATGATAACTTGTTTATTTATTAAAAATATGACCTGCTTTTAATGCAATAAACCCTTTTTTATTTTTATAATTTTTATTTTAAGCTCATTTGTATTATTATTACTGTTATTAATAATAATAATAATAGTACATGCTGCTGCCACGCACAAATCTAATTCAATTGCAATTACAATATTTGATTTATTATTATTTATTGCAAAACTGTGCAGCCCTTTTCTATGTCTCTATCCATGATATTGATCCGTAATAGAAGGATGATTGGATGAGGGATTGATGTATGGATATCTGTCTATAGAGATGCACAAACAATATCAAACTATACAAATAAAATAGTACTGAATTATGTGTGTTACACACAAGTGTTACAACTAACCCTGCATATGGGGTAAGTTGTAACATTTGCACTTCTGTCACTTTCAGTGCAACTGTACGAAAATGGTAGGTCCTAGAAAAAAACTTTAAGTGTTCATTTGTAGCAGAGATGTGTATGTTGCTTCTGTAAAAAAAAAACTATTAATCTAACCTAATTATTTTTTAATTAATTGAGCTAAAACCAAAATGCGTTCCAAAATCCGCTCTCCCCTATTCTGTGGCTGTGTTTGAAATTCCCTACATTACTCCACTTATATACTTCACTTGAACGAGTAAATGAAAACGAGTGAGTGAATGGACACTGAGCAAACTGGCAGGTCTAGAAGTAATGAAAATATTTGTCTTGAACTATGTATAAAAAAACTTTGACCCCATAAATCATTAGCGCCTATCCCCATAAATCATAAGAACAAATGTGTTACATTAGACGGACTCCCAGGAAGTGACCCAGTCTGTGGTCCGCTGCGAATGGAGATTGCACTTCCCTCCATGTGCGAAGGCCAGTGGTCAGCAAACCTTGGAAAAGCCAAGTCCTCATTACAATGGGAGTCTTGTTTCCATATGGGTTCAGCTCTGTATTTAAAGGATATTTTGATTTGCTCCGCTCTCTGGCCATCTCGGCATCGCAGCTGATGTTCCAAAGCAAACGCACTGCCTCGTCCGGTTAACGTGATCAAGATGTGCCCTGAGCCCTGTGGTTCACTGCTCTTGCATTTCCACCTAGTTAAATGCATGTTTAGATGTGCAGTGTTGCTGAATGTCTCAAGAGGTTACTTTTAACGTGAAGGCTGGACTTCCTGGAGTTCCTCTGGCTCAGCGGTGGTCCTAAACATCGACTGTCTTTATTTTTTATCCTAAGTTTCGAAGGTTGCTAATCTTAGCTAGGATGCTAAGGTAAAATAAGCAAATGTTACTGAGTTCAGATGAAGAACCTTCTGCTACCCGAAGCAACTTGATTACTGTCAGTGTGAACAGACCTTAATGGTCATGCTACAAAGAACATTTTTTCCCCCAAAAAACAAGTCATGCATCACAAAGACCTGTCAAACTTAAATGAAGAGGGATACCATTGTACTTTTCTGTGCTATTCTGTGCTTTTTAGCATTAAAACTGGTTTCATCAAAGAAACCCCCCCCCCAAAAAACATAAATGGTGTGAATTAAAGGGTTAGTTCACCCAAAAATGAAAATTAAGTCATTAATTACTCACCCCCCATGCTGTACCAACCCCGTAAGACCTTTGTTCGTCTTTGGAACACAAATGAAGATATTTTTGATTAAATTTGCAGACTGATCTCATGAAGTAGCGTGTGTATGACACGCCAATTCGTATTTCCATTTTTGGCGTGCTATCAAGACGCATAATCGCTTTTCAGCGTGTTTATGAACGCCGTTGACTTAACGTTATATAAATATATGACTTACCTCAACCCCGTCCCTAAACCTAACCGTCACTGGGGTTAATGGCATTTATGACTGTTCCCTCACCATCCCAGGGAAAAAAAAGATCGCTCCCCAGATGTAGATCTACATTTTGCTTTGTTTCGCGTGGACATTTGACGGCGTGTACAGACACGCGGAATCACTCGGACGTTAATGGCGTAGACACACACATACACGCGGATACACGCGGATAGCTCAAAATGCGTAGAGAACACGCCACTTCACTCGAAAGTGGCGTGTACGTTTACGCAAAAGTCATGATGTCATGTTGAAATTTGAGAGGTGGATCACTGCTACATAGGCTGCCTAAGGGATTAAAACTTGACGGCCCAGCGAAGAATAAATTTATCAAGCGACGAGAATTTTTTTTGTGCGAAAAAACAAACAAAAATAACGACTTTATTCGACTATTCCTTTTCTTCCTCGTAGGCCTGAAACGAGACTTCAAGAGATTTCCTCGACGCATCTCTTGAACTCTCGTCTCAGGCCTACAAGGAAGAAAAGGAATAGTCGAATTTCAGAATAAATTATACAAACCCAATTCCATAAAAGTTGGGACACTGTACAAATTGTGAATAAAAACAGAATGCAATGATGTGGAAGTTTCAAATTTCAATATTATATTTAGAATACAACATAGATGACATATCAAATGTTGAAAGTGAGACATTTTGAATTGCCATGCCAAATATTGGCTCCTTTTGGATTTCATGAGAGCTACAAATTCCAAAAAAGTTGAGACAGGTAGCAATAAGAGGCCAGAAAAGTTAAATGTACATATAAGGAACAACTGGAGGACCAATTTGCAACTTATTAGGTCAATTGGCAACATGATTGGGTATAAAAAGAGCCTCTCAGAGTGGCAGTGTCTCTCAGAAGTCAAGATGGGCAGAGGATCACCAATTCCCCCAATGCTGAGGCAAAAAATAGTGGAGCAATATCAGAAAGGAGTTTCTCAGAGAAAAATTGCAAAGAGTTTGAAGTTATCATCATCAACAGTGCATAATATCATCCAAAGATTCAGAGAATCTGGAACAATCTCTGTGCATAAGGGTCAAGGCCGGAAAACCATACTGAATGCCCGTGATCTTCGGGCCCTTAGACGGCACTGCATCACACACAGGAATGCTACTGTAATGGAAATCACAACATGGGCTCAAGAATACTTCCAGAAAACATTGTCAGTGAACACAATCCACCGTGCCATTCACCGTTGCCGGCTAAAGCTCTATAGGTCAAAAAAGAAGCCATATCTAAACGGGAACCAGAAGCGCAGGCGTTTTCTCTGGGCTAAGGCTCATTTAAAGTGGACTCTAGCAAAGTGGAAAACTGTTCTGTGGTCAGACGAATCAAAATTTGAAGTTCTTTTTGGAAAACTGGGACGCCATGTCATCCGGACTAAAGAGGACAAGGACAACCCAAGTTGTTATCAGCGCTCAGTTCAGAAGCCTGCATCTCTGATGGTATGGGGTTGCATGAGTGCGTGTGGCATGGGCAGCGCACACATCTGGAAAGGCACCATCAATGCTGAAAGGTATATCCAAGTTCTAGAACAACATATGCTCCCATCCAGACATCGTCTCTTTCAGGGAAGACCTTGTGTTTTTCAACAAGACAATGCCAAACCACATACTGCATCAATTACAACATCATGGCTGCGTAGAAGAAGGATCCGGGTACTGAAATGGCCAGCCTGCAGTCCAGATCTTTCACCCATAGAAAACATTTGGCGCATCATAAAGAGGAAGATGCAACAAAGAAGGCCTAAGACAGTTGAGCAGCTAGAAGCCTTTATTAGACAAGAATGGGACAACATTCCTATTCCTAAACTTGAGCAACTTGTCTCCTCAGTCCCCAGACGTTTGCAGACTGTTATTTAAAGAAGAGGGGATGCCACACAGTGGTAAAAATGGCCTTGTCCCAACTTTTTTGAGATGTGGATGCCATGATATTTAAAATCAACTTATTTTTCCCTTAAAATTATGCATTTTCTCAGTTTAAACATTTGATATGTCATCTATGTTGTATTCTAAATATAATATTGAAATTTGAAACTTCCACATCATTGCATTCTGATTTTATTCACAATTTGTACAGTGTCCCAACTTTTATGGAATTGGGTTTGTATTTACAAGACAAAAATCCAAATTTTTCCAGACAAACTACTTTTTTTTCAGACAAGTGACTGCGTGATTTACTTGTCCCTGCTATACATTTTAGCAGATACTAACTGAAGCCAATTGAAATGCATTTAGTGTACATCTTTTACATGTTTACGCTGCTTCCCTTGACCTTGGTGACAGTTGAGCTACAGGAACACTTCTGCACTTTAGTAATTACACAAGGCTATACCGCTCCCTGTGAGAATGTTGTCATTGTGTTTGTGAAATAGATAATAAAACACCATTCCTGCTTCCATCGCTCACATTCAGGAGCGAGGAGGCGGCTGAAGTGTTTTTCTGCTTCTTTAGAGGAGGATATTTGGAGTGTTTGTGATGGCTTCGGCTGTTTGGACTACAACTTCTTTTCGCTTTGCTTCAGAGAATGAGTTTCCCAATGGAGGCTACTTGACGAGATAATGCTTTTGGTTTGGGGTCGTACATCATCTGTGCTCACGCTGACCCGAGGCCCGTGGATCTGCAGAGACACCTGATGGATACGCTCACAGATGAATAGAGGAGTGACCTGGCTTGTCTTAATGGGATTGTTTGCTCTGTAAAGTGAGACGGCGCATGCGTGCCACAGAATTCCTGCCTGCATCCCATGTGGAGATGGAGCGCTGTTGGCTGAACCTGTTGAACCCCAAATGCAAGTGCACGTCATTACATGTCTCATTTCACAGCAAACATGGGCTTGACTGCGTTGGTGCAATGACTCCGGTTCTCTACAGATAATGAATCTGCTCGGATACGACATGTTTTTGGACTTCGGATGAGGAATCGCGTGCTTGTGTGCTGGACGTGGTGTGATGATTACTGGAAGAGCGTTGGAGCCGCGCGCCTGACTTGCTTTCATCTGCTGGAGAGAAACACTCCACGAGTCTGTCAGCCTCATTTGATAAACGCTCTCTAATGCAGATCTCATTCAAAGACCTCACGAGTTAGATCTGTATGTTTCTCAAAGCCAGATGCAATTGCTGTATGAATGATTTATTCATTTAGAGCGGCAGTGTATCAAAAACCACTTAGTGAAGGATTAGTTCACCAAAAACAATGCCAATTCTTTCATTTAACCATTTTAGTCCAAGTTTGTACGATTTTTTTTTTTTTTTTTACTTCCGAAAAAAAGTAAAATGAAGCAAACTGAATTTTAACACCATAAGTGAAATTGAAATTACAAAAATTTGAATTTGGACAAAATCCCCAAAAAGTTTATTAATCAATATTCAAATGATATAATTAGGTTTCTTCTTCAGTTTGTTAAATATAAACATTTAAGTGGTGGCTGTTATAACTTGTTTTCAGGACTGGTTTATTCAAACATACACTCACCTAAAGGATTATTAGGAACACCATACTAATACTGTGTTTGACCCACTTTCGCCTTAATTATACGTGGCATTAATTCAACAAGGTGCTGAAAGCATTCTTTAGCAATGTTGGCCCATATTGATAGGATAGCATCTTGCAGTTGATGGAGATTTGTGGGATGCACATCCAGGGCACGAAGCTCCCATTCCACCACATCCCAAAGATGCTCTATTGGGTTGAGATCTGGTGACTGTGGGGGCCATTTTAGTACAGTCAACAAGGCATTTTCGCCCACAGGACTGCCGCATACTGGATGTTTTTCCCTTTTCACTCCATTCTTTGTAAACCCTAGAAATGGTTGTGCGTGAACATCCCAGTAACTGAGCAGATTGTGAAATACTCAGACACCAACAACCATGCCATGCTCAAAATTGCTTAAATCACCTTTCTTTCCCATTCTGACATTCAGTTTGGAGTTCAGGAGATTGTCTTGACCAGGACCACACCCCTAAATGCATTGAAGCAACTGCCATGTGATTGGTTGATTAGATAATTGCATTAATGAGAACAGGTGTTCCTAATAATCCTTTAGGTGTGTGTACATTGACCATTATGCGCTCTTCGTTTTTAATGTACATTTAGGATGCTGGAGACCCCAGGCTATAAAATGTGATTTTTGCAACATAATTATGTAGTTTTTTAAAAACGTATGTAATATCACTTGTAATTCCCTCGAAGCACTGGCAGACACAAGTGGTTTTCTTGCTACAGGTTTATTTGAAGCTTATTCTCCAAGTTCACCGTGAAAACTAAACACAGTGTAACGAAAAAATAAAAAACACATTAGCTTGGAATGAACATGCAATGACATGCGTAGCATGTAAAATAACGTTCACCAAAGTAAAATACAGACACAAAACATACCTAGTTGGCTGCATGCCGTACACAAGGGAATAAAGAGTTTTCTTAGATAGCTGACATCCACTTATAACAACTTTAACACCTTTATCAGCACATTAAATTGTCCGTGCTTCACTTGCTGTTAGCTTGCGACTCTCACTCACGAGTGTCCCAAAAGGCTTTTCGAAACAGCGCGGAGACTTCAAAATAAAAGCACTTGCAAAACAGCGCGGAGACTTCAAAATAAAGGCTGTTTACTCTTACCAAATAAAATCACTAAATGATACTATTTATAATTCTAAATTATAACATGGGTTGAAAACAAAGTGTACATTATTATAATGTTGCGACAATTACACTCCCACCAAATCACACAAACCTTAATGTGGATTTCTCTACACATAATGGTAGTTGCAAGTGAACTTAACACAACTTCTGAATTTTTGGTATTTAACCATTTAGCATGGAATTTCTGTAAAAACATTAAACACCTTAGTCTGCCTCAAGCAGAGTAACGACTTTATGTATGGGTCTTTCAAGAAACACTGTTTTAGTTGTGGATTTCCCCTTTTTGTCAAATGTAGTGTTACTAACTAGCAACCTTAGCTTTCTCACCCTACTATCTGACCCTGGATAGACTTCTGTGACCTTTGCCAGCTTCCATTCATTGCGTGGTACCAGATCATCTTGTAGAAGGACGATGTCATTGACCTTCAAGTTTCTTTTTTCCATGTGCCACTTTTGTCTCGGTTGTAAGTTTAATAGATATTCTTTCCTCCATCGGGTCCAAAACTCATTAGCCAAATACTGCACTCGACGCCACCTCTTTTGAAGATAGAGATCTTCTCCAACAAATTTTCCAGGTGGAGGCAGAATGATTGTTGACTTCATTGTAAGGATGTGGTTCGGAGTCAAAGGTTCAGGTCCACATGGATCATTCAAATGTTCAGCTGTGAGTGGTCTGCTGTTAACAATAGCCATAACCTCGTACAGAAATGTCCTTAGTGAGGTGCTGTCAAGCCTTTGCGATGACTGGTCGAGTATAGCAGTTAGAACACTCCTTACTGTTCTTATTTGTCTCTCCCAGACACCACCCATGTGACTTGCCGCAGGAGGGTTCATCATAAATTCACATCCAAGAGCTTTTACTCTTTCTTGATCCATTTCTTTCATGAGTTCTGCAAACTCTCTCCTTGCACCAACAAAGTTAGTTCCTTGGTCACATCTTAGTTGACGCACATTTCCCCTTATGGCAATGAATGCCCTTAAAGCATTAATAAATGCGTCAGTTGTCATGTCATCAATCATCTCTATGTGTATGGCCCTTGAACATAGACAGGTAAGTAAGAGACCATATTTTTTTAGATCTTTTCTTCCTTCTTTTACATAGATTGGGCCAAAGCAGTCTATGCCTGCGTAAGTGAAGGGTGGACTCATCTCCGTTCTGTCTTGTGGTAAGTCACCCATCCTTTGCTCTTCAGTACCTCTTCTGTACTTTCTGCACTTGACACATTTGGAGATGTGTGATGAGACAGCACTGCTGCATCCCAGAATCCACCATCCATTAGCTCGCAATTCGTTTATTGTCATTCCACGTCCTTGATGTTGTACTCTTTCGTGAAAGTGCTTAATGAGTAAGACTGATATGTGGGAGTTCTTTGGGAGTATTGCCGGATGCTTCACATGTGAGTGTAGCGTGGCTTGACTTAGGCGTCCTCCCACTCTTAGAATACCCTGTTCGTCCAAGAAAGGACTCAACTTATTCAGCTTACTGTCTTTGGTCTTGGTAACTACCCGTTTTGCTTTCAAGCTCTTTATCTCATCTGAGAATGCTTCTTCTTGAACTAGCTTTATGATAGCGAGTTCTGCTTCTTTCCTTTCTTCTAGGCTTGTAGTTGTGTTGGTTCTTTGCTTCACACCCTTGTATTCTTTGACTTGTCGTTTCAACCTGGCAACTGCTTTTACTGCTCTTGACCAATCAGAGAATTTCCGTAGGCGATCCAAAAAAGATCTGTCTTCCTTGGCTTTAGTATTACACACAAGCACCTTGCGAAGCTCTGGATCATCCTGTCTGATATCTCCCACCTTGGCTTCTCTTTTAGGTAGCTCTTTACACCAAAGAAACTTTGGACCTGTGAACCAGTTTGAGGTCTTAAGTTGCTCTGCGGTTAAACCCCGAGAGGCATGATCTGCTGGATTATCCTCAGAGGCAACATAAGCCCATTGCTCAGGCATTGTACTTGACTTGATTCTCTGTATGCGGTTGGCTACGAAAACTTGAAATCTTCTGGCGTCATTGTTTATGTAGCCAAGAACAACTGTGGAATCTGTCCAAAAGAACTCTTGCAGATCTTGGATTTCTAATTCCCTTTGGAGCATGTCACTAGTTCGAACTGCAACAACTGCCGCAGAGAGCTCAAGTCTCGGAATAGTCGTGACCTTGGTTGGTGACACTCTTGACTTGCCCATTACCAGACAGCAATGAACTTCGTCGGACATGTTAATGGCTCGCAGGTATGTACATTCACCGTAGCCAGAGACGCTTGCATCCGCAAAGTGGTGAAGTTCATATCCTTTCACGTCGCCGAAATTGGAAGGTAAGAAACATCTTTTGATTTGCATTTCAGCCAGATTGGGCAGATCTCTGATCCAGGACTCCCACTTGGGTCTTAGGTTTTCCGGAAGATCCTCGTCCCAGCCAATCTTCTCTCTGCACATTTGCTGGAGTATTTGTTTCCCCAAAAGGACAAAGGGTGCCATGAACCCCAGGGGATCATACACAGAGGCCACAGTAGAGAGCACACCTCTTCTTGTTAGCGGATTAGCTTTTACTTGAACTCTGAATTTGAATGAGTCTGATGTGATGCACCACTCTACTCCTAGAGCCCTCTCCATGTGCGGTGAACTCAAGGCCATATCTAGATCTTTGATTGTGGCACGTTCTTCTTCTGGGATGGTTGCCATCACTTTCTCACTGTTGGAAACAAACTTGTGGAGTCTGAGCTTGCCAGTGGAGCAAAGTTCTCTTGATTCTTTGACGAGCTGAATGGCTTCCTTCTCAGTTTGGACGCTTGCAAGACCATCATCAACGTAGAAATTTCTTTGAATGAAGCGTATGGAGTCTTCACTGAACTGACCTTGTCCTTGTTCTGCCAGATGTTTCAGACTGAAGTTGGCACAGCCAGGAGACGAGGCTGCTCCAAACAAGTGGACCTTCATTCTGTAAATTGATGGTGTGGTTTCCAAGTTGCCATTCTCCCACCAAAGGAATCTTAAATAATCTTGATCTTCCCTTTTCACATGAAACTGGTGGAACATCCTTTCAATGTCACACATGACTGCAATGGAACCTTTTCTGAAGCGACATAGAACACCCACCAATGTATTTGTCAAATCAGGACCGGTAAGCAGGTAGTCGTTGAGAGATGTTTCTTTAAACTTGGCAGAACAGTCAAATACTATGCGTATTTTTCCTGGTTTTCGTGGATGATAAACTCCATGATGTGGAATGTACCAGGCCGGACTGTTGTCGATTTCTTCCTCTGGAACCTTTTCCGCTTCACCACGTGAAATGATATTGTCCATGAAGTTTACGTAGTCTTTGTAATACTGTTGATCTTTCCTTAGTCTCCTTTCAAGACAGTGCAGTCGATGTGTTGCGCATGTCTTGTTGTTGGGTAATTTGGGTCTTTCCACTTTGAACGGTAATGGCATTTCGTAGTGACCATTGTGTTTCTGTGTAATGTTTCCTCTTAACTTTGCCAGGAACTTGAGATCTTCTTGAGACACCGGATCATGTTCTCCAGCTCTTTCAGAGAAGTCTGACTCAAGGACCTTTAAGATGTCTGAAGGCGTGATCTCCTTTACTTTGCTTCGGCTCACATAGTGTACTTCAGTTTTGAGATTGAGAGAAGGCTCCATCCCTGGTGTCACTTGTCTCACTACTATGCGATGACTGATTCCGATGGCATCACCGTAGTCTACAGTAGGATTCCCGTGGCCAACAATGCTCCATCCAAGGTCCGTACGCTGCGCATAAGGTTGATGATCTTCGCCAAACACAACTTCCTTTGGAAGTAGAGCTTGTGAGCAGTTATACCCAATAAGCAGACCTACTTCACAGTCCTGCAGAGGTGCGATCTCTTCTTGGAGGTGCTCTAGATGAGACCATGCTTTCGCAGTTTCGTTTGTAGGTATGTGCGATCTGTTGGCTGGAATAAACTCACGCGTGTAGACTGGTGGCAAGGAGATGTTCTTACCGGAGTAAAAGCCTCTGACTTGTAGGTTATTTACTCTTTGAGAGCTTACTACTGTGGTTTTTGAGGTCATAGTAGAGAGCTTGAGCTTGACTTGTTCTTTGTTTGCTTCCAGGGCTTCAGCTACTTCACTTAGAATGAAGGTTGTGTCGCTTTGAGAATCCAAAAGAGCATATACAAGGACTTCTTGTTCTGGTTGAGTTAAGGATGAAAGCCAGACAGGAATTACTGCAGCTGTTTGTGCATTAGCTTCACCAAGTATTACTCTATTGGAAGTAGCGGCTGTGGTTTCTTCATGTTGGGATGGTTGAGGTATTTCTCTGTATCTTTCTTTACTTGGATTTTGATTGGCTTGTGGATCTTGCTTGGCTTGTGACAGTCTTTGTTCCTTTTTGTCTCGCTCCTCATGCAGACAGGTAGGATGCCGCTTTGTGCAAATGTCGCAGACATTCCTACTGTTGCAGCTCTTTGACTGGTGACCAGACCTGAGACACCCAAAGCATAGCCTTTCAACTTGAATGAATTTGATTCTCTCTGAAACTGCTTTCTCCATGAACTTCCTGCATTTGTGCAAAGTATGCCCAGTTTTCTTACAGAAAGTGCATGTAGTTAAAGTCTGTTCGCTGGAACTTGTGGTAAGTGTCTTTGCTCTGAAGCTTTGATGTTTTTGGACTTTTGGTTTTTCAGCTTCATCTTGTTTTAGGGATTGCAATGATGTGACAGAATTGCAGGCAATTTTGGCCTCCCTTGCCAGAAACTTGACAAATTCGCTAAAGGAGGGAAATTGGTTTCTCTCTTCTTCTACTTCGATAACCTTCCGGTTCCATCTTGCCGTTAGCCAATCAGGTAACTTGGAGAGAATTTTCCTGTTTTCATTACAGTCATTCAAGATTTCCAATGCCTTGATATGAACCATGGCAGCCTCACAACTACGGAGAAAATCGCTGAACTCTCTGAGCTCAAGGCTGTCCTTAGATCCCATCTTGGGCCACACCTGGAGCTTGTCTCTGTATGCTTTAGCAATTGTGAATGGGTTTCCATATCTCTCTTCCAAAATCTCCCATGCAGCAACATAGGCAGACTCAGTTCCGAGAAGAAAATAACCATCGAGGGCTTTCTTAGCTTGTCCACTCACATATCTTCGAAGGTAGTATATCTTTTCTTTGTCTTGAAGGTTCTTCTGGTCGATCAATGTTTTAAAGGAGAGTTTCCAATCGTTGTATTGCAATGGATCTCCACTGAAAACTGAAGGTTCAGGAACTGGAATTCTGTTGGCACTTAAAGCACCTGCAAGCACCTTAATGAGCTCTGATGTACTTTCATTTGAGGTGGTCATAGCTTGTGGGATGGAGGTCATATGTAGAGACTGAGGACTTGAAGGAGCCGAGACTTTGTTATCTGCTTCAATCTCATACTCTGGTATGTCTTTCCATTCTTCTTCTATGACTTTCACTTGATCATATACCTGCATTCTTGCTCGTGCTGCTTTAAGACCTTTTACTGCCTCCAAATGCTGTATCCTCCTACGTTTTTCTTCTAGAGTCTTCTGTAGAACTCCAAACTCTTCTTCCAGTTGAGCTTTAATTTTGGATTCGTCTTCCTCTCTCTGTAGTCTTCGATTCACTTCCTCTGCTTCTTGTTCTAAACGACGCCTTACTGCTGCCGCCTCTTGATCAGCTATCTTCCTTTTAGCTTCTGCTTCTAGGCGCTGTATTTCCAATTGTTCTCTCTCTTGTTCTTGTAACACTTTCAGAACAACTTGGCTCGCAGCAGCTTCAGCGGCAGCTTCTTGTCGTTTAACAGAAGACCTACTTGAATGCACTGAATTGCTTTTCAAGAGAGAAGTGACAGAACCCGATTTGTATGTACTTGAGTCGAAAAGAGAGCCTGCTTCAGGCCAATCTTGCTTTTCTCCTTCTGGAATCTTTCCATCCAGTCGACTTAAGGCTCTGGATACAATGAACTTGGAAATCTCCACACACAAATCCACTTTTCGACGTGTCTCTTGCTCTGGAGTTGAGATGTCACGTAGTTCATCATAAACACGCTGAACGTCTGTAGAAAGACCTGTGACGCAATCGATAATGTCATTAAGCAGATCATCAGGTAAGGGCTCTTTTGACTGTGATAAAGGCTTCCTTGAAGATTTAACTTGGGTTCTCCATTTTTCATAAATGTAGTTGAACCTTTGTTGAAGCGCTTTAATTTTTTCATCTTGCAATTCTCTACCTTTCTCGGTTAGAGTTCTGACTCTTTGACTTCGTCTTGGCTGCTGCACTTCCTCTTGCTGGACTCCAGCAACACCAACTTGATCTTCTTTTATGCTTTCCCTAACCTGGGTTGTAGGCTCACTTGACTCTGACATTGTCTAATCCTTTAAATTAATCCTCTAAATAAAGGGTGTAATTAAACTGTTAGGTTTGCCTTTAACACTTACTGCAATGTAAATGTCACTTACATGTTGTTACTTGTAAGCTTATTTGACTTAAAGGTTTTCAATGAGGTTTAAAATGTGATTAGAAAATTGAAAATGAGCAAAAAGGGCTAAACTCAACTTTGGAAATTACTTTTCAGAATGTGCTCATTATGCATGAACTCTGCAGAGTTTATAAGCTTAGACACTTAAATATTAAATGGCCAATAATACCTTCACTTATTTCCAAACACTATTTAAAACTTGAATATAATTTCCTTTTAACTCAAATGGCAAGCTTCAATGTATATTACATGGTCACATGAGTCAAAACATTCACTACACACACTACAGATGTTATATTGACGCAAAAATCCCTTTGGCAAACCTTAACAGTAGCCTTCTTCTTAGATCACTCTTGACTTATAGTGTCCAAGTTCTTTATGGCCTTGTCTTGAAAACGTTGTTCATTAAGATCTATGCGTCCTCTTACTTCTGTCTGCGTGCGTGCATGTTTTCGGATTCAGTCCTTTGATGACAGCTCAGCACGCTACCGATGCTTTTCCTTTGAACTTGCGCGCGCCGACGATTAATGTCCACTCGCGTTGATGAACAGTCCTAGTTTTCACTGTAATTCCCTCGAAGCACTGGCAGACACAAGTGGTTTTCTTGCTACAGGTTTATTTGAAGCTTATTCTCCAAGTTCACCGTGAAAACTAAACACAGTGTAACGAAAAAATAAAAAACACATTAGCTTGGAATGAACATGCAATGACATGCGTAGCATGTAAAATAACGTTCACCAAAGTAAAATACAGACACAAAACATACCTAGTTGGCTGCATGCCGTACACAAGGGAATAAAGAGTTTTCTTAGATAGCTGACATCCACTTATAACAACTTTAACACCTTTATCAGCACATTAAATTGTCCGTGCTTCACTTGCTGTTAGCTTGCGACTCTCACTCACGAGTGTCCCAAAAGGCTTTTCGAAACAGCGCGGAGACTTCAAAATAAAAGCACTTGCAAAACAGCGCGGAGACTTCAAAATAAAGGCTGTTTACTCTTACCAAATAAAATCACTAAATGATACTATTTATAATTCTAAATTATAACATGGGTTGAAAACAAAGTGTACATTATTATAATGTTGCGACAATTACATCACTCACTTTGTTAATAATTTTACTCCACTTTTGTCCAGTGTTATTGGGGTTTAAGGTATTTTTAAATTTATTTAGATTAAAAAATACAATTTTGAAAAAAAATGTCCCACTCCCCTGGAAAAGATAGACGCTGTTACGCTAAATAATGAGAAAAGCAGTTTATATGATTTATGTGGTAGTGTTCCAAAACCATATGATGTTTTAATATCAGGAAGAGACTCACATTTAAGTTTATACTTGCTGAAAATCACCATAGCTCTCAAATCTATGGAAGCCCATTTCTGCCACATAAGAGAAAAAATCTGTCAAAATTAGGAGAATAAATCCTGATTGAAAAAGAAAAAAAAATTGAGAAGTCAGAATTATTATATTTTTGTCATAATTATGATTAACCAAAGCCAGATTTTTATTTTCTTTGTGATGGAAACGGTCTTTCATACAATCTCATATTCATAGTTCTGCAAACTTTGACTTTCCACTATTAGTGAAAGATGACATGATTTCAGGATTATTAGATTTATGCCTGTTCCTCACACAGAGAACGTTCTGCGTGAACAATCTGCCAAAATACTCCTTTTTTCCTAAATGAATGACATGAGGGTGATTAAATGATGACAGAACTTTCATTATTGGGTAAACTAACCCTTAAAGGATATGTCACACCATCATCTGTAAAGCCGACGGCTCCTTAAAAGAAAGTAGCGCAACTTGGCATTATTCAGTGTTTCTGTATGTCCTCTATTAGAACATCGGATCTAGACAGTCGAGATGGAAAACTGAAGACGTTTTCAGCCAAGACTGCTTATGCAACCAGAAAGAGGTCCAATATATTCCAGCAGCTTTCAGAGTCATTTGATTGTGCCACTTATCTTGAATTCACCGTGTCTGTTGGGAGTTATGATGGACAAGTCTTTGACCCCATCAGCCACTGGAACAGATTTTAGTAGACCGCTGAATTAGTCTATTTCAGTCCCACTTCAGAGAGTTGCTGGGCCGGGCTTTCTAGTTATCTAATACTCTGCAGACCTTGATCCTTTAAGATGAGTTCATTGAGCTAGCAAAACACACTGTAACGTTCTGCTCAGTTTATAATGAGCATACTGAAAAGACTTTCTAATGTGAGACAAGTGGATAAATGTGTCCATATTTAAACATGTGAAAAGTGGACAGACTGAGCATTTCACAGAATCAGCAGATGTTAGGAACTAAAAAGGTTAGGTCACCCAAAACTGAAAATTGTCCCATAATTTACTCACCCCTCAAGCAATCCTTACTACTTTCAGCCAAACACAATCACAGTTATATTAAAAAGAAATCACTTTATAATGGGAGTGAATGGTAAGATTTTGAAGCCCAAAAAAGCGCATCCATCCATCATAAAAATAATCCATACGGCTCATTTTTGTAGGAAAAATATCCATATTTATAGCTTTATAAAGTAGAATCACTGGCTTATACACAACACTGTAAAAAATGATTGTGATTTTAACAGTAAAAGACTGTAAAAATGCTACAGTGAAAAACTGTTAATTGGTTAAAGGAACACTCCGACTTTTTGGGACTTTAGCCTATTCACCTTACCCCCCAGAGTTAGATAAGTCCATACATACCTTTTTCATCTCTGTGCGTGCTATAAGTCTGTTTGACGCACCCACCGCTAGCCTAGCTTAGCACAAAGACTGGATGTGAATGGTTGCAGCTTTCATACTAATCCAAATGAGTGACAAAATAACGCAAACGTTTTCCTATTTACATGTTGTGGTTTGTATAGTCACAGAGTGTGCAAATATCAAGGCCATATGAGACACAGACATCTTTTGACCGTATAAATACTATATTTTCTGAAGGCGAAGCACTGCTACTTGGGCAGAGTGATAACCATCACCTGAGACGCACCGTGACGAGGAGCAGAGAGTTCGCTCAGTGTTTCGGTAACAGAGTCAGCAATTACTAACGTTAGATAGAAAAGCATAGTTTATCATGGGTGTTTGCTTTATTGTATGAGCTGTGACAATAAACAGGGGAGACCAGGTAATACAGTACCATGTTTAATTGATTTCCAACCAAAAACGCACCCAGATTTATAAAGATCACATGAATAAATAATTATTATTACAGGAATCAATATATTTTAAATGCAATTTATTAGCTGAACCAAATGTATTCAACAGTAGCCTATATAATATACAGTAAAATTGCATTACTATAGGATAGAATACGGGGAAAGTAATAGTTTCACAAATTGTTTTTGCACAATGAACTCACAGCCTATCCTACCCTTTTGCACGCCCAAGTTCGTTATTTTCATGGTGATTTCAAATTTAGGCTACTAGGCGCGCCGCGCGCGGTGCAAGTTCAGCGCGGTGAACGCGCTCGTTTTTTTTCCCCAAGCGCGTCCGCACCGCATCAAGATAAAAACATATTCATACCCTAATCATATAATAGTGTCACTAACGTTACATTAGATCTGGCTAATGGCTCTGTTACAGTAGGTCATCTAAAAACATAACGGAACACTTACCTCAGCCGCAGGTGATCCACTTGTCCTGTCTGTGCTATCGATGGGATGGCCGTATCCTTCAGCACATTATGGTCCGTGTGGCAAATTCCATTTTTTCAAAATAGTCGTCCATTGAAATGTACCGAGCAAACATAATGTCCCTTGATAATCTATTTAGGTGTGTTTGGATCAATATCCAGAGTAAGTTAGCCATTTCTTCATCCAGTCAGCGTTTTTAGTTGGAATTCTGTGAAATGGTATTACCTCCCCTGTTTACAGTCGCAGCTATTTACAATAGAGCGAAAACCCATGACTGTAAACTACGCTTTTACTATTTATAAATTGCTGACTCTATTACCCAAACACTGAGCGAACTCTCCGCTCCTCACCACGGCGTGTCTCCGGTGATGCGGTTATTACTCCGTCAAAGTAGCAGTGCTTCGCCTTCAGAGAATAGTTCCCAGGTTTTATACGGTTAAAAGATGTCTGTGTCTCATTTGACTTTGTTATTTGTACATTATGTGACTATACAAACCACAACATGTAAATAGGAAAATGTTTGCATTATTTTGCCACTCATTTGGATTAGTATGAAAGCTGCAACCATTCACAGCCAGTCTTTGTGCTAAGCTAGGCTAGCGGTGGGTGCGTTAAACAGACTTAAAGCACGCACGGAGATAAAAAAGGTATGTATGGACTTATCTAACTCTGGGGGGTAAGGTGAATAGGCTAAAGTCCCAAAAAGTGTTCCTTTAACAGAAAGTTTCCTTACTATATACGGTAAATAACTGTGATGTATATAATGGTAGGCTACATTTAATGTACTTTTACTGTAAAATACTATTAAATTTACAGTTTTTGGAAGTGAAAAAAAGAAATCATTGTATAATTTACAATGAAAAAATGTAAATTGAATTTCCCACAATTCCCTGCGCGACACTTCACATTTAATGTATTTTAACTGTTTATTCATAATTTTCTTAGTTTTTTTTCTTATCAGTTATGTTCATTAGGGTTTTATGTTACATTTAACGTTGTTAAATTAATTCTTATTTCATTTTTTAAATTTCAATATGTTACCATGATGGTGTTTAATGTTTGTGTGAATGACACTGTGCAGCTTCTATATACTAATATGAACTTTCTTGTGGAAGAGCTGATAATGATGAGCTTTGATTGCTCATTTGACTCTCATTACTGCTGTGATTGATGGCTGTCGGTGTATTGCAATTGAACAAAACAGATATTAATACTTCAAAATGTCAGTAAATTAACATTATATTAAATAATGAAATACGGTTTAATGCTGTAAAATTAAATGCGGTCAGTCTGTAAAACCTAAAATGTTGCTACCGTACTTTTAACAGGAAAACTCTGGTAACCACAGCTGCCGGAGTTTTCCCGTAAATTTAACGGATATTTTTTTTTACAGTGAAGTCTCTTACGATTGCTTTTACTATCGATGGATGCGCTTTTTGGAGCTTCAAAACTCTATTCACTCTCTTTATAAAGCTTGGAAGAGCGAAGATATGTTTTTGATTGTGTTTGGCTGAAAGGAAAAAGTCCTATACACCTAGATTGACTTGAGGGCGACTAAATAATGGGATAATTTTTTTTTTTTTTTTGGTGAACTAACACTTTAATGTGTCGATACTATGTTTCCATATTTAAAAAAAGGGACCTGTGAGAACAGATGACAATTAGCTTTCTCTCAGCTGCGTTAAGTGATTGAAATTACAGTAAAAAAAAAAAGAGTAATATTGTTACAACTTAAAACAACTGATTTCTATTTTAATATATTTTTAACTGTAATTTATTCCCATGAAGCTGTATTTTCAGCATCATTACTCCAGTCTTCAGTGTCACATGATCCTTCATAAATCATTCTAATATGATGATTTGCTGCTCAAGTAACATTATTATTTACCTATCGTTATCAATTAATATGAGCGAGTATGTATGTAATGATCTTTCCATTTCTAGAGTCCTGCTCAAACAGTTTGGCTACTGGAAAACTAAAACGGTCACACGTCTTAAACGGGAAGTGGTGCAACGCTGTGCTTCACAAGGCTAAAGACTGTTTGACAACCACAGTACTAGAATATTGTTGGCATGTTGCGTTTGTAAGTCTCTGGAAACAACTGTGGTGGTGATGGCAGAGGAAGAAACGTTTGCATCTTGCATATTTATGACCGACTCTTACACGTATAATTACATTATTAGCAGGCATCACTTTGGTTTGGAGCCGTTGGATGTTCTGAGACTCAAATGTTCACACATATTGGTCGGGAGATGGTGTTGTAACTCTGTCATGTGTGGTCATTGTTTCAGAGCTTTATTTGTGGAAAGGCATTGGAAAATTACTCGCGACTGATCCGAATCCAGCGTTTTATGCTTTCCGTTCAGGCTGGACCGTGTCCTAACCCCACACCCGTCAGGCCCTGGATCGGCTCTGTTCTCATGTGGCCCACAGACCTTTCTGTCTGTTTTTCAAGCTTTTGTCTGAAAGTCATAGGACAGGGTTAGCGTAACATAATGAGTGCTTTGATTAACTAGCTGTATTGAGTATATGTGACGGCAGTCCCGCTGGGGTCCATATTAAAGGGGGCCTTTTATGCAAAATTCACTTTGAACATGGAGTTTGGACATAAATGTTTTGACAGTGTTTGTGCACAACCACCCTATAATGGTAAAAATCCACCATCCCCTTCATTCATCATTCATAAGCAGTCTCAGAATAAGCCGTTTGTGGTTTCTATGCAATGTGATGTCACAAATGCAAAGGCCCCGCCCATGACTGCTGACTATTAGCATAGACTCCGCCCTCAGTGAGCTGTGCACAGTCCACCATGTTCATTTCCACGCCAGAGCATTTAACAGCAGCATTCAAGTACGAAATGTATTCTTATTAAAGCTACTAAAGCTATTCAGTCAAGAGCAGTGAGTGATTTTCGAATCGAATCGAATTGCAAGCTTGTGAATCGAAATCGAATCGAATTGTGAAATTTGTGCCAATACCCAGCCATAATATATACATGTCTAATATACAGTATGTGATTTCTTTCCTTGCTGTTCACAGACATTGTGCGTTAAGCAGAATAAGTCGTGAAAGAGAACTTGGTTTAATACTCACGGGACGCGCCGTCTGACATCCAGCTTTCTGTTCTCTAGCTTCGGGTGTGTGTGCGCTCTGAAAACCATCAGAAGTTTAAACTGATATAGCTTTAAAACGCATGCAGATAAACTTTTATGATGATGAAGAACTGCAATGTCAAATCAAAACAAATAGATGTTTTAGTTTTGGCAAAGTACCAAGGCTTGAACTGCCCTCTTCTGGAAAGCGTGGCAGGGAACAGCAGCTCATTTGCATTTAAAGATACAGTCCATGCACAAAAACTCTATGTTTTTCCTTCCACTCAAAATGGTAATTTACAACATGAAATAATAAATAATATGTGGGATATTTTGAGCTGAAACTTAAGACACATTAAGACACAACCTGAGACTTAAGACTGAGATCTACAAATACTCTTCTGCTGCTGTTTATTCGGATTTTTTTGTTTGTTTTTTTGCTACTTTTGTGCAAATTTGTTTGCACATGAACAATGAAAAGTGTGTGAATTTCAGATGTATAGATTCAAGGACTGGAAACTCTTTGAAAATAGGCTTTTGGTCCTTGAATGTTAATCCGAAAACCTAAACTTTATTTCCTCTAACTATATTTTAATATACTCCATTTATTCTAGAATGTGATTTTAATATATTCTTATATCTGATTTGTATTTATTGTTTAAAATTGTTGTTTGAAAGCCGATTTTAGACTTTTTTTTTTTCATTGTTCACTGAAATGTGGGGGTATTGGTTTATATTGGATTTAATTTTACACCGTATTTCCCCCCGATTGATTTTAGTGTTTAATGCTTTTTTTTAAAAAAATTTAGATTTGGAATTTTAGGAAAATAAACATACTTATTGAACAGAGCCATACTTATTGAAATCGGCCATTTCATTTTTATATCCATGCATCCATAATTGCATATTTGCTTCATGTTCTTGAGAAAATTGTTAATTTATTTAGCTAATCCAATATGCTATAAAAGTCATGTGACTCATGATCCTACAGCTGCTGGAAAATGAAGTCACTGATTTCACCACTCAAGACTGTGAACTTTTAAGTGTCTCATCTGGATTTGATTTTTATAAACAAATGAACTGCAAAGAGGATCTTTACTTCTTCTTCTTGAGGATTTTTCTTGCGAGTTAATTTGAGTTCCATACAGAGACATTTCCGTAACTCTTGGCTGTGTTCCTGACGTGTCATGAGCTTCTGCAGGGAGATTGCGGTGGGATTTACTATGGTTGGTTATGTGTTCTCCTAGTTTTCTTTGCAGTCCTTTATTTATGAGTTCTCCTCCTCTCTCTGTTGCTTCTCCTTTTTAATCACACTCCATTTACAGCTTTCACCAGATCTCTTCTGTTCACTCCTGCAGAGTTTGCATTCCTCGGCTCGGCACTCGTGAGATGTCTTGAATTCCTCTCTGTCTTTGTGTCATTGCTTGGATGAGAGCTTGAGAAATGCACACTGGCTCATAAAAAGCAAAAGTAGCTTTTTATTCACTCAAGCTTCTCCCTCTCTTTTTCTTTAGAGTGTCTCTGACCAATGACTTAGGCCCTGTTTACACCTGGTATTGAGATGCGTTTTAACTCAATCAAATCACAAGTAGGCGAGGGACGCATTCCCGTTTACACTTGGTGCTTTAATCCGTCTCTTTTGTCCACTTTCAAACACTTCTGTCCTGATATCTTCAAAAGAAGGGATTATGGGAGGGTAAATCTTTAGATCTAAAAGACTTGTGCAATTTACATATGAATGCACACAGATTGTGGGAAAACATACGGAGAGCATCAGCTTTCGTTTCTGCTCTGACAGCCTCAAGACCAGCCGAACGCTGTGAGTGTGTGTTAGAATTGTGAGAGAACATTGCGCTTGGTACGTTTCTCCTCTTCAGACCAAACTTGGGTCTTCAGCTGATAGTTTAAATCCCGTCTGGCTAGAGCTCTTCTCATAATGTTTACTCATTCGGTCAGTAGGCGGAGAGTAGACGGTGTTTGAACACATTCGACCACATGAGCTTCTACTCTACTAAAGCAATCCGGTCGAATGAGTTTTCGATGACCTCTGGAAGTGGTTGAAAGTGGACAAGCTCAAAACGTTTACACCTGTATTTAGTGTTGTCCACTTGTGATCCGATTGACCGAAAATGCCAAGTGTAAACAGAGCCTTACTCATTTACTATATAGTGACGTCTCTTTTTATAGCAGTCCGGAATCTAACAAACTTGTGCTCATTTTTAGGTTCTCTTTGTGTAGGTTTTGGTGGGTTCAAAATTGTAGTGATTCAAAATTGATCTTGCACTGTCTCAAAACCAATAGCCAAATAGTTATTTAGTTCACTTTTACCATTCAATGAAGTCCTGCAATGTTTTTTTCATTGCTAAAGGAGTAATTCACTTTAAAACATTTTTTTGCTGATTTCTCACCCCCATGTCATCCAAGATGTCCATGTCTTTCTTTCTTCAGTCGAAAAGAAATGTAGGTTTTTGATAAACATTCCAGGATTTTTCTGCATATAATGGACTTCATTGGGAACCAAACGGTTCAAGGTCTAAAAGACACTTTCAGTGCAAATTTCAAACTGTTCAAAGGGCTTTAAACGATTTCAGACGACGAATAAGGGTCTTATCGAGCGAAACCATCGCTCATTTTTTACAAAAAAAATAAATAAATAAATGTTTAAGTTTTATAAGCTCAAATGGTTGCCTTGCTCTGTTCTGTGTGACTCTCCTGTTCGAACTCATTCATCAAAATGAACGAATCAGTTCGAGTCAATCCGTTCTTTTCGTTCGTTTATGGAGAAGCATTTTTTTCCATATAATGGACTTCAATGGGAACCAAACAATTCAAGGTCCAAAAGCGAAACGATCGCTCATTTAAAAAAAAAATAACAAAGTTTAAGTTTTATAAGCACAAATGCTCGCCTTGCTCTGTTCTGTGATGCGCGTTCATGACTCTCCTGTTCGAACTCGTTTATCAAAATGAACGAATCTTTTCCAGAGTCAATTCGTTCATTTCGTTCGTTGAATGAACCAAATGACAAGAAAAAAGATTCGTTCATTTTGATAAACGACATTGAACAGGAGAGTCACGAACACGCATCACAGTACAGAGCAAAGCGACCTTTGACCTTTTGAAACTATGTTAATTTATTAAATGAGGGATCGTTTTGCTTGATAAGACCCTTATTCATCGACTGAAATCCTTTAAAGCCCTTTGAACAGTTTGCACTGAAAGTGTCTTTTGGACCTTGAACCGTTTGGTTCCCATTGAAGTCCATTATATGGAGAAAATCCTGGAATGTTTTCATCAAAAACCTTAATTTATCTTCGACTGAAGAAAGAATGACATGGACATCATGGATGACATGGGGGTGAGTAAATCAAGTTCACTCAAATGCATCATATAATAGAAGTAAAAGGGGATGCAAGTGTTGACTTAAAGGGTTAGTTCAGCCAAAAATGAGTAATTCATTCACCCATGTCGTTTCAAACCTGTATGCATTAATAGTCTGTGGGATCTAATATCGTTTGGACCCCAGAGCTCTTCAAAATATCTTGCACAGAATGGTGGATATTGATCGCAGAGCAGGACTTTCATGGAGAAACGAGCTGACCGTCGTTCACTGGCAGCATTATGCAATTGAATGGAGGTTTTGGTCCCCCGAGTGAACTGAAGTTAGTTATGGTTAGTGGAGTGAGGCCTGGGTTGGCTCTGCTCTGGTGTAATCATGTGGCTCTGTGATTTAAAGTCCAGGTCACGCAGGCTCCAGAGCTAAAAGTGTCCCGCAGGGCCACTCTCAAAGCCTTTAAGAGATGTTTCTGATGCTCCAGTAAAAGTACGTTTTACAGTTTGAAGCCGAGAACGACTGATGTCTCCAGTTTCACACCAGCTTATGTGTTAATAATGTGCAGAATCACAGCAAATGAAGACCCTTCCACACACAGACACTGAGCTCATGGCGTTCACAAGAGGAAATTATTTACTCACCCTGATATCATTTTTATGTGAAAAAACAATACTTCCTTTCTTCTGTGAAACTAAAAGGATTCCCTTTTCCATAGATTTAAAAGCAGAAGGTGGTTTATAATGTCAAACTCTCCAAAATGGACACACACACAAAGTACTCTCACGCTTTATTCCAAGTCCTCTGAAATGCAAGTATTGGTGGTTGTTCTTGTACAGTTGGATATTTCTCAGCTAGTTGTGTTCAATTGAAAAATTTGCATGTACTTTTTCCAATTCAGCCCTGTGCAAAGCATGATGGGAAGTTTGCTTGGGTTACTTAACCTGTTAACTTTTTTTGAATAGACATGGAAATGCACATTTCGAACTTAAATGGTTGTAATTCAAGAATGCTTTGGAATATAGACGTAAAATTGGTCTTGTTTTAAAGAAGAAGTTTGGCAGGTATTTGTCGAAGTGAAATAAATTAAGAAAGTGAAACAGAAAGGTAATTATAGAAGTTTGAGTTTATGGAAATGTATAATGTAAAAAAAAATATATATATATTATATAAAGTACATATTTTCAAAACCTGGGCTACTCTAAAACTGCATAAAAATGAACAAGTTGTTTTTAAATTTTAGGTTGATGACTCAAAAATTTTTGATTTTGTTTGGGCGCAGTACCGAACGCTTCCACTAGGGCACAACCAGACTCCATTACTGCCCATATAAGGGCGCCACCATTTCCATATGTGTTTTGAGTGATAT
Organism: Pimephales promelas; assembly: GCF_988280905.1. NCBI lineage: Eukaryota > Metazoa > Chordata > Actinopteri > Cypriniformes > Leuciscidae > Pimephales > Pimephales promelas. The sequence goes on along the minus strand of NC_142780.1, from coordinate 4,596,246 downwards.
GAACCATCATTTACACAATTTTCATACAATTTATGAAGTAGACATCCTATTCAGAAGTAGCATGGGAAGTTTGTCAGATTTTGATATGAATTCAATCTCTAAGAAACGCATATAAAGAACACGCATGTGTGTTATAGCTTCCTGCCACATCACAAACGGTGACTTTATAATTTTTTCTTTATATTTAAAACATTTTCAGACCTTTTTTTTCTAAAATAATTGATTTTGCAATCTTTTGAACTCTTGGCTTGAAAACAAACTGAGGTTTCTACCTTTTTTTCATGAATTTTCATTGTCATCACTATTTCAAAATAAAGGTCTGAACATGCTTTATGAGTATGAAAATATTCTTATTGGCAATTGATAAATTACGGCTCCTGTGTCTTTTTTTTTTTGAAAATCAGTCACCAAATATGGAAACTAGAAATAGTAAGCTTTCAAATGTTATATAGTTTGTCAATATTACTTAAGGTCTTTTCTAAGATATTATGGTTTTAAAAATATAATGGCAAGCGTCCCACCTGGTGGATGGTGACAGTTAAAAACATGTTATTATGTGGAGTTTTTTTTTTTTATCTCAATAATGCAATTTTGACTTGGCGCAACTGATACTCATGTGTGGTTTATTTTCTTAAATTTGGTATATTTTATTTTCCTGTTATGACTTGTTTCAGTCCCAATATGCATGTGTAAATTTGCATTATAGGATTAAATAAATTGAGGATTAAATATTTTTATAACTCATTTATAGAAATGCCTTCATAATTCTCCTTGAAGTGTTTTGTTTGCCCTTGTACTTTTGGATCCCCTACTCTTCCGCACTGTGAGGTGTTTATAGTGTGTGTTTGATGGCTCAGTTGCCCCTGGGTGGTGGCCTGGTTTGATGGATAAAGGCAGGTCACGTCAGGCCTGCCTGAGTTGGCTGAATCGGGTTTAATTGGGCTTTATGGGTTGTTTGGAGCTATTTCAGTCTGAGGTCTCCCCTGGCGTCCGGGCTTCATGTTGGCTGAAGGCCTGTCGCTCTGATATGCGTGTGCATGAATTACTCTCCGGCCTCCGGTTTCCCATGCGTGCTAATGGCGCTCTTAACTCGTTAAAACACCGATTAAGAATTCAGGCTGCGCTTGAAGCCAATTTGTCATGGAGATCACATGGTGTTTGTGAGTTATGTCCATGTGGTGGCCTCTGATTAAAGGTTCACAAACCATTTACAAAAAAAAATACAACACTCCACAGTAGTGGCACATCCATATTGTGGGCAGGATGTGTAAATGCTCTCTTCCTGTGATGTCTTAATAGACTGCATATTTAGTTAGTTTGCTATTTTTATCCTGCCTTCGCCATATATAGAACAAGTGCAGCTGAGGACTAAGAGGCAGGACTGATCAAGTCGTTGCCTACTTTTTTATAACAAATGAAACCCAAAAACGGTATGTTTGTGTTGCGGATGAAATTGAACATGCAATTTGCCAAAAATCGAAACCATGATAAACACTCTAAAGATTAATGGAAATAGAGAAATCCTCTGTTGTAGCTGGTCAGAGATCGAGCAACGATTAATCGTATACAAAATAAAAGTTTATGTACACACAAAATATGTGTGTGCACAGTGTGTGTATATATATATATATATATATGTATGTGTGTGTGTGTGTGTGTGTGTATAGATATATATATATATATAATTTTGTATATATAAATACACACACGTTTATATATTATATATAAATATTTTATATAGAAATAACACTTTTTTTTTTCCCATAGAGTCAGGCAGATTTTTATTTTTAAAAGCCAGTAATTTCATGGGTCCAGGATAATATGCATCCTGATAAAGTTCCCTTGGCCTTTGGAATTAAAATATCCCCACATCATCACACACCTTCCACCACACCTAGAGATTGGCATGGGGTACTTTCCATAAGATCATCTTTCAATGCAAATCAAACCAGCTATTAGGCTAACTGAAGTAAAACCATGCCAATCTCTAGGTGTGTGATGATGTGGGGATATTTTAATTCCAAAGGCCAAGGGAACTTTATCAGGATGCATATTATCCTGGATCCATGAAATAACTGGCTTTTAAAAATAAAAATCTGCCTGACTCTATGGGAATTTAACATAGGGGGGCCCTGACTTATGCACCCTGTATTTTAAGGAAAAACATTTATTTATTTATTTATTTATTTATTTATTTATTTATGATACATTATTTATTCACAAAGAAAATTTGTGTCCTTAAAGGTTGGACTTTTCCTCATTTTTCTAATTAAGGCATTAAGATCAATATCCAAAAGATGATTTTTTATATTCCTCTTTTTAGGCAACTTTAGCATGGGTGTCCAAACTTATTCACACCACTGTATATATATATGTGTGTGTGTGTGTGTGTGTGTGTGTGTGTGTGTGTGTGTGTGTGTGTGTGTGTGTGTGTGTGTGTGTGTGTGTGTGTGTGTGTGTGTGTGTGTGTGTGTGTGTGTGTGTGTGTGTGTGTGTGTGTGTGTGTATATATATATATATATATATATATATATATATACACATATATATATAATTATTATTTTGTATATATAAAGACACATGCATGTATGCATTAAAAAAATGTTATATACGCAGATATATTTATTCATACATAATTTATATTATATATAAATATTTTATATAGAAATAACACATTTATTTTTACATATCTCTTACATGCATGTGTGTGTATTTATATATACAAAATAATTATACACCGTGCACACACACACACACACACACATATATATATATATATATATATATATATATATATATATATATATATATATATAATGTAAACACAAACATTTGTTTAGGATGTGATTAATCGTTGCCCAGCACTAAAAAAAAAATTTAAATGTAACAATTCCCATTTATTTCTTTTGGGTTATTTCTTTAAGCGGTCAATTTGACCCACATATTTTTGCTCAAAATTAGTTGCACATTCACAAAATAAATAAAATGTTCCTTTGATTCAGAAGACGAGTCTTCAATTTAACAAGTTCTCATGCATTTAATGTTAATGTTTGATAAGCTACAATAAAGGTTTTATGTTTTTTTGCTTTTTTAATTTTACATGGAAACCATTGGGCAGGTCAGTATGCCCCCAGCCCAAACATCTTTTCTAAAACACATGTAGGTTTCAACTTTACATGCACATTAATGACATGCGCATTCTCAACAGGAGGGTTGCAGGATTGTGCAGTGCAGGGCTCATTATGCAGGGTGTGTGTGGGAACGGCAGTAAACAGGATCTTTCCCTCCGTCCTAATCACAGCCCTGCTGTACAATACGCAGTAAAGCGTCCGCCGCCGTCGCCACCGCGGGACAGAGAGCACAGGGCAGGACGTTAACCCTTCCCTTCAGCACATCAGGATCTGTCCTTTATTCCCATTCACTGCGTTTTGTCTAAGATTACATGTTTATTGAACATATAGTTCAGACTCAAATCTGATGGGTGGACCATTGCTTAATGGCTGATGTACAGACACATCATGTTGAATTCTTTAATTCTATTATGGAAGTTGTTCTGTACTAGGCAAAACAATTCTCGAATGCATCGCAATTCTCTCTCTAGCGATTCTGAATCAATTTTAGTTTTTTTCCAGCGTTCTCATGATGGCACTAGAGACCGTTGTATTCTGCTTGCTATAAATTACACACAATTGGTATTACTATTTTTGGTATAATTGGTAAAATTGGTATTGATACAAACGTATTTTTAAACTTAAACAATGGTCGATAAATATGGCAATAATTGTATTGCTCATTGTTAAAGGTGCATTGCGCAACATTTCATGTTAAATATAGCCGTTTTTCTAACCCATACATGGTTAAACAATCGCCTAATGGGCTGAACGAGCCCTTCTCTGATCACTGCGATTTCCTTTATAATCCTGTACAGTCAAATAAATAAGAGGGATTCGGGACGGACTTTGAGACTGGACGTGACGTCATTCGCATTCACGCTCACCTGGCTATGTCTGGCAGGATTGTGTATTCGCCGCCATTCTCCGTATCAGCGAAGAGTGATAACACAACTTTAGTCAACTTTCCACAAAAGTAGGAGATGGATTCAAAGAGACCGGCTTGTAGTTCATTCCAAACCCAACGCAAACTCCACGCAAGACAAAGAAAATAAAACTCTTGTCTAGTGCAAGACGTCAGAATAAGACGAGAGTCGACATCGGGAAGCTTTCCGGTCTGCTCTAGGGCTCAAACGGGTCCTATACAAAGTAATAACTTATATTGTTCATGAACGCGTTTCCAAAATAATACATGATACAGTAAACGCATAAAACAGTTCAACATGGAGATAGATGGAAACAAAAACCGAAGTTTTCTACTACTCCCGTTTCCCCCTCACACATAATTGTGTAATTGACTCAAATGCCTTTTCTTTCATATATTCAAAATGACTTGCAGATTTATAACTTTATTACCTCTGAAGACATTACGACTGTAACAAAAGGTGTGTGCGGCTGATGCTCAAGCCTGCGTGTGTGTGGCCCATGAGCGAGCACACCTGGTTGCAGTTTCGCTTGTCTCCAGAGGGGGCGTAGTTCTTTAAAAACTCAGATACTTGCGCAATGCACCTTTAATGTCAGGGGCTGTTTGTTTTACTCAACACCATTTAACTAAAATGTAAAACTTTGTATGCATTTTAGCTGTTAATTTACACGACAAAGGCATTTTGGGAGCCTGAAAACGGGGTAACAAAGTGCAAGTTTTTGAAAACAGTCTCCGCATCTTTAGTGTTTCATCCTCGCCCTCTAATGGCCTGGCAGCAGAATACTGCGTTTTTAGTTCTTTTTGTGGAAAACTCACTGGAAAAAAAGGAAATGCTTATCGTTGGTGTGGAAACGTACCCTCAGTTAACGTACCAGCCCTAATAAACTGAATACCATTTTTATGTTTTTTTTTTTTTTATCTGTACAGTAGCAGAAATAAAAGCCATGTTTCATTGTGTCTAATGGTGAATCTTCAGTCTGAGCTGTCACGTCTTTCTCAAACACTTTAGCCCCTTTCACACAGCGCATTGATCCCAGGAAATTGCCAGAACGCCTTCTGTGTGAACGCAAACACGACCCGGGATTGATAGCGGCATCGTTGCCGGGTTGGGGACCTAGTAACATTGCCGGAATCAGTCCCAGAACGTGCTGTGTGAACAAAAGTCAAGACAAATGCCTTAAGGGGTGTGTCATTGTGATGACGCTCGCACCATCGCGCGACTCTGTTGCTCTTAGAAGAAAGTTTGTGTTCGTCATCAACAAAGAAAGGACGAATAAAAGCCTGCAAACTGGAGCGAAGCAGAGACCAGGAGCTCCTCACTATCTGTGCTGATGCTGAGATCGTTCACCGGCTCTGTGGAACATACCGTGTACGCGTACGCATACCGAAACTGCGCGGGTACATATTTTCGATATTTTCGATGCGTACGTTAGGGCTGTCGCGGTTATGGAATTTCCCTTGCGGTTATGTTGAATGGCTCAATAGCGCGATATGCGGTATTACCGCCATTTATTTATTTATTTAATTTATAAGTATTTGTTGCTATATAAATAAATTTTACGATGTGTACAAAAACGAGGTCATTTAACCAATAACCGAAACTAAACAGTGTCTATATGCGCATTGAAAACATGATTGAAAGGCTTTCACTCAGCGCATATTGTTATGTCAACGGACTTTGAACCGTTCATTCAACGAACACGTTCAAAGAAGCTGATTCGTTAAAAGAGATGTAATGAAACAAGATGTTAATTTTTTTAACTTTGAGTTCCACTTTTCAAGGCTCAGCTGATCAGCAATACGTCGCATGGGTAACGCGGAAGCTGATGCTTCACTTATTAGAGACCAATATAACATTGATTCAATGCGTGACTCGGTGATATTATTTTCCGCGGCTTCCTCGCGCTGTGGGATGCTGACCAGCGCTGCTGCTGACGCGCATTTGTGGAAAATACCCGTGACGTGAAGGTTAAAATGATGATACGACAAATATTTCGCTTTCCTTTGACACGGCAACCTTTTCACGACTTCAAAGACAGACGCAGGTAATCGCACGCGCTCTGCCGATCTCTCTCATTCACTGTCTGTGTGAAGCCTCTGTAGGCTACACATCACCAAGATAAACAGTCTTGTTGTTATCATTATGAACTTGTTTAACATTCAATACACATGCATGAAGTTCAAAACAAAACAAGAAGAAGCCTTATAAAAAAAAAAATGTGAATATCGCGGTTGCTGCGGTTACGTGCAATCCTCTGCGGTTGACTTGTCAGAAGCGCGGGACTGCTATTTTGCGGTTATCGCGACAGCCCTAGCGTACGTTACACGTCTCATCCTGACGTCATGTTTCTTTCCGGGATCTTTACGGATTGTGTGTGAACTAGAGGTCTTCACGGGTCCACTTGGATCCGAAAACCTGAGGTCCGACCCGAGCGGGTTCGGGTCCAAAACTCCAACGAGTGTCTCGGACACGGGTCGGGTTCGGTATTAGTGGCCTGGGGTCTCGGGTAACTTAAAATTAATATGCCTTTTCCAAATGGACCCGAGAAGACCCGAATTATTTTAAACAATGTTGGGCATTTAACAAAATTGCAGTATTTAAAACAACTCTATGACCGTTTTTGGACTTTTTTTTAAGTGAGATAGCGAATCTTTTACGAGCAATGGGCTATAAGCATAAGCACGGTTGCCTCCGCATAATGCATTTATTTACTCAGTTTCTCGCTTCACTAACCAACCCCTCCGTTTGCCAAGAAGAACTAGTGCGCCATCATGTGGATGGATGTTTGACTACGTGCAAGTATTTGAATTGTCGTTTAGCCAGGTCTGTCAATCAATTTTAAAAATACGCGATACTCTCAGACAAGCATGGAGACGATAACAGATATTGTGAAAAAAGGGAAAACGAATATGTAGATCAGAAAACATCCAGGGTCGTCATCGCTGTGGGCAACTTTTGTGATGATCATTTGTGAAGGAAAAAAGACTCGTGGAGTTAAATGCGTTGATGCATTCCTATATTAATATTTGATTGAGAACGTCCAATTCGACCTGCTATTGCGGTGCTAATGCCCGTTTTTTAATCAAATTTTATCTAAACAACTTTGTAACAACGGGATTGTTGGCTAAATAACACAATTTTAGTAAAAGTCAATGACTGGGAGATTGAAAATCTGTTAGGCTACATTTTAAAAAACAGCCATCGGTAAATTGTACCCTGTGGTGGTTCAAATCATCGTATGGTCCCAAATAACATTATGCCAAATGTTATAGGACTTAATGGGTTACAGTGATGATGTGTGATTACACTTGCGCGTCTATGTTAAGTGCATTTTTGAGAAACGCAGGGCTGCAGGCTGTGCTCACTGTGAATGCCGTTTACGTTCGGGTCCAGTCGGGTCCTAAAGGTAATGCCGTCAGGTCGGGTCAGACTCGGGTCTAATTTTTTCGGGTCTGTCTCGGGTCGGGTACAGTTTTTAGGACCCGAGAAGACCACTAGTGTGAACGCACTCACAGATCCCGGAAAATCACTGGCAGTGTGAATGAACCGAAATCAAACAATCCCGGGTCACATTACCCGTGTATTTTCCAGAATCTCTGTGTGAAAGGGGCTTTTTAGACCATGTTTAATGTCTCCTGTGCAATAATACAGATGTTTCTAAAAGCATTGATGTAAACCATTTCATCATTACGATCCCTTGCGTGGTACGGGACCTTTGTTACGCCAAGGCTTTGACATAAAGACCTCAGATGTTGTGTGTAATTTTTGCTCCCTGAGTAACATGTAATTATTTCGTGCTATTGTATGGCTTTTGTGCAGCTGCCCATATTTGAGACTGTGTCTCTGTCTCTGCGGTTTTTATACATTATGTTTTTGAGCCCATTTTGGAGACAAAGAGGATGAAAGGCTGTTGAAGCAGCGGTTCTCGACTGCTTTTACTTCAGGACTCAGAGAAATCTTTGGGCATCCAAATACAGTTCCAGAATAACATCCATTTAGCATATTTTGGAGGTCATTTTCAACTTCAGGCGTATTATCTGTGTTTAAATTTTTAATTAACTTTATACAGTCGTGGCCAAAAGTGATATCCGGAGAGGATATTTGTTTTTAATGACCCTACAAGTTCAGCTTAACCATTAAAATATGAGGGAAATATTTAACATTTTTTAAATATGAAGGAAGAATTAAGCACTAAACTTGGTTAGGTTATTGATCTGACAAAATTATTTGGCAAAAAAAAAAAACAACCTACAGGTACATGTTTTATTGTACTATGCAAAAAAATAAAAGGATACATTGACTAAAACTTGATAAGTTATCTATTTTCCATTGGCAGATGTGTATAGTTTATTTGTCTAACAGCCGGGCAAAAAATATGTCGGCATGTTTCATTGCGTTATCACAAATAAAATAGAAAAATATTTTATTCATTTATGTTATGATTCCTTTTCTTCATTTATTTATTTTTTTATCCAGGCTTGGTGTGGTTGTTTGTAGGGCTGCACAATTTGGCCATTTATTTTCTGCTTGTATATCATAATTGCTTATTATTATTAAGAACAATAATAATTAATTACTATTATTATAAAATTAAATATATATGTTTTATGGCTGTCTTAATTTCTCAAATATTATACGTTAAACCATCAAATTTGTATTTTGATGGAAAACTGTCGGGAGCTCTAACTTTTTGTCGATAAGTGCTTCTTGTGTGTAGATTGTTGGTGGATGTTTTGTCCCCGAATGCACATAAATGACCCAAACGCCATCTAAACAGATGTAGATTGAGTTCATGTGGAGCAGCATTTAACCGAGCCGTGTAAATGAACACTAAACTAAAACACACAGTGCTTATATTCATTTCATTAAATCACAGTGCGATTATACAATTTTAAAAGGCTATATCGCCATTACGGTTTTATTTTAGGTAACTAACTACTATAGACCTTTTTCAGAATTACCATGAACTGTAAAGCCCCCAACAAGACACAAAAGTGTGTGTGTGAGGGAGTCTGAGAGAGAGAGATGATAAAAAGAGAGTATGAGTATCCAAGAAAAGCCTCCTCTCTGTATTCATCTTGGGTCAGTCGGTCTCTGTAACGAGTGTGTTGAGCTTCTGCCGCTGAGAGGTCGGCTGTAAATAAGCGGTTGGATGACAGCGCTGACCACCAGCTCGGCCCTTTTTAGGAGACGGCGTTCTGGATCCGAGAGGCAACGAGAAACACCCATCTGTCCGGGATACATGGGCACGGCACACTGGACAATAAAATCTTCGTCCGCGCCGCAGGCCGTAGTTAATGTCAACACATTAGCTTCTCATTAAGCTGTCCGTTCAGTTCATGAAGACAGAGACATGTGTTTTAAAATGCCACTGCAACCTCATAAAGACAAAATAGGATGACTTCATTTTGGACCTGTGTTTGTGTTTCTACTCCTGGTTTTTCTTGCTTGAGAGCTGTTTTCCTGTTCTGTTGAAGGCTGTTTTGACACCGTTTGTGTGAGCTAGAATTGAATTAGACAGGTGGCAGTGGGATACCAAAACACAGCGTTGGTGAGCATAACAAACCTTTGAACGGTAGTGTATATTCATATTTTTTAAATGACCCCCATTGAATATGAATGGGTGTTATTTGGTGTCTGTTTGCACTCTTGCGCTACATTTAAATGGGTCACAACTAGGGCTGTCAGTAGGGTTGGGTATCGAGAATCGAGTATCGATTGGAACCGGGACTAACTTTTAGTTTTTCCCGGAATCGTTCAAAAGTAAAAATTTCGATTCCTAGTTTCGATATTCACAGCCCGCCGAGCGGAAGAAGAAGCGGAAGAAGAAACGAAGAAGCGTCTACCGGAAGTGTTGGCATAACCGCACGAGTCGAACATTAGTAGCTTACGTCGGCGGTCCAAAGTGTGGCTTCACTTTTCTAAAAATAACGAAATCTCGGCAAAATGCAAAATTTGTGACAGAAGGAGTATTTCCTTCAGAAAGGCCGTTGGTTAGCAAGGTTAGCTAAACTTTTTGACCCTGCCTCTTAAAAGAATCGGAATCGAGAATCGTTAGGAACCGGAATCGAAACTCGGAATCGGAATCAGAATCGTTCAAATTCAAACGATACCCAACCCTAACTGTCAGTTTAGCACGTTATTAACGGTGTTAACGCAAACCCATTTTAATGGCGTTAATTTTTTAAGCACGCGATTAACGGTCTTTTTGTCCTAGCAAACTAGTTTTTTCACATGCTTTTGCAACAGGACGTGGCATGCGTCCTGGTCCATTTCGTCGTCTCGCGCTCGTCATCCACTCAAAGCCGGCTCGCAAGCTCAAACGTTTGTTTGCGGCGTGTCTGTTGTTTTGTTTTTATGGTCTAGATCCGCTTGCGCTTTGGTCGAAGAAGCAACAAAACGTCCTCGCGCGGCGCAAGCCATTGAAATGAATGGGTTTCAGAACGCAGCGCGAGGACGTTTTGTGCCGCACACACTCGTTTCGGCTTGCGAGCTGGCCGAATAGTAACGTTACTTTTGAGTGGATGACGAGCGCGAGACGCCGAAATGGATGCCCTTAGACGATTCTGAATGGAAAGTTTACTTTTAAAAAGTTGCCATATTGTCCCATTGACAAGATCAAGTGATCTGTGTGTTTTGTCGTTGTGAACTGAGCGATCATCATCGCAGCACGTCCAGTCTGAAATACCACTTGATGATGTCCAAACACACACAGATGATGCGAATAATATGTTAGTGTGAAATTGAACACTATTCCAATGTTATTTTCAATAATAAGTTTTCCACTTTTCCATATTGATAAGAGCATTAAGATGAGAAAAAAATAATGTAACAAAAAGAAATCAAGAGACATTTACAATAGATAAAAATGTGCGATTAATCGCGAGTAACTATGACATTAATGCGATTAATCGCGATTAAAATATTTTAATCGTTTGACAGCGCTAGTCACAACACTTTTATATGTATCCCCTCAACTTATTGTATAATTTCAGCATTTTTAATCAATGCCCCCTGTTGTGATTGGCTTACCCCATTGCATATGAAAAGTGGCTGTGCCACGACACTCTCATCAGGATAGCATTTAACCTCAATCATCCATTTATGGTGTCATTTATCATTAGCCTTTTGTCTCTGTGGTATTTCTGGAAATCAACCAGGCCAAGACTCTCGCTCCAGCGAAGTGACGTTCTGTCCCGTGATACAGTAATGACAGTCAAGGGTTGTTTGAGTCTGAACCATCTGTGGTATGTGCTGTGACTCTTCAGGATTTTCCCTGATGCTGCTGGCTGGGATGACCGGGTTAGCTACTTTACATAACTCATCAGCTTTATTTGAAAAAAGTTTTTCGCAATAACTCAGGGGTTAATGCTAGTAAACTTCATGCATGGTGAACCTATCCAGGTTTTTGACCTTATTTTGCCAAACAGTTGGTAGTTGAGGATATTCAAAAGTCCAATCCAACACAGTAAGAGAGTTTAATCAATAGCAAGACTCTAATTCCCAAAGCTGACCAGAAAGTATTAAATAAGATCCTCCTTTATTATATACATGTGACACAAGTCTTGTTGTCCACAACTAATCGTGTCTGAATAAAGTCTGTAGCTTAACCGCATATTATTTGAAGCTATTCTAAGACTAAAATGACTGTATATCACTTTCATAAACGGGTTTGAAATGAGAAACAGTTTTAAAAACGAACTAAAAGTAATATTTAAAAGCTGCTTTGGTCTCGAGTTGCAAAATCATGTGACGTGTGTGCACGTGTTATTTGAAGTATTTATATTCTATTACAGTTTTTATTATTTTGAAGGCTTATGTTTTCTGTCCATTTCAATTTCATTTGAATTCTTAGTAATTGAACATGCTTGTTGTGTTTATTAACGCTGTAGGTTCAATTTATATTTAGTTATTTATTTTCCGTAGTTTTAGTGCTTAAACGTATTTCAGTCAATTTTCAGGGCCACATTGAATGACGTTTTAACACGTATTCAAATAGAAATGTGTATTATTTCACAATATTGCTGTTTTTACTATATTTTTGATCAAATACTGTAAATGCAGCCCTGGTGGACATAAGAGACTTCTTTCAAAGACATTTAAAAATCTGACTGACTCCAAACTTTTGATTGTCTCGCGATTTTTGATTGTCTTGACAATGCATCTACACTGCAAATCTATTTCTTCGTGTCAGAAGTATATTTCAGAAATAATCTAGTGTAGACAGCATCACTGATTATAATGGGTTCTGTCAGAGCCCGTCTAACGGAGAGAGCCTTGGCACTTCCTATTAGCCCCGTTGTGCATCATCTTGGTTGCAGTTCCATTAGAATTCCACTGGAGGTGATCGCGGGCGAGCGCAGAATAAATAGGAGTTTATGGGGCTAAATGACTAAATGTGTCTCTTTCTCCTGCTTGTCGTTAAATCAACATCGATTTTATTGTTGATTCCGCAAGTTCAATATAGATTATAGGCCAAAAGTGGAATGAACGAGTACTTATGTCCTTTCGATGTCTTACAGGTTAGGCTGTTGTTGGCCGGAACATGCTAGCATTCTGCTATTGTGTGACGTCATCACATTTTTGAACGGATTTTTAGAACAGATAAGTGAACTTAAAAATGCAATTTTTAAGAGTGTATTATCTTAGCCATCCCTTTTGAATGCAACTTTCAAATTACTTGACAAAAAATTACATCCTAAAAAAAGTGGATTTCTGGGGGTGAAACCCCATTGACTCCCATTCATTCTGCACTCGACCGCGAGCGCCCCCACATGGACAGAGACGCGTTACTGCAGCCAGTCCTGAAACCGGAAGTAACCAGCCAGTGCCAATTCTCTTCAATTAGACATTCTCTGGTTCTGTTCAATTTTGTCATGGCACTCGCATCTGGTGACGTGATGTTAGTGTATTTTAAAGGGGTGGTTGATTATGATTTCATTTTTCTAACTCTAGTTAGTGTGTAATGATGCTGTTTGAGCATAAACAACAGAATCAAAGTTGCGACGCCCAAAGGAAGATATTTGCTTTTAAAGGAAAGGACTACAACAAACAGCTGGTAGGAACTACACAAGCTTCCTCCCGGGGTAGTGACATCACCAACCCTAAAATTGTGAGTGAGCTCAAACTTTAGCGTCCATTTTTTTCAAATGCAATAGAAAGTCACTCTGTGTGCATCTCACAACTGTTCCTATATGAGCGATTTATAGATTATCATGACGGAATATGCTAGTTGAAGATAGTTAACTCCACATCAGCAACATAACTTCATCAACTAAACATTCAGAGACGTCCTGTTGCATTCTACATGTTGTCACTTCTTCTTGAGTCTCCATCTTTGACTGACTCCGTTTTAACATTAAAGGGAGAACAGTTTCTGTCATTTTAGTGCGTCTGCGTGAGTTGATCGCAGCTGCTAAGTGAAACTCCGCCCTCTGCAGGAGCTCATTTGCATTTAAAGGGACAGACACAAAACGGTGCGTTTTTGAAACCCTCAAAATGTGACAACTTTAACATGCTCTATAAAAATATCTGGGGGGTATTTTGTGCTAAAACTTCACACGCACACACACACACACACTCTGGGGACATCAGAGACTTATTTTACATCTAGTGAAAATGGCATTTTACCACCCCTTTAAGGCATGAAACAAAATCTGTGTTAAAAAAGGGGATACATTAGCATATAACGTCCGGTTTCATTTTCTCTTTCAGGTCAAACACTATCATTACACCTCAACAGTTTGTAGATTCTTGTTAAACTGTCGACATGTTTATATCTAGCTACCGGAGTAACATCTGGTTTAATAACATGAACTTCAGAAGGAAACTCTTATGACTCCCTCGAGTACTGAGGTTTGTTACCGGCATAGTAATGCACTTTAGGTTGGTTCGGTGGAAGAGCAGACCTGCAGTGTGTTGGCCACGTTTGTTCCTAGTCTAATGCTGTCTGAATCTAGTTGCTGCATCTCCTGGCCAGGTGTGTCTTAAACTAAATCTCAATCAGAAGAATAAAACGTGTCTGGTCGGCCACGCTGCAGAAAACGCCTTCAGTCACACCCTTGCATACTTGCTGTCTTATCGAAATCTCACACCCTTGCTAACACACAACCTCAAGATTCTCCCGCTGTGAGTCTCAGTGCGCTGGTATCTGAGGCATCAGAAGCAGTTACAGCGACTCCACGTCTCTGGCGCTTCACCAACTTGGATATAAGCTGTGGAATTATTGTTATGGTCATGTCTAAAGTCAAGTCAAATTATATATCACTTTATGTGAGGGCGTTTTATGTACACGAATACAGTTGGACATCCTTATGTTTTTCCAGAAAATGTTATTGTTAACACATTGCACTAAAACTTACTGGCTTCACTCACACAGGGTATAAATGCTTCCCAAAATGTTTTGAATAACTTTTTGAGGACCCCTACACACACATACACTTGATTATTTTATTTGCAATGACCAGTGCTGATTAAAACAACACAGCATCCAAATATTCACAGAGAGCCGGTTAATATATTCCACATGACAATACACACATCGACAATAGGCACAACCACATGAATATAGAAATAAATAGACTATGGATAGAGGTGACATCGCCTTCTCCAAACATGCAGACTGCCTAAATTTGAAATTTAACTCAACAGTATTTTTGGATACATTTGTCAATAATATATATATATATATATATATATATATTTCAACTTTATGGATTTCTTAAAAATCTGTTTTGACTTTTTTGTTCTGAACCAAGAATTTGCTTTTGCCACCAAACCCGTGTCGGAATAAATCAATGAAACATTTATTTATTTGATATTCCATGAATTCTTCAAAAAAGTTCTCATCCTCTGAAAATGTCATTGAGGGTCCGAAACAAGTTTTTCTTTTTTGAAGAATTCATGAAATATCAAATACATAAATGTTTAATTAATAAAATCACAGCAGTCCTTTTATCTTTTAGTCTAGGGTAAAAACAGCCAGATCTGAGAAACTGGACAGATGTAATCTACTTCTGAGAGTAATTCGTCACGGCTTATAAGTCTCCTGGGAAAGCGTTTCATTTGCAACTTGTCATTGTTATTATGAGAGCTTTAACAGAAGATCTAGTCAATGGATTTGGAGTTCATGAGGTTCATCTCAATTTTGAAGGATGTTTTCTGAGTGAAATGGTAATGTTTGTCCACTCGAGTGCTGAAATAATCGAATATGGACCCATCTGTATGATGACTGGAATTAATATTTTAGATAATACATTTGACCCACATTGCTCAAGTGTTGAAGGAATTGGAGGAGTTGAAGGAGTTTCTTCTGTGTCTTTGTGGAGCTCCACAGAAAAGAGAAACCTGCTGAACTTCAGCAGATGCGCAGCTATGAAACGCCAAACATGTATGTCCTTTTTATCTCAAGTAAGATCAAGACTTATATAATTACGCAGATTACAGAACAAACCAAAATCTTTCCGCAGGAAACCAGCGCAAGGACGCGTGCTCTTGTGATCTGCTGCTTTGCACCTGTTTTTCTCCTTTTGAAGAACTGGCTTTGCGGCAAGATTTGTCAGTTTCGTACCTCGTAGAGTCTTATGAGTCCTGCAGATGTTGAATCGAGCCTTTGCAGCTGTGACCTGCCTTTTATTTGTATCAGGCTAACACAAAAACTGTTTGACTGAAGTCATAATGACTACTGACATTGAGGTATGCACATCAAACTCAATTCATAATCTGCAGCAAATGGTGTTTTCAGTCTGCGCTAATAAATAAATGCAGTGTCCACGTGTTCAAATACATTGAGCTTCAGTGCTCATTCAAGCAATGCGAGTTCAAATCATGCTTGCAACATTTCCAGAGACCTCAGACAGGAAGGTTTCTGTGTTCTGATTTGAATATCACGTTTGGTCACCTTTGATTATTATTTGTTTTAAATTATTATTATTGAGAATGACCCAAGCCGGAATGAGACATTGGTTGCCCGATCAGGTTGTACTGTACTGTTAATATATATATATATATATATATATATAAAAAAAAAAAAAAACCTGTGAATGTCCAGGTATACATCATTTTATATGCAGTGATTTCAAAGTATACTCAAGCGCGCAGCGTTGGGTGTAACTAATTACTAAGTAATTAGTTACTGTAATTTAATTACTTTTCCCTTGAAAATGTAAAGTAAGGGATTACTCTTCATTTATCTGTAATTTAATTACAGTTACTTCTGATGTAATTGAGGTAAATACTGTGTATAGATCAATCCGATCTCACAGCGATTCGTATGCATTTTATGAGGTGTCTAAATATTACGACCGCACTCGTACAAATTCGTATGAATTATTGTAAAATATGTATGAAAAAAGTGTGAAATGTCATGAGATCAGACATAAAACAATAGTGGGTTTAACATCAAAATGTAGCCTATTGTCTAATGCTAAAAAGTATGTTTTTATAATGTAACCTTCTCCACCTTGGTCAGTTTAAGGATAATTCATGCAACTTTATAGTATTTATTTGAAAGAATTAAAAAAAAATCATGCCTATCCTTGTATTATTCAGCTGGTTGAGATTGATATGGGATTTTGAAAGTAATTAGTAATTAAAAGTACAGTAGTACAGTAATCTAATTACACTGTTGAAGAGGTAATTAGTAACTAGTAATTAATTACTTTTTTAGAGTAACTTACCCAACACTGCAAGCGCGTATGGACAAGTTAAACACATGAATGTGTAGGGTATCTGGACTGTGTCAGTTGGGACTCATTCAAATGAAAAGCTTTTAACCTTTGACCTGCGTCTAGTAATTCACCAGTGAGCGCCAGGTAGTCTTTTTCCTAATGGCGTTCATTGACACTTTCATAGTGAACGTGAGTTAAAACAAAAACATCCATAAAACCAGCGATGAGCCAGACCCATCCGCAGGCCACGTGACGCTCCGACGTAACACACATCCACATGCCTTCGAAGCTGCCACACAAAGAGCAACTGTGCAAGTATTAGTTTATCGAGCATTAAGATTGTGTTTTTCCGTGTTCTCTCAAAGGTTTGCGGTCTGTAATTTGCCACTCTCCTTCACTCTCTCTCTCTCTCATTCTCTCTCTCTCTTTATTTATGCATTCTCTTTCATTGTCGTTGTATTTTGTTGTAAAAACATTTTATTCCTTGTAACGTTAGTAACCGTACACGTAGTCTTCCTTTATGAAATTCATTATATTCATTTATTGATTCTGTCTCTTGCTCATATACAAGTCCCTTTAATGTACGATCCAAAGCTACGTGCTTTACAAAGTTATTGATACTTAAAAAGGTATTGTTATAGAACAGGGAAGTTGAACCTCGTGGCCAGAGGAGGAGCTTCTTTTCATTTTGTGAGGTAGATGACAAGCAGATGATTCGATCATTCATTTATCCCCTTAAAGATTATCCTGACAATCGCTCTAGGATAGACATAATTGATAAATTAATATTTAATTATTATTCTTATGACTGATTATTGATGGCACAAATGATCTATTTTCGCCAACCTGGATAGAGAACTGATCATAATTCGTTCAACAGGTCGTCGGTAACTTTTCCCTTCACGGGTAATTTTATCATTTGTGGGTGATTCCCCGATCATGTTTCATGATTAGTTATTACAACTATATTCCTGGTATCTGAGCTAATAGGAATATCCCAGGTTCCCTACAAATGGTATAAATACTTTCTTATACTCTACCAGATGTCAGAGGGCAGCACTGATGACAAAAATGAAGGTGTATGAAGAATATTGTGGGCTCGAGTAACCAATGTTTTGCAAATTTGGTACGTTGCTACAACACTCTGCAGTTCAGCAGAATTCAGGCAGTATGCTATGAAACGTGAAAGCAACGTTAAGATTTAGGGGTTTAAAAATGCATCTATGGCTGATTTTATGTTTGCTATTGGGATTTTTGATTTCACATTTAGATTCTGGTTTAGATTTTGCTATTTCGTGAGCTTAAAGAGTAAAATGGAGCCTAAACGCAAACATTTAATGTATTTTTAAATGAAAGAAAGACTTGATGTGGTAGTGTGTTTACAGCTTTTTGGGTGATTTCTGACTTCAGATGTGTTTCAGCTCATGTTCTCTTTCCTTCCAGTCGGTGGTGAAGACGGGTCGGCTGCTCATCAGTCATGAAGCTCCGGTGACCGGAGGGTTTGCAGCTGAGATCAGCTCTACTGTTCAGGTAAGAGGCAGATGCTAAATCAAGGCAGATGCTAAATCAAGGCTGATTACGTTCAAGCAGGGCCTATTAACACTCGCCAAGCTCCAAATGCAAGTAAAAATTGGCGTTGACGAGTATATGAAACAGTGTCGATCGCCAGTTGGTCCATAACGTTTTTGAGAAGATGAAATGTTGATGAACAAACATGAATGTCACTCGGGAGTCGGGACAGTGCTGCATCGTCACGAAAGTTTAATCCTTGCCAATTTACATATTCCAGCTCAAGAAGAAACTCAATTGGCTGTGTGGGAAGTTTAATCGTCTGTGAGCTCCCAGAAATCCACGTCTCAGACAGCGCACGAATACTAAACTGAGTTCTCTTTCATGTCTTTTTGTGCATGAACGGACAAATTCACACAATTGTGCCAAGAAATGTCTCGTGAGTATCCTAGTACAGCGATTCCACTAGTGGTCCGTGAGGGTACTGCAGGTGGTCCGTGAAAAGGCAAAATAAGATATAAAATATTTTACCAATAAATTCCCATTTAAAAAAGTAAAAAGAATATGTAGGCCTATATTTATAAAAAAATGTAAATTAAATTGTCAAGCTATTGTGTGATTCCTAAAATAGGCTAGTGGCGCTCGGCCGTGACGTTCAAGCTCCGTGTCGTCAGAACCACGAGACCCGGATCGGTGGATAGCAACAGGTTAGGTGAGCATTTATTTAGTTGTTTGTTTTTAATATTGGTCTATATTAGAGAGACGATACAAAGAGGAAGGGAAAGATGTGGAGGGTGACAAAGGAGGATATTACGTTCGTCGGGCTGGCAAATAGACGCCAATGGCTTTTCCTTTTGACAACTTTATTTTCAACCTGGAATAACGTTAGGCCTACTGTTTTATTTTAAATGTATAACGTTATAGGGAAGAGGCAAATATGTTCTCAAGTCTACTTTTTGAGGACTTGTAGAACTCTTAAGATTAACATTAATAATCCCCTAAAATCGCTAAAGGTTTTGAAATGCTGACTATATCCAAGTGTTCTTATTGCTGTATAGATTTCATACTCCATTGCTATGGAAATAAGCCTGTTGTTCAAATGAACCTGATTATAATATGTAATATCATAATATGTGTATTATGAGGTGGTCCGTGAAAAATCTTGATTACAAATAGTGGTCCTCACACACAAAAAGTTTGAAAACCCCTGTCCTAGTAAACATATTTGGTTATGTTTAGTTAAATTAAACAGTTAAGAAAGAACAGAATTAGTATATTGGATCTGTGCATTAAGTCCTAAAGTGACAACAGCCTAGTATTCCTGCTGTTGTCTGTTTTTAATCTTTATCAAACAAATTAATCTGTTAAATTTATACAGTGAAGACTATCCAGTTTTTATTTGATTACTTTATTAAATTTCTGTACCTGAATACTACTGTTAGACCTACCTGAAAAGCACCGTTTGTTTCATTTGCATCTTTGTTCTATACTGTGGATATAATTCTATTATTTGTTCTTATTTTATTGTTTACTTGTCTTTAATAATGTTTTTAATCGATATTAGTTAGGCTAGTAGTTTTAGCTTTGTTATTGAAATTGGAATAGAGAATTGTGAATTTACACTGGTATCAACATTTTGGTGTCGTTTGGTGCCTGTTTTTGCAACAACAACAAAAGTTTCATGGCTGGTAAAAAAAATAATAATAATTTCTTAAGTCTCCAGCCATTGGCAGGGGTGACAAAAAGTTAGTTTTAGCCCCTGTGTTTTTCTTTCATAACACTTCTTCTTCTGCTTTTTGACAGTTTGCCAAACCATATTTGGAAGAAAAAAAAAGTGCCATTTAATTCTAGACCAGTTGCATTACTCTCTCTAGATTAAATTTAGAACTAATCTGACCAACTAATCTATAAACCAAGGGATAACTATTCTTATATTTCAAATTCAAATTACCAATTTACATTTAGATTACTAACTTGTAAGAATAGTACATTTTATGCAAGAGAACATTTTATGCAACCAGCCACAGATATTCAATTATTTGACTCCGTTTCAGTTTTGTCATCGTCGACCATTTAAGTAATGTTGGTTACCATTTACAAAACTATATTTGAGTATTATGAATCCTACCCCAGACGTCTGTTTTGAAACAGACTAGTGTAATGAAATACTCACAGCGAAGTTCTTTTCCGTTCTACGCTTAGGGGTAAAAAGTTAGAAATACCTCTGCGATATACCGTTAGTGATCATCCAGACGCTGGCCACACTGAAAGCAGCGTTCAGATGAATATGTAAATATGTGCTGTGCGCTTTCATCTCAACAATAAAAATGACGAGAAAGTTGAGAGAGCACCTGGTCATAGCGATGTGGATATGTTTGCATCGGCTCTGCGATTCAGCCCCCCCAGTAAAGTCATGTCAGGTTGATTTATATAGCATTTATACAGTAGATTGCTTTAAAGCAACCAGCTTTACAGTATAAAACATGAAAAAAGTGTGTCAGTGCTGCTTTCAATTAAAATTACAACTTCAGTTTCTATTGATGTTATAACACCTAAGATCTCCATGTCAAAGAAGGCAAAGCTTTACAGACCCTACCTTTATGCAATCGCCAAGGACCAATGGACGTTCAAACGTGTTTACCAGCCGGAGCAAACTTTTCCATTTCGAAACTTCCGAAACTACCTACAAATGAACTTCTTTTTGGCCTGATTTGGTTTCAAATGACGTCAGACAGAAAACTGAACCAATTGGAACCAATTATAACCATTGAGATTGTTGTAGTTAAATTGATTGACTGATTTCATCTATTTATGTTGTTTTATGGCCTTGACAGTATTTATGCATTTATTGTATGTGAACATTAGTATTGTCTGTGTAATGTTTTGTTAGCTTTGTCTTGTTTGGGGAACTACGGATGAAAAATAGCCTCTGGCTAAATACGGTACAATACATGAAATGGTAATTTTATGTAAAAAAAATTGTGCATGGTCCCTTCATAAATAAAGGGGGGAAAACATCAACCAAACTGAAAACAGCCTTACTTCACATCTCATTTTGTAGTGGAATGATCTGCAAACGTTTTTACTGTATCTGACATTTCTAGATGTCCATCAATCAAATGTCTTTGACCTCTCAGGCAGGATTTGCTAACGCTCTTGTCCGTCAAGAGTTACAGCAGTGTTTCAAGGAACATTTCTTATCAATGTTGAAAATCGGCATATTTTTGTGGAAATCCTGATTCATGTCTAGAAAATACAAAAGAACAGCTTGTATTTGAAACCGGAATCTTTGTATATTTTATAAATGCCACTTTTGATCAATTCAGTGCATCTTTGCTGAATTAAAGTAATAACTTCTTTTAAAAGAAAGTGTACTGACCCAAGATTTTGAACAGTAGTGTACACATTCATGAGTCTCAGCGAGCTGGTGCTGATGGTGGAAATTGTATCAAGAGATTCATCCATGCATAGATGCAGGGCCAGTCTTTAAACATGAACGTCATCTGTCACGTTTCCATTGACGTCAAAGTTTGTTAAAGCACCTGTGTGTGTGTGTGTGTTTGAGCACGGTGGGCATGCATGAGTCAGCCGGATGTCCACAGATAATGGCACTGAACAGAAAAGTTGCTAAAAAAAGGATATTAGCTACATGTAAAACCTGAACTGTGGTCAAGCTACTGATGTCTGTGATAACGGCGGCCCCCCACCAAAACACATCACGTATTAAATGACTGGACTGGATAGCTCAGATCATGGTAAGAGTCTGGTTGTGTTATTCTGTCACAGTAGAGACACATTCAGCTTTGTGCAGTCACTGAGCAGATGATCGGACAGAAGCGGAGACTGTGACAGCAGATGACCGTACTGTTATTCCTGGATCCAGTACTGGATTTTTCAGATTGATCTCGGTGTTCCTGGACAACTCCATGGAATAGTTGGGATAATATTCAGGATCATCTGTCTCGTTGTCTTTGTCTGTGTATGAATAAAGCAGCCAGTTTCCTCTGGAATATGTGTGTGTGTGTGTTTGAGGGGTCAGGTGTTTCCTACATTATGGGGACAAAATGTACCCACAAGGATGGTAATACAAGAATTTGTTGATCTTGAGGTTTTTTTTGTCCCCATGAGGAAAACGGCTTATAAAGCGTACTAAATGATGATTTTGCACAACAGCATCTTGTGCTCGGCATAAATAAAGCAAAGCTAATATGAGCACTTTCCACAATGGTGAAATGTATTAAATATGTGTGTATGCTATAATTTAATTAAATTATCTGATTGTCATTGCATTTTTATTCAACCTCATTAAGTTTAAAGGGCACCTATTATGGAAAATTCACTTTTACATGGTGTTTGAACATAAATGTGTGTTGGCAGTGTGTGAGCAAAACCACCCTAGAATGATAAAAATCCACCCAGTGTTTTTTATACAATCTCAATAAATCATCTGCACTGTCTGAGAACGAGCTGTTCTGAGATTCAGCTCTTTGTGACGTAGAATTGAGCAAGAGGTTTGATTGACAGTGTGGTTGTGGCCTAGACCCCGCCCTCGGACAGCCGGTAATGTCTCTTGGAAACATAAGTGTTCTGTCGTGGACTCGTGGGTTAATCCTGTTGTTGTGGCTTAAAAGTTAATCCTCAAGTGTGGATCGTCGTCTACTGTTTGCGATCCACCGTCACCTCCAGTAACAGTAAGTGTATTTTATGATTTTTGAGCAAATAGTCTTTTCAGTCGATGTCAGCCAATTCAACAACAAATGTGTCTAAAGTTGTTGTCATCGTAGGATGCCTGTGTATATAATTTAAACCGTGTTTGTATAGTGTGTAACCACACGTTTATAAATATATATATATTTAAAGATGTTGTATTAAAAACTGCATATATGTTGTTGTTCTGTAAGTTAGCTATCTTCTCACATTTGCCACAGAAGCACCTGTATGACAAGTAAACATGACGCAACAGGTCACTCGCATGTAATTTAATTTCGCTTGTACGTAGCAAACTTTATCACAGAATGTGTATGTAGTTTCAAAAAAATGCGCCAGCATTAGTGTTTGTGTGTGTCTGTGTGTGTGTTGCACATCCATACTTGCAAAAAGACGCGATTACGACTCTATAAGTACATAAATGTATCAAATAACCGTACCGAGACGTACTGGTCCATTCTCATTTATGTTTATTCTGCCGGAGTCTCTTCGTCATCGGGGTCTGATCAGAGACTATTTATATATTCCGATTCTAACATATACGGCTGAATGACATTCAAAACAGCAGGTCTCTTTCACTCTCTCAGCCCTTCTGCTTACCGACTGCCATAGGTATCAAGTTACGCCCTCATCCTAAGGCAGGGCGGAGATATGCAGCTCATTTGCATTTAAGGTGGTATACACCAAAACAGCTCATTTTTAAACAGGCCCCAAAATGACATTTTCAAATGGTTATAATAAATTAACTGTGGGGTATTTTGAGCTGAAACTTCACAAATACATTCTGGGGACACCCGAGACCAATATTACATCTTGTAAAAAGGGGCATAATAGGTGCCCTTTAAATTACAACTCTGCATTGTTTGCCACTTCAGTTCATAGTTCAGTTCATTGTGATTTTATATGGCTTCTCAAATCAGTTCTGAATGTCAGTTTTGTGAAGTTGACCCATGGGTAAAAAACATGAGAAATCTCCAGTCCTGACATTTGTTACTGTGCTGAGATGATTTGATGTTTCTGCGTGTCTGAGCCTCTCAGAGTGATGGTAAAGTCCTCTGACATGCACATGCTGACCGTTATGAAGCGAAAAATAGCATGAAGTTCAGAATGATTGTCTAAAAATGGCCTTTTAGATTAGCGTCTCTGTACATACTAAAGGGTCTGAATGACCCAGAGGAACTACTGCAACAGTGTCAGTGAATTTGAGAAGATTTATGCTGCTTATAGTCATTCAGACTCTGGTTTATAGCATATGTCCCAGAACTAAATTATTTACATGTTTAGTTTTTATCACTAACAACTGGCCATAAACAGCCTCATTGAGGTTGATTTTGGATTTCATGTTGTAATGTGGGAAACTTGTTTAATTCACTGGCATTGAAACATATTTTTCGATACAGATTTCTTTTTCTGCTTGCTTTGAATGTGAATTCAAATGTTTCATCTTATTTAGAGTATATGGCTTCAGGGGGTTAATAAGGCCTTCTGAAGCGTAGCCAGCTGCCTTCATAAATAACAAATTATAAAAGCAGGTGCCCCAACATGAAGGCCATGCTTGTCAATTCTTCTTATACTGCATTGAAATGTTTTTTCCTCCTTTCATCAGGTCATCTTGCAAGTATTTGGCTGTGAATCGTGTTTTTCTCAGTTGTTCTGATCAAACATTTTATTCCCCCTAATGATATCATGCTTATTCTTCAAAAGCTCTAATGGGTTTTCTGGTACCTCAAATTTTGGGCTTATGAATAAGGCTAAAGGCCATTGCACACTGAGTCCGAAATTTTTGTATGCGTTTTTTCGTGTTCGTCAGCCTAAAAATTCGTCACGCACAGAAAGTGTCAGGTCCAGTTTTGTATCCAGCCTCTCACGGGGATTTCGGATGCCCCAACGCCTGTGATGAGAAGACCAACACCTGTGAAGAGACGACTGCGATATGTTATGGCGCCGTTTTATACATAAACAATATTTATATTTAATATTTATATATAAACAATATGAATGTAAGCCAGAGGAGAACTGGCCCCCAACTGAGCCTGGGTTCTCCCAAGGTTTTTTCTCCATCCAATCTGATGGAGTTTTGGTTCCTTGCCACTGTTGCCTTGCTTTTGGCTTGCTTAGTTGGGCTTATTTAATATTTAATATTTAACAATATTATTGATCTGTGTTGTACAACTTTCATGTTATCACTGTGAAGCTGCTTTGATACAATCTGTATTGTGAAAAGCGCTATATAAATAAATATGACTTGACTTGACTTGCACACTGAGTCCGATGCGTATTTATTAAACCTTTGCATAAAAAACGCACAAAAATACAAAATGGATTCATCAAGCAGTGAGGATGGTTTTGTCGCCCTCTCTCTTATTGAAAAGAGAAGAAAGAGAAGATATTTGGTCCATCCAATCCTGAAATTGTGCCGAGAGGAAGGCAAGAACCACCTCCTTATCAAGTTGTCACGAATTTATCCCGAGCGATTCAAAATTTACTTCAGAATGTCAGTGGAACAGTTTGATGCTTTGGTAGCGATTCTGGGGCCACATATTAAAAAGAAGACCACCAATTTCCGTGAACCAATTGGTCCTAAACAGAGGTATGTACACACACAGGCACACGCGTGGCAAGGCGGAAGCGCTGGGCAGACAGAACAGCTGTATGGGCTAACTTACAGGTTATATATTGTACCCAAATAATACATTAGTTATCGAATTGGCTACTCAATCACACCTTAATTGATCCGAAATTTCGGGAAGGTTTCCTTTTCAAACACTTGATCGAATCTTGACTGAAACTGAAAGGACTGCGCATGTGCGATGACGTGTGGAACGAGCTCCCATCGGCCCTGAATGATCAAAAAAGCTCTCAAAATGCTGGCTGTGGATGCGAAAAACGCAGAAAATTGAACCCGATCCGATTAATTTTATGATGCACAAAAGTTTCGGAGGCGGTGTGCTAGCGTGATTGACATAACGTGAGGTCGATATTTTTTTTTTTTTTGTGCGAAAATTTCGGATGTGAATTTTAGACTCAGTTTGCAATGGCCTTAAGAGTTTCTAATGTAATAAACTGATAAACTAATGTAATAATTGTTCTCTATAGTGTTTGTGAGAGCTCTTTTGACTAGGCCATATTTGCTTATCAACGTTTAGCACATGCACGGGCTAAATGTATGTTTTGTTATACAGTTTCCAAAGGCTTAATTGTGTTAACACAATTTTGTACCATACCATACAAATAAGTGACTCAAAAAAGCAGCATTGAATAACTGTCAAAACGAAATCCTATAACTCATATGCTTTACATTATACTGTATATTGACTATCACTTTTTGCCACTAAACTGTTATAGATAAATAAATAAATAAAACTATCTTAAAGGAGTAGTTCACTTTTTAAAATATTTTGCTTATAATTTACTCACCCCCATGTCATCCAAGATGTCCATGTCTTTCTTTCTTCAGTCGAAAAGAAATTAAGGATTTTGATGAAAACAGTCCAGCATTTTTCTCCATATAATGGACTTCATTGGGCACCAAACAGTTCAAAAAGGTCCAAAAGACAGTTTCAGTACAGCTTCAAAGGGCTTTAAACGATTCCAGGCGATGAATAAGGGTCTTATCGAGCGAAACGATCGCTCATTTAAAAAAAAAAAAAAAAGCTCAAATGGTCGCCTTGCTCTGTTCTGTGATGTGCGTGACTTTCCTGTTCAAACTAGTTCATCAAAATGAACAAATCTTTTTCTGAGTCGTTTGGTTCATTCAACGAACAAACGAATTGACTCGGAAACCGATTCGTTCATTTTGATGAACGAGTTCGAACAGGAAAGTCACGAACGCACATCACAGAACAGAGCAAGGTGACAATTTTAGCTTTTAAATCTTAAACTTTGTTGTTGTTTTTTTTAAATGAGCGATCGTTTGGCTTGATAAGACCCTTATTCATCGTCTGGAATCCCTTTGAAAGCCCTTTGAACAGTTTTTAGTTTGCACTGAAAGTGTCTTTTGGACCTTGAACCGTTTGGTTCCCACTGAAGTGCATTATATGCGGAAAAATCCTGGAATGTTTTCATCAAAACCTTAATTTCTTTTCGACTGAAGAAAGAAAGACATGGACATCTTGGATGACATGGGGGGTGAGTAAATTATCAGCAAAATATTTTAAAAAGTGAACTACTCCTTTAAAACTCTATCTACGCTTACATTTGTAAATTATTACAGTCTCCAGGTTTTATAACTGTATAATGATGCGCTGCTCATATGTGACCCTGGACCACAAAACCAGTCACATTGGCAAATTTCTTTCAATTGAGATGTATACATATGAAACTGAATAAAAAAGCATTGATGTATGGTTTATTAGGATAGGATAATATTTGGCCAAGATGCAAGCATTTGAAGATCTGGAGTCTTTGGAAAAATCGCCTTTAAAATTGTCCATTTGTGTTTGCGATTGTACTGCATTTTGTCACAAAAATAAAGGTTTTCTATATTTACGGTAGGAAATGTACAAAATATCTTCATGGGACACGATTATTCCTTAATCCTAATGATTCTATAATTTTTACCCATACAATGGCGATCGCCACAAATATACCCGTGCGACTTGCGCATATGGATGAAACTGAAGTAGTAGTCCACATGCCGTGTCTTCAGACAAGACTGCACTTCTGTTCTCATGCTTTTCCAGTAAGAGTATTTAGAGGTTTCTTCTTGCTCTTCTCGTGGGTCAGGTTGGCAGGTACTCGTCCGCTTTGGGACCGAAGAATAAATGACCCAAAATTACCCTTGGCTTTAAAACTGAGGACAATTTGCTAAATATGTACTGTGGTGATTCAGACCTCCAACTGTTGCTGATGTTAGATTGGTTTGCTCTGTCTACGTTTGCGTTGTAGTTCTGTCTAATGTGCACGTGTTTGGACCTCTTCTGTTTCGCAGATGAAACGTGTGTTGCGACCCTTTTTTGGCTCACAACCGTCTAGTTCAGAAGACCTGGAGTATAGCGCATGAGTGGTACTAAACTATTTTGATGCTTTGATTATCCAAGCAGTAATGGTGGACGAGAATATATAGAAAACATGGATGAACAAACGTAAATGCCAAAAACAATAAGTTTGAGAGCGTAGAGAATGGGAAACATTATTTTCCTGCACTGAAGTGAACTGAAGCGAACAGATGTATTGCATTTAATTTTAATTCCTGCCTATCAGCAGATGTCCTGATGTGTCCTACAAACCGCACTAGATTCATCCCATGTAGATACAACTATTTCTGAGTAGCAGAAGCACTAGGTTCATCTCGCCACATCAAATCCCAACTCGCAGCGAGATGCCAGGCCCGTTCTGACCACTGAGCGGCACGACTGGAGCATCTGGGACCTGCCTCGGCTCTGCGGGGCTGGATCTGCCTGCGGATGCAAATCTAAAACACATTTTTGTGTTTATTCAGGCCGTCATGTAAAGCAAGCACAAGGCCCTTTAATGAAGCTTGACGCTCTTTTCTAGGCACTTCAGAAAACACAACCAGACGAGAGAGTTCGCCCAGAGTGCAACACGTTTCACACTTAGCTCATGCATTTTCCGAGTTCAGATTTGGGCACGGAAAAGCCAAAAAGCATCCATTAAGAGTTGGACGTGTCTTCGTGGACAGTAGATTTCAGTGTTGGCTTTGTATGAGGAAACATTAGACCTTTTATAGATTTTGCTGATGCCATTTTTGATCGTTTTGTGTTTTGTTATTAGGAATTGGGTTTGTTTTGCTTCCATTTGGGATTTTTTTGGCTTGATACCTCATTTTAAAGTTCTCCAAAAGCTTAAATAGAAACCCAACCGCTCATTGGGGTCATGACTAAGGACATAATCATTTTTTGCTGTTTATCCTGTGCGGTTTATGATATTTACTTGTTCCTCCATATTTAAGACATGTTCTTGAGTTCAACCGTGTTCTTTAATAAATTACAGCCTTCACTATTGGACTTTGTTTTTACTGTTTTTGTTTCACAGCATTGAATATAGGGTGCGTTCTCATCCTTTGGCGTCATATAGGTGACGCCATATGACATTTCGTCAAAATACTACGCACATGGCACCCTTTAGCGTCAATATAACACGCAGAACCCAAGGTGTCATACAGGTGACTGGCATCCTTTGGCGTCAATATGAGACGCAGACCTAAACCTACCCATAACAGTGCGTTTTATATTGACGCTAAAGGGTGCCATGTGCGTAGTATTTCGACTAAATGTCATATGGCGTCACCTATATGATGACGGCAAAGTATGAGAATGTGTTGGAATATCAGTATACCTAATTTGGCTTGTTTTCTAAAGATCAACAGAAAAATACTCTCTAAAGTATGGGTGTCCAATCCTGCTCCTGAAGGCCCAAAGTTGAGCTCTAATCCCAATTAAACCAGCTAATGGAGGTCTTACTAGGCATAGACGTCCAGACGGGAGTGTTGAGGCAGGCCCTCAGGACCCAGTCATTTACTCACCCTCATGTCGTTCCAAACCTGTAAGACTTGCGTTTTCAAAACACTAATGAAGATATTGTTTGTGAAACTGGAAACATCTCTGTCCCTCTTTTGAGAGTCGTTTCCACCAAATCCTTCAAGCTTTAAAATAACGCGTTTGACTGAACCTCTTGGTTCTTGTACGTCAAGCAAGCACATTTGAGCTTCGGTTTTCCTTATTTGATGTGTTTGTCTGTGAATAAAAGTCTAAATTAAATCGGTTCATCATATATATTGAACGTGACTCTTTTGCTCATTTCATATGGATTACCTTTACAATCTCTTTATGAATGTTTTGAAGCATCACGGTTTGGGTGGAATGGACTTGCAGTGGAGGGACGGAAAACAAATGTTATGTAATTTCTCTTTGAAATCAGCTCTACAATATGAGAATAATAAATTTCATAAGAACCCCCACCACACACACACACACACACACACACACCTACATCATGACTGGTGTCTCTTGACTCTTGTATAAATAGTCAGTGTTGTTGCAGACTTGCAACATGAATGTAGAACAGCAACAAATCAGTGATTTAAACTTAAATGAAAACATCAAAATATTTTGCGTTCACCTTCAATGCGGAAGTAAGCTATTTTCTGTGTGGGCACTTCCACTTAAACGGACAGTTCACTTTGACATTAATTTTTGGTATGTTTTAGCTTACCTCAAGGGCATCCAAGATGTTCAACAGTGACTTGACTGCACCGACACTATTGGATGAGAACTGAGCTGGACAATGACATCACATTTTTCCGCAGCACTGCTTTATGGATGAAATTAACTAATTTAATAATAGACGATCTTTACAATGGAACTGAATCAACGCTGAATAATGACAGTATTTTCTTTTAAAGCTGTACAGCCAAAATGAACTCTGTTTGCATCATTTTAATTATTTTACTGTCATCACTAAAAAGCTGCTTTGAAACAATCTATATTGTATAAAGCACTATATAAATAAAGGTGACTTGACTTACAATTCATTAGCCGCTATAGGTAAATAATGGGAAGAATAACAAAATGCTATAAGGTTTATGATAAGAAATTTAAATAATATTATAGTTTGTGATATCAAGCATCAGGAATTAAATAACTAATTGCGAATGAAACCAGAAGCCTCGACACATTCAAGTTGTAATAGCTCGCGCAGCTCTTGCGTTATAATAAGGTGAATAGGCTCTGGAAATAAAGAACGATTTGTATGATAGATATTAATAATGGCGCTTCATGTGTTCTCTGCAGGAGGAGTGTTTCCTCAACTTGGAGGCTCCCATCAGTAGGGTTTGTGGGTATGATACGCCCTTCCCGCACATCTTTGAGCCCTTTTACATCCCAGACAAGTGGAAGTGCTTTGAGGCCGTCAAGCGCATGATCAACTACTGAAACACAGGTATGCTTGTTCTGTCACGTACCATTATTATTTGACCCTGTACTGAAGCCTGAACCTAGAGTTCTGTTGAGTATCTACAGATGAGTATCTACAGTTGAGTACTCAACAGTTGAGTATCTACAGTTGAGTACTCGACAGTTGAGTATCTACAGTTGAGTATCTACAGTTGAGTACTCGACAGTTGAGTACTCGACAGTTGAGTATCTACAGTTGAGTACTCTACAGTTGAGTATCTACAGTTGAGTACTCGACAGTTGAGTATCGACAGTTGAGTATCTACAGTTGAGTACTCGACAGTTGAGTATCTACAGTTGAGTACTCGACAGTTGAGTATCGACAGTTGAGTATCTACAGTTGAGTACTCGACAGTTGAGTATCGACAGTTGAGTATCTACAGTTGAGTACTCGACAGTTGAGTATCGACAGTTGAGTATCTACAGTTGAGTATCTACAGTTGAGTACTCGACAGTTGAGTATCGACAGTTGAGTATCTACAGTTGAGTACTCGACAGTTGAGTATCTACAGTTGAGTACTCGACAGTTGAGTATCTACAGTTGAGTACTCGACAGTTGAGTATCGACAGTTGAGTACTCGACAGTTGAGTATCGACAGTTGAGTATCGACAGTTGAGTATCTACAGTTGAGTACTCGACAGTTGAGTATCGACAGTTGAGTACTCGACAGTTGAGTATCTACAGTTGAGTATCTACAGTTGAGTACTCGACAGTTGAGTATCTACAGTTGAGTACTCGACAGTTGAGTACTCGACAGTTGAGTATCTACAGTTGAGTATCTACAGTTGAGTACTCGACAGTTGAGTATCTACAGTTGAGTACTCGACAGTTGAGTATCTACAGTTGAGTACTCGACAGTTGAGTATCTACAGTTGAGTATCTACAGTTGAGTACTCGACAGTTGAGTATCTACAGATGAGTATCTACAGTTGAGTACTCGACAGTTGAGTATCTACAGTTGAGTACTCGACAGTTGAGTATCTACAGTTGAGTATCTACAGTTGAGTACTCGACAGTTGAGTATCTACAGATGAGTATCTACAGTTGAGTACTCGACAGTTGAGTACTCGACAGTTGAGTATCATATTTAATAAATAAGGATTTATAGCTCATATAGTTTAATATAATTAGAATATGCAGCTCATTCATGGAGGAAAAAACAGCTCTATTGTAGAGCAAAAATATGCGATATGCTGCAGATGCTGATATTTATATGGCCAGAACAGTGTAGCAGATATTGCATAAAATCATATAAATATCATTTTCACTCTCTATCTCCCAATAATGTTTTGGTAAGATGATATTTAAATTCTTAATTTTATGATCATAACTGTAGTTTCAAAACACACATAATGCAATACAATACAATGATGATGATTGTGAAATACAGGTTTTGATCATTTTGATTATTTAGAGGCCTCTGAAGTTTGTGTATCAAATATGAGACGGTGGGCTCTATAAGGACAAACTGAGTCTGTGTCAAGTGCAGATTCACACGCTCTCAGAATTCATATACATTCACACTCCAGGTTCAGTATATTTTCCATTCCCATTTTCATTTATTCATTTAGCTGACACTTTTATCCAAAGCGACTTACAATTGCTATATATGTCAGAGGTCTTATTATTTTGGGCTTGTCTGGGCTTCGATCATAAAGTTATCAAAGGTGCAAAATTTTCAATGTAAAGCATTTGCTTTCGTTTATTTGTTTATGGGCTTGATCATGTTGGCTGTTTTTCTAGCAAGATCTGGCCACATCAATTGAGTCAAGGCTCGTACCTCTTTCCCTGTGATTTTCCTGCACTGCGCATGCAAAAAGAGACCCATCTCTGATGCACGTTTAAATGGCTCATTAACTAGTTGTTCAGTTCGTATCATTCAGTGTCACTTCCTTGAAATGAAATGAAATTTCTCTCATTAATTACTCAACCCCGTGTCGTTCCAAACCCGTAAGACTTCCGTTCATCTTCAGAACACAAATGAAGATCTTTTTGATGAAATCTGAGAGATTTCTGTCCCTCCATTGACAGATACGCAACTACAACTACCACTTTGACGCTTCAAAAAGAGATCGTAAAACTAATCCATACGAATTAAGCGGTTTAGTTCACATTTTCTGAAGAGACTCGATCCCTGATATATGATGAACAGATTTAATTAGTCCTTTATTCACAAATAAACATTCATCAGTTGTGGTAAACAGAAGCACGTTTGAGCTTCAGCGAGAGGTTTGTTCTCACACGTTTCAGTTGAGCTTCTGTTTATGTTCTCTGATCAATGTTTATATGTGAATATAAAGCGATTGAGTCTCTTCAGAAAATTTGGACTAAATTCATATGGATTCGTATTACGGTGTCTTTATGATTTTTTTTTTAATCGTCAAAGTGGTAGTTGCGTATCTGTCAATGGAGGGACAGAAATCTCAGATTTTCTCATAAAGATCTTCATTTACATTATTTTTTCATTTAGCTGATGCCTTTTATCCAACGTGACTTTCAATTGCTATATATGTCAGAGGTCGCACGCCTCTGGAGCAACTAGGGGTTAAGTGTCTTGCTCAGGGACACATTGGTGTCTCACAGTGGATTCGAACCCGGGTCTCTCACACCAAAGGCATGTGTCTTATCCACTGCGCCATCACCTTCACTTGTGTTTTGTGTGTGTGTGTGTGTGTTTCAAAGATGAACGAAAGTCTTATGGGTTTGGAACGACACAAGGGGAGAGTAAATGAGGTTGATTTTTGGTTCCCACTCCTGTAAATGACTGAACTCTGTGTACAGGATTAAGCACTAAAAGGTGAATTGACAACTGAAATTAGCTCCAGTGTAGATACAATTGGCATATAGAACAAGCCAAACTGAAGTCATGTGATCTAGTACTACTGAACACAGACCCAGACCTCAGTGCAACCATGTTTGGACCTGCATTTACCTGTTTGTTTGTTTATTCACAGGCAATACAGATTGAGAACTTCATCAGTGAACAAACCAGTCAACCCCACAGCCTGTAGATGGGATCATTTTACCGGACAGGCTGCCATTTTTGGGGAAGTCCAGAAAGCGTCATTGATCGTGTGTCTAGAGGGTTAATGGTGATTTCTGAACACTAACATGTAGGCATCACATGGGTGCTGTGCTCTTCTCTCCTGCTGTTACATGAATCTCACCATCTTACCTATAGACTTTTTATTAATCTTAAATTGAGGCCGGATCTTGCGTGTTTTGATTGTGTCAACAGTTTGTCCTATATGTACCATCCTATTTGTAATATCTTTGATTTCATTGAATAAATAATCTCTGCTTTAAGATCCGGTGTGCTGCCTTGCTGTCACAGACACATGCTGAGCGTCAAGACTTCCACCACAAACTGTGGACAGAACATAAAGATAAAACGGCATCTTTCATTTTGGTCGTAGTGACAGTGGTATGTGACCGCAGCGTTGGAGGCTGGGTGTGGCCGCTCAGATGACCTCAGGTTGAGTGTATTCTAGCGTCCAGTGCACTCACACCGTGTCATTACTCACTTAAGCATATTAAATCCAGTCCCAGAGACGCTCTGCTGACATCGGCCCGTTCGGCCTGCTGGGAGGCCCAGGTTTGTGTAATGCGTTCACTGAGGATGACTGACACATGCTTGAATGAATCTGTCAGCGATTGCTCACCCAGACTGACAGATTTTAATTAAGATCCAGTACAAAAACAAAATCAAAATCCAGACATTGACAAACCGAATTAGACTGTTAGCAAACAACACAATACGTCAAGGTTGAAGGATTTGTTCACTTCAGAATCAAAATTTCCTGAATTTACTCACCCACATGTCATCCAAGATATTCACGTCCGTCTATCTTCATTCATTCGAGAAGTTTTTGTGGAAAACATTCCAGGATTTTTCTCCACATAGTGACTTATAGTGCAGCTTTAAAGGCTCCACACGATCGCAGCCGAGTGATAAGAGCCTTATCTAGTGAAACGATTGGTCATTTTCAACAAAAATTAAACTTTTTAACCACAAATGCTCGTCTTGCACTAGCTCTGCGATGCGCCACGCATCACGTAATCACGTTGAAGGTGACGGTTCATGGTGTTAGGCAGAGGTGCAGACGTAATGTTTACAAAGCAGGCGTGCAAAGACTCACAAAAGGTAAAACAGAAAATTATCTTTTCGCCCTATACAACATTTTCCGCCTACGCCGGGTCACCGTGTGACCTTTCCAACGTGATTACGTGATGTGTGGCGCATCGCAGAGCTAGATGAGCATTTGCGGTTAAAAAGTATAGAAATGTTTATTTATTTTCAGAAAATGGCCGATCTTTCACTAGATAATACGGAAGAGGATTAGGGCCGAGCAATAATAAAAAATAAAACCATCTTGAGATTAAAGTCATTATAATGCGAAATTAAATTTCAAGAAAGGAAGTCGAAATACAATCTTGAGAATAAACTCATTAAATATCGAGATTAAAGTCGTTGTGTTTCGAGAAAAAACTTGTTAAATTTAGAGAAATTCAAAATACAATCTTGAAAATAAACTCGTTCATTTTCGAGAATAAAGTCGTGTTTCGAAAGAAAAAAACTCGAAATAAAATCTTGAGAATAAACTCATTAAGTATCGAGAATAAAATCGTTGTTTTGAGAGAAAAAAAACTCGTAATACAATCTTGAGAATAAACTCATTAATTTTCGAGAATAAAGTTGTTGTGTTGCGAGAAAAAAACTCGATACATTTCGAGAAAAAAGTCGAAATAATCGTGAGAATTTATTTCAGTAACAAAGAAATACTATCAACTTTAGTAGTAATGTATTGCATTAAAAGTGTCACTGAATTTGCCCGTTCAGAACTTTACTGATAAAAAACGCTTGATCCGTCACTTGAACAACGAACAGCGCTGGCCCAAATGCACTCTGGCAAATGGACATATGGTCAATTAAAACCGTATGTACGGCATTGCCATTTGCTGTATGGTTACAGTCGTTTCATTCTGTGGATGGAGGCGTACACAACCAATAATGATCCTAAAGTAATAGCCAGTAGCTACTTCATAAAAACAGTTACTGGCATAGGAGCTCTGCGCGGAAATGGTAGTGTGGAATGCAAAGGTTTTTACTAAGTAACCATGGAGACAGTTTCTCGAAACACGACTTTATTCTCTAAATTTAATGATTTTTTTTTTTTCTCAAAACGCAAGTGTCAAAGACCAAAGCGCAAGTAACTTTGTGGGCGGGTCCCGGCGCTGTTGCTATTTTCCCGGCGGGATAAATGCCCCTTGCGCCTAGCGCAAATCTAAAAGGGGTTGGTCTGAAGTAGCTTCATTATTCATAGGTGTGGTTTGGGCGTAACGTGAACTAAACCAATCAGAGCGCCATCCAACATACCCTTTAAGAACAGGTGCGCATGTTGCATGACGGATTGTTATTATAAGGGCGGGTTTACCAGGCGCACCAAAAATATTTTTTTGTATGTATTGTATTTATTTGTAGGATCTTTAACTCTCCTAAGCAGTTTTTTAAGACAATGATCACCAACGATTATAATGAGATTGAATTTATTAAAGAACAGGCCTGCCGCCTTTCTCGTTTATTTAATTCTGATATAATATTTGGCCACAGCTAAAAAAAATAAATAAATCAGCAACCTGGATATGATGTTGACAGCTACTCATGTCAAGGTAATGTCATCACTAAATTGGTCTAATTTGGACAGTCATGCTAAGTGTGCTTTAATAAGGGGAATTTAGGTTTTGTGCTGGAAGAAAATGTGCATAATATCTGCAATCTTTTATTATTCCTTGTGTTATTCCTGTTTTGATGTAAAATAAATGGAATCAGAGTCGACTCTGAAAAACCTGGAATCAAACACCCATAGAAACAATCAAAGAACTAAATATATATCTATATGTATGTATGTATGTATGTATAAAAATATATTTAAGACTCCATACACTAGTATTATTAACTTTATCTATATATATATATATATATATATATATACACACACACACACACATACATATGCAAACCAACTAAAATGTTATGTAACTGGAAAAGGGACAACCTTTTTCATGTAAATTCAGCCTTGCCAAGTGAATTGCATTTTCTTTCTTTTTAATCCGAGACTGTTTTTTCAAGCCCTTTTTAAACTATTTTACAGTATATAAACATCATTCAGATGATTGCTCGAGAATATATGGCCTCTAAGCTGCGTCTTTCATACAGTATCTTCTCAAGGATGGCATGACATGGAAAACTAAAGACTAGCTTGAATGCAGTGCAAGTTGTTTTGGATAAAAGCATCTGCCAAATGTAAACTGCAGTAATGCATTTGTACACATGGATTAAGACTTTGATTTCATGCATAAATCAGAGTTATAGACCTTGAACCTGGTTCTCATATTTAAAACATGCCCAAAGAAACTGGTTTTCAGCAGGCTAGATCTTGACTTGATTTCCCTGTAAGAGCTACAGTAGCTTAGATGAAACTGAGGAGTCCATTACTCAAAGGAGCTTCTCATAGATATGGACATAAGAAAAGCAGAGCACACTTTACCCAACGGCTTCAATGGATCCCAGAGACAAACTCTAATAATAATAATAACTAAATAGAACTAAAATATAATCATTATAGGTTTACACTAGCAACCCTGTCTAATAGGCCTAGCTGTTATTCTGAGTTTAAAAGAAATTAAACTATTTCCGTTTTCTCACGATCAAAGTTGTAGTTTTCGTGTTGTATTTATTTTTCTTGTGTGTTTAAACATTTTTTTTAATTAACTAGAGAGCATCTACTGGTAACTCTCTCTAATTGTGGTCCTTTTTAATCTAGTATTCTCATATGTAATATTCATCATTCATTTATAGTTTTAATTGTTATATATGGGTTGTTTTTGTTTGTTTTTTGGTCCTATACAGTTAGATAGCAGGGATATAATTTTCTTACAAACTTTCTAATCTTACAAAATGTCTTGTAACTAATTCTTCTTTTATGAGTATTGTTATTTTTCATAATTCAAATTACTTTATTGGTTCAAATGGTCTTAAAGGGATAGTTCACTTTGAAATTAATTTTTGGTATGTTTTATCTTACCTCAAGGGCATCCAAGATGTAGGTGTCTTTGTTTCCACAGTATTTTCAATTTTGATATTTTTAGGTCAAACCGTTCTTGTCTGTCAGTCAATGGAGGTCTATGGTCACCACCTCAAAGAGCATGCACAGAGAAGTCTAAATTAAACATGATTTAATGACTCATGAATGTAAGTACACATTGATGGCCTAAGACACGAAACGAGCGGTTTGTGTGAGAAAACCAACAGTATTTATATCCCTGCGCCCTCGGATCACTTGGACGTGGCTGTGATTACAAGAGGTAAAAACGATATAAATACTGTTTGTGGCACCTCAGCTTTTCTCAACTGATGGCGATTTTTTGACTGTCGCCACATGAGCATGATTGTCTGCTGCTAATACAATGTCAAATACTTGGAATGATACAAATAAATTTGTATTTAATTTAATAATAGTAAAACAATGTTCTTTTTTATTTATTTAAATCTCATTTTTAAAGATGGGAAGCTAGACACACGCACGCTATATTTGAAATGATTTTGCAACCGAATTGCCTCGATACTATCGAGTATCGAAAATGTCTTGCGGAGATGTGGAGATGGAGATGAGTCTATGAAAAAAAAAAATTCAGAGGATATGTGTAATGTAATCTTGTTGAAATGGATTTTGTTAAATTGGTATCTAAAAAAGTATCGTTCAGGAACCGGTATCGAAGTCAAGGTATCGGTATCGAAAAATTTTGAACAAAACCTAGTCCTATTCATAACCCATACCACTGAAGACTTTGAAGGCTGTTTTCTTCATGATCGCACCGCACCTGAAGTCGACTAGTTTGACCTCCATGGTGTCCACATACCATCAAATGGTATTTGACGTGAATAATTATCAACCTGTGAATTCATTTTATTTTTCTATAATTTGTATTATTCCTTATGTGTATCTGTTTCTATTGTGTATATATTTTTTATTTGTTATTAGTCATGTCTTCTGCACTGAATTATTTCAGTGAAAGTGCTAATGCTGGTATCCTTGTTTGTAAGAAAAACACAAAGTATTGGTAAAAAATAAATAAAGCGCAAAAGAAAAGACGAGCAGGCAGTGACCAATAAATTACGTAACTGGCAAATTTTCTTTAAAGGGTTAGTTCATCCAAAAATAAAATGATCCTTCCTCACCCTCAAGCCATTCTAGGTGTGTATGACTTTTTTCTTTCAGCTAAACACACTTCCATCTTCTTCCACTTATCCGCAGCCGGCAGACATAATCCCTCCAGTATGTCCCAGGTCTTCCCGGTGGTATGCGCCTGTATATGGGATCTTGTCCTTTTGCTCATGATACACAGCCATAGGTGAGAGTCGGAACGTAGATTGACCCGTAAATCTTCTTCACCACGACAGACCGGTCAATCGCCCGTTCCATCCTTCCCTCACTCATGAACCCAAGACCCCAAGATACTTGAACTCCTCCGCTTGAGGCAGGGACTCTCCGCCTACCTGAAGACTGAGGACCATGGCCTCTGACTTGGAGGTACTGATTCTCATCCAACCACTTCACACTCGGCTGCAAACCGTCGCACTATTGTTCCTGCTCTAAAGGGGCCGGCATGACAACATCATCCTCAAAAAGCACCAGGTGGTGATCAGTTGACAGCTCCGCCGCTCTCTTCACCCGAGTGTCCAAGACATACAGCCAGAGGTCGGATGAAACAACCACACAGTTGACCGTCGACCTCCGGCCTAGGGTGTCCTGGTGCCACGTGCACTGATGGACACCCTAATGTGTCCATCAGTAAGGGTTATGAGCTTATAAAATGCTCTTAGCCGGACCCGTCACCTATGACCTGTTTGGAGACCCTACCAGGAGCATATAGTGCCGGACAACATAGCTCCTAGGATTGTTCGGGTACTCAAACCCCTCCTCCACGATAAGGAGGCAGTTCAATAATTATCATTTTTTTGACTCGGAAGCTCTAGTTGAATTGTGCAGATCATTCCACCAGCAGGGAACGGCCTAGGTGAAGGTCTGTGAAAGTGATTTTGTGTCTCTCTGAGAAGGCACCAAGAGGCGATGTTTACTTGCAGACCGCAAGCTTGTGGATGGCACGTACGTCTGGAGTAATGAGTTTAGGTAGAGCAGAGCCAGTGGTTCTTCTGTATTGGCAAACATCAGTGCCTTGAATTTGATGCGAGCGGCAACTGGCAACCAGTGCAATTTTGTGAGGAGAGGTGTGACGTGTGCTTTCTTCGGCTCATTAAAGACCACTCTCACTGCTGCATTCTGGATCAGAGGTTTGATGTTTGAAATGTCAATGGCTAACGGCAACTGGTTACTAACATGCGTCTGGTTACGAACATTCTTCAACTGAAGGAAGAAAGTTTGGAACAATATGAGGGTGAGTAAATGATGACAGAATTCTCATTTTTGGTTGAACTATCCATTTAATACATACGGAACAGGATTAGGGCCAAGCTAATGATAAAAAAAAATAAAACCATCTCAAGATTAAAGTCATTATAATGCGAGATTAAACTCCGAGAAAAAAGTCGAAATACAATCTTGAGAATAAACTCATTAAATATTGAGAATAAAGTCGTGTTTCGAGAAAAACCTGTTAAATTTAGAGAAAAAAGTCGAAATACAATCTTGAGAATAAACTCATTAAATACCAAGAATAAAGTCGTTGTCTTTCAAGAAAAAAACGAAAATACAATCTTGAGAATAAACTCATTAAATATTGAGAATAAAGTCGTGTTTCGAGAAAAAAATCGTTAAATTTAGAGAAAAAAAGTCTAAATAAAATTTTGGGAATAAATCATTAAATATCGAGAATAAAGTTGTTGGGTTTCGAGGAAAAAATCCGTTAAATTTCAAGAATAAAGTCGTGTTTCGAGAAACTGTCTCCACGGTTACTTTGTAAAAACCTTTGTATTGCTGCCACACTACCATTTTCGGTCCATGTCTGCTCGGAGCTCTCGGGACCCCCTCCTATGCCAGTAACTGTTTTTATA
Source organism: Pimephales promelas (assembly GCF_988280905.1). Classification (NCBI taxonomy): domain Eukaryota; kingdom Metazoa; phylum Chordata; class Actinopteri; order Cypriniformes; family Leuciscidae; genus Pimephales; species Pimephales promelas. The sequence goes on along the minus strand of NC_142780.1, from coordinate 4,555,340 downwards.
AAGTAGCTACTGGCTATTACTTTAGGATACGTGGTTGTGATCGTGGCTCATCCATCCACAGAATGTAAAGACTGCATACAGCCATTAATGGCAATGCCGTACATACGGTTTTCATTGACCATATGTCCATTTGCCAGAGTGCATTTGGGCCAGCGCTGTTCGTTGTTCAAGTGACGGCTCAAACATTTTTTTATCAGTGAAGTTCTGAACGGGCAAATTCAGTGACACTTTTAATGCAATACATTACTACTAAAGTTGATAATATTTCTTTGTTATTGAAATAAAGTCTAAAATACAGCTTGACTAGTGATCCAACTCTGCCATGTCCTCTATCAGTGAACACTGATCGAATGCGTTATTCTCTAGATTCGACCTTTTTTCTCAAAACACAACGACTTTATTCTTGAAATTTAATGAGTTTATCCTCAAGGTTCTATTTTGACTTTTTTTTTCTCAAAATGTAACGAGTTTTTTCTCGAAAGTCGAAAAACAACGTTGACAATAAACTCATTAAGAGAATAAAGTCATTGTGTTTTGAGAAAAATAAATCTTTAAATTTCGAGAAAAAGTTTTCGGGCAGTAAGCATGGGCATGCAGTAAGCTAGATGTTAAGATAATGAATGTAGCCTATATAAATTGCCTACATCAAGCCTATATCTCAAATTGATCTAAACATTTTATGATTTCACTCTCAACATTTTATTTCAACTTTTTTCTCTAAATTAACAATTATTTTCTCGAAACACGACGACTTTACTCTCGAAATTCAATGAGTTTTTTCTCAACATTGTATTTCGACTTTTATTTCAAAATTTATTTACATTTTTTTATTATTGCTTTGCCCTACTCTTCTCCCGTACTTTCACAATGCTTCACGGGATTGTAATTTTTTTTTTCACAGTTGTAGCAAGGTTAGGCTACGTCCACATTAATCCGGATACATTTGAAAACGGGGTTTTCGTTTAAAAACGCTCTCCGTCCACAGTAGCGCTTTCAGACGTTTTCCGACGTTTCAGTGTGGATGAGAAACTTCTAAATTCACTTTACTGCGCATGCGTGAAACTTTACAAAAGCTCACTGAGATGATACAGATGGGAAAATAAATAATAATGTTATCGCACAATAACAGGACAATTTTATTTAGCAAAATATCTCACCATCACTGATGCGTCCAGGCCGCATTCAGTCACCATATGTTTGGTCTAAAACGCAACTGCTCCAGTTTTGCCGCAGGACAGCAAATGTGAGTAGACTACATTATCTGTTATCTTTGCAGTACTGTGCTATGAAGAATAGCACATATTAAGTAACATATTAAATAACATGCGTAGAAAGTAACACATTTTAGCAATAGTGTAAAAATGAATAACACATAACAGGCACAATACCGAAAAACATGAATATCTATTGGTACTACATGGATCACATGACTAAACTTACGCCATCGTTTTGAAATACCTCCGGTTTCACTGTCCACACTACAACGCGAAAACGCCGTTTTCGAATTTATCCACTTTGGAGAGCGTTTTCCAAACGATACGTTTTTGTTGACTTAAAACGGCGTCTCAGTGTGGACGGAAGGCCAAAACGGAGAGAAAAATATACGTTTTCAAACGAAAACGTATTAGTGTGGACATGGCCTTAGTTGTTTAAAGGGTTAGTTCACCCAAAAATGAAAATTAAGTCATTAATTACTCACCCCCATGCTGTACCAACCCCGTAAGACCTTCGTTCGTCTTCGGAACACAAATAAAGATATTTTTGATTGAATCTGAGAGCTGGATCAGTCCTACATAGACAGCCTGAGGGACTGCCTCTTGACGGCCCAGAAAGTCATTAAAAGAAAAGGTTTAAATATTCCATGTGCCTACAGCGGCTCAACTATAACTTTATCAAGCGACGAGACTACTTTTTGTGCGAAAAAAAAACGTAAATAACGACTTTATTCGACTTTCCATTACTTACTTATGGGCGCATGCGCGAGAACTGAGACGAGACCGTTCTTCTTCGACTACTTTTTGTTACCGGCTGCTCACCACTTAGGAGTATTAGCGCCCCCTACCGTATAAGATGACGTACTGCTTGTAAACAGAACGTTTTGCGCCTCCGGCTATATCAGTACATCATCTTATACGGTAGGGGGCGGTAAAACTCCTAAGCGGTGAGCAGCCGGTAACAAAAAGTAGTCGAAGAAGAACGGTCTCGTCTCAGTTCTCGCGCATGCGCCCATAAGGAAGTAATGGAAAGTCGAATAAAGTCGTTATTTACGTTTTTTTTTCGCACAAAAAGTAGTCTCGTCGCTTGATAAAGTTATAGTTGAGCCGCTGTAGGCACATGGAATATTTAAACCTTTTCTTTTAATGACTTTCTGGGCCGTCAAGAGGCAGTCCCTCAGGCTGTCTATGGAGGAGTGATACAGCTCTCAGATTCAATCAAAAATATCTTTATTTGTGTTCCGAAGATGAACGAAGGTCTTACGGGGTTGGTACAGCATGGGGGTGAGTAATTAATGACTTCATTTTCATTTTTGGGTGAACTAACCCTTTAAGGGGGGGTTGACTGCTTTTTTTCTTTGCATTATTGTGTTTATGGGGTGCAATATAATATATGGTGGTTTTTCTTTTTTAAAAAGTCTTATTTTTCATAAATTTCACCTTTATTGTAAGTCACGTTCTCCTCATAGACAGTAGGCTATAAGAAGTGGACAGAGCGATCTCATTGGAACTCCATTGAGGCGATTGAAGCCCATTTTTTGGCGATTTTTTATTTTTTTTTTAGCACTTCTAGAAAGCAAATAGGGTCACATTCATGATGACTGATGCTCCCTTCACGCGCAATCAGAGATTTCTTACTTCCCACTTCTGACGTCAGAATTACGTGCTCGTCGCATTCAAGTGCTTTGTTGTCGGAAAGAACAGGAACCAGGTTTCCCATTAATTGACAACCATATAAACATTCACCACATTATCTGGAGTTAGCTTACAAATACAGGCTATTTTTGCTGTGTATAAAACATACGCTTCAAAAGAATATTAATTTTTATAAATGTGCTCTACTTTATCAACAAGACAAGGTGATGTAGCAGTTGTTACAGCATTAAATGCCATCAGTCATTCTCTCCTCCGACATCTTTACATTTTTGTGGCCCGCCCAAATCGGGAACTTATCAAAATGATCCCTGAACTTCCCAGTGGTAAAGACGACTTGAGAGGGCTTTCGTGACCAGTTTTGAACTAGGAAACTCGTATTTACGATAACTCCGACAGCACGTGAAGGCAGCGTAAGTATGACGAAGTAGCCAGACTTTGGCTCACACGTGAATTCCCACGTTAGACAGAAAAAAAGGATCTTTTGTACCTTTGAAAACAGGAAGAGTGGTTTAATTGAGCCTGACATGCCCAGACTGACTCTGTTCTCCTCCGGCGGACTCGTGGGACTCGGATGCTAACGAACGGTTGCTAGGGACGGAGCAGAAACACTGGGCAGTGCAGGTCATTTGGCTGACAGTTGGACAGAGCGTTTGTTTATACACGAATGCCACGCTGTTGGAGACAGAAGGACAGCTCTGTCTCATGTGACGCAAGTGCTTCTAACTGTGTATGGCAACAAAATCATTTTCACCTCTAATTTAAGGACCCTTTCATTGAACGCTCCACACTTAAGACTAATAGCAAACGAGCTACGTCACGCTGTGAGCGTCACGCAGACTTCCATTGACCGGAAAGCTTTCCACAATAATGATGCTGGGTAATTTCAGCTTTTCTTGTGTCAGAAATGAGAGTTGATTTAAATGCGTATATATCCACCATATACAGTACAGATACTGCATTATCACACATGCTGTTGTTCTGAATAGCATTAAGGCTGATATTAGATACATTTCACCTTGTATTACTATGTCACCATTCAAAATACATTGCAATGTAGCCCTCAAACCGTATTCACTTTATAGCCCTTAATCCTGTAATTGTGGACAAATGTGGGCACAGAGGACTCAGGTGTGATCCTAATTTTTATTTATAATAAATGTTATATTACTGTCTTCGATAAAGTTTTGTCTATCCATTTATGGTGTTTTTTTATTTATTTTGGGTCTATTTTTGAATTTATTTACTTCAAAAGTACCATATTTTCTATGTAAATTATGCTTATTTTTTATGTTTTTTTAATTTTTATTTTTTTAACTACATTAAAATATCATTCCAATAAGTTCTTAGAGCTAAAACCAAAAGATAAAGTGACTTTGCTGTCACCTGGTGTCTTATTTTTGGCTTATTTTAAAATGCTCTTAATTACAGTTTTTCCCATTCATTTCTATGGGTGCTCATTTTTGACCCAAATACAAGATTAAGAAGTTGTTGTTTTTTGTAGAAGTGAGTCTAAAAAAATGTGTGTTCAGGAGGCAAAAAAAAGTAAAAGTAGCCAAAAATAAATAAATAAATAAATAAAAATAGAAAAGTAGCCAAGTCTTGTACCGCTCAGATCATGGAAAGTATTTTTTAAAAATTAATCAACTATTTTGCCCACATTTTTCCAGAATTACGGTTTTAGGGTTAAAATAACTTTTTTCTATGAATATATTTTAAAATGTAATTTCAGTAATAACTCCAGTCTTCACTGTCACATGATCTTTCAAATGCTAATTTGTTGCTCAAGAAACATTTCTGATTATTATCAGTATTGAAAACAGGAGGATACGAACTGCTGCTAGATCCATTGTTATTCAGTCATTTCTACTGTCATGTACCGGTTGAAAAAAAGAAGAGACAGGATCTATTGGCAGCAGTACTGTATTTATTAAAGCTGCAGTCCGCAGTTTTTCCTCTTTGTCGCCATCTCTGTTTGAAATCTGCAATTGCAGTCATTCACAGAGTTATCAACTTTACGTGAGTTGTGCCTCGGCACGGCACAGCGCGGATGAATGAGTGTGTGGCTGTCAGTCGCCGCCGGTGTGGATACTGGCGTTCAGAATCACAGATTATACTTTTTGGAAATATGACCAACATAATCATTTTCACAGGAAAATGTCATCTGAACAATTAAGTAACATCCTTTTGTTCTGGTTCTGACATTGCGGCAAATTGCATATATTTAATCTACGATTGCTCATCTTCATATCACGTAAGACCGTGCAAATTGTACTTTGTTCTCTAAATGTTAATGTTCACCATCAGCATTGGAAACAGAACTCAACATAAGCCACCCAAACAGATATAACACATAGATGATCCCTCACAGTTCAAGTGTGTGTGTGTGTGGCAGCAAGTGCTGTTGCTGTCAAGATTATTGTTACATTCCTAATGTAGAATTATAACCAAGTATATAACCTATGGCCTACAGGACATACTTTGTGTACTTGTTTAGCTCTTTGTTTTGACTCCTTTTGTTCTTAACTAGTCAATCCCCCATGATTGTTGAATCTGTGATTTTAACAGGTGAGGTTCCTCTTACAGAAAGGTTGATTTAACCAACATGTCTAAACTTGCTGTTGTACTTTTCCATAATCTTTCCATGTTCCATGTCATGAAACGGTCCCTCTTCCATTTTGATTGAAATAATAATAATGTAGACTAAAATTTTTATACAATAGATTACAAATTATATTTAAAATTGTGTTTAATTATTATTAAATGGTAAACAAACACAGTCTGTCAAGCTTCAAAAATGACTAAAAAAGTCCAAACAACTAGGCTATCATAAAGTATAGTTCTTCTGACTTCATGCGATTGCTTTTTGTGAAAACCTTTTATCCAACCCTGGCTCACTGTGCGTGTCCGTGTCAAAATGATGCGTTGCTTCTTGCACGTTCCACAATATTTGGCAATTTGTCCGAATTTTATGAGGTGGCTAATTCTTATGAATTCATATGACCTCAATCTTCGTATGATTTTTGCCAAATTACCAAATTCGTAGGAATTCGTACGAATGACCTACCCCTGACCCCGCCCCTAAACTTACCCATCACATGGGTTTAGATAAATCGTACGAGTGAGATCGTACGAATTCGCCACCTTTTAATCACGCGTACGAATTCATATGAATTGGTCGCGAGATACCGTTTCATCACGTTGGTTGTTCTACGTATCACGAAAGTTCCAACATGAAATGTTCGTTGAGCGGCGCTAAACCTAACCGACAGTGTTAAAAAAAGCAATAAAAGTGCATACGAAAAAGCAACCATCTCTGCTTCTACGTGTATTTGAGCTTTTTATCATGATTCACTAGACTAGAGACAGTCAGGTGAGATACCGTGCAAGTTTTCTAGCCTGTAGGCCTTCATCAGAAAATCTGATATTGAGCTGGTTAGGCTATGGGATGCAAACATCAAAATGTATTTGAATACAACTCGTGCACAATAATAAAAGTGTTTTGAAGTCATAACATAGTATTGTGTACAAGAAACCATAAGAAAAAATCTTTATTAATTAATAATCTGCAACTATAATTACATTTTTTATGAAAAGGAATTGAAGTCGTTGGTGTTTCACTGTGTTCATTTGAGCTGGAAACTGCAGTGAATTGTCCGAAATTTTATTTCTCGTGCCATTTATGCCCAAAAAAAAGGTATTGCATGCATATGACACACAGTTTTCGTGTGCATATGATACTCACTTTATCCTACCCAAGGGGTGTACAGTGCGTATCATATAGATAGATACGCACTAGATACGCACTTCATGAGATCATGTTGTGTATTACATGTAGCCTACATGTGTTGGATGCTTACATTGTTTTGGCAAAAATGTAGTCTGGAGTCATGATTTTCTTGTGAGACTAGTTTAAATGATCCAAATTTAAATTAGTATTTACTGCCATCCTGATTCCTCACATAGTAGCTTTCAAATGTTATTCTCCATTTTGCAACTTCAAACCATTTGATTTTTTTTCCAGTCTAAATGGAGATGCGAAGTACAGCCGTTGGTAGAAGTCTATCATATGACTTGTGTGCTTTTCTTATATATATATATATATATATCCTCACCTAAAGGATTATTAGGAACACCTGTTCAATATTTCATTAATGCAATTATCGAATCAACCAATCACATGTCAGTTGCTTCAATGCGTTTAGGCGTGTGGTCCTGGTCAAGACAATCTCCTGAACTCCAAACTGAATGTCAGAATGGGAAAGAAAGGTGATTTAAGCAATTTTGAGCGTGTCATAGTTGTTGGTGCCAGATCTGAGTATTTCTCAATCTGATCTCAGTTACTGGGATTTTCACACACAACCATTTCTAGGGTTTACAAAGAATGGAGTGAAAAGGGAAAAACATCCAGTATGCGGCAGTCCTGTGGGCGAAAATGCCTTGTTGATGCGAGAGGTCAGAGGAGAATGAGCCGACTGATTCAAGCTGATAGAAGAGCAACTTTGACTGAAATAACCACTCGTTACAACCGAGGTATCCAGCAAAGCATTTGTGGAGCCACAACACACACAACCTTGAGGCAGATGGGCTACAACAGCTGAAAACCCCACCGGGTACCACTCATCTCCACTACAAATAGGAAAAAGAGGCTACAATTTGCAAGAGGCCCCTTAGTGCCAATTGGGCATCGTTTAAATGCCACGGCCAACCTGAGCATTGTTTCTGACCATGTCCATCCCTTTATGGCCACCATGTCCCCATCCTCTGACGGCAACTTCCAGCAAGATAATGCACCATGTCACAAAGCTCGAATCATTAGGGCCCAAGCCCTGAAAGGGCGAAGGCCCTATTGTTTTCCTAACGATTATTATTATTATTATTATTTATACGACTATTTGGGCACTTTTGGGGCCCTTAACATGCTCAAAAACTCTTGAAACTTTGCACACGGGTCAGAATCCGCGGCCATCAGGGCCGGGCTGAAGATGGTACCCGGGCGTGGCAGGGGGGCTAGACAGCGCCCCCTGGAACGGGGTCCGAAAACTTGGTCCATAAATCAAACACGCTTGCATGTAATAATATGAAACTCGGTGCACATATAGATCTCATCGTTCATATATACCTCAAACTATTACTTTTTACCCCAGCCCAACAGGAAGTCGGTTATTTAGGGTTGTTCATAAAACACTCGCAATGGAATTTGAAGTACTCCTCCTAGAGAATTCAAACACACGGCACGAAACTCGGTCAGCATGAAGTCAAGGCATTAAGGATGAAAGTTTGCGAGGGGATTTTTGATATCTCGAACGGTTTGGCCGTGGCGAGGAAACGAAATTATGGCGAGAATCGTGAAGCAGGAAGTGTGTCAGAACTTCAGCATACATTAACTGATCTTGATGAAACTTCAGCAGTTTGTTTGCTGTAAGAGGACGATCACATGGATGTGAATATTGTGAGTTCAAAGTTATAGCGCCACCAACTGGCAGCAGGAAGTGTGTCACTTTCAAAATGCTTTGAAATCACCCTCTTATTTTTACCCGATTTGCTTCAAACTTAATCTGTATAATGTAAATACATAGCAGATGAAGACCTGTGAATGGATTCTTGATATCTTTGATACTGTTGCCGTGGCAACGCATCAAACTTTAAAATTCTTTTTTTTGATGATTTTGAGACTCTTAGCGGCTTTTGGGGCCCTTAACGGGTTTGAAAACTCTTGAAACTTTGCACACAGGTCAGATCCCACAGCCATCAGAGCCGGGGTGAAGATGGTACCTGGGTGTGGCAGGGGGGCTAGACAGCGCCCCCTGGAACGGGGTCTGAACACTTGGTCCATAACTCAAACACGCTTGAATGTAATAATATGAAACTCGGTACACATGTTGATCTCATCGTTTCATCTATACCTCACACTGTTACTTTTTACCCCAGCCCAACAGGAAGTCGGCTATTGAGGTTTGTTTGTAAAACGCTCGCAATGGAATGTGCAATACTCCTCCTAGAGAATTCAAACACACGGCACGAAACTCGGTCAGCATGAAGTCAAGGCATTGAGGATGAAAGTTTGCGAGGGGATTTTTGATATCTCGAACGGTTTGGCAGTGGCGAGGAAACGAAATTATGGCGAGAAACGTGAAACAGGAAGTGTGTTATAACTTCAGCATACATTAACTGATCTTGATGAAACTTCAGCAGTGTGTTCGCTGTAAGAGGACGATCACATGGATGTGACTATTGTGAGTCAAAGTTATAGCGCCACCAACTGGCAGCAGGAAGTGTGTCACTTTCAAAATGCTTTGAAATCACCCTTTTATTTTTACCCGATTTGCTTCAAACTTAATCTGTATAATGTAAATATACGGCAGATGTAGACCTGTGAATGGATTCTTGATATCTTTTAAACTGTTGCCGTGGCAACGCATCAAACTTTACCATTCTTTTAGGATGCTTTTGAGACCCTTAGCATGCTTCAAATCGCATGAAACTCGACAGACACATCACATTTATTAGCCAGTAGACATGTGCAAAGTTTCAGAAACGGGTGTGGTGAGGGCTCAGTAGCACCACCTTTTGACAAAAGTGGGGTTGTTAGTTTTAACTAGAGTTACAAAAATCGGTATGTATATTGTACTCCTCGAGCCGGACAACTTTCTAATTGACACTCATTAGCTAGGACCCACAGAAAGTCAGATATCTTTGTTTGAATGTAGAGAAAATCTTAGAATTTAACCAGTCTCTCAGTGTCTCTCTGTGTGAGTGAGAGGAGGGGCGCCTGTCAGGTTAATTTTAACCCTTTATTTGCTGTGTGCGACTTCTCTGGCATTTTCGGGGGCCTTAACATCCTCTAAAACTCTTGAAACTTTGCACACGGGTCAGAACCCATGGCCATCAGGGCCGGGCTGAAGCTGGTCATCGGGCGTGGCAGGGCGGCTCGACAGCGCCCCCTGGACTGGGATTCGAACATTTGTCCATAAATCAAACACACTTGCGTGAATTAATATGAAACTCGGTACAATTATAGATCACATCAGGCCAAACAACTTTCGTGCTCTAAGTTTTACGACATTTAAAATGGAAGTTGAGAATTATGGATTGTTTGAATAGTTGTCCTAGGAGAAATACATCAAATTACAACGCATGTGTTTACCAATCACAACCAAACTCGGTGTGCAAGAAGTCAAGACATTGAGGATTAAAGTTTGCGAGGGGATTTTTGATATCTCAAACGGTTTGGCCGTGGCGAGGAAACGAAATTATGGCGAGAAACGTGAAACAGGAAGTGTGTTATAACTTCAGCATACATTAACTGATCTTGATGAAACTTCAGCAGTGTGTTCGCTGTAAGAGGACGATCACATGGATGTGACTATTGTGAGTCAAAGTTATAGCGCCACCAACTGGCAGCAGGAAGTGTGTCACTTTCAAAATGCTTCGATATCACCCTTTTATTTTTACCCGATTTGCTTCAAACTTCATATGTATAATGTAAACATACGGCAGATGTAGACCTGTGAATGGATTCTTGATGTCTTTGAAACTGTTGCCGTGGCGACGCATCAAACTTTACCATTCTTTTAGGATGCTTTTGAGACCCTTAGCATGCTTGAAATTTGTAGAAACTCGACAGACACATCACATTTATTAGCCAGTAGACACGTGCAAAGTTTCAGAAACGGGCGTGGTGAGGGCTCAGTAGGTCACCTTTTGACAAAAGTGGGGTTGTTAGTTTTATCAACAGTTACAAAAATCGGTATGTATATTGTACTCCTCGAGCCGGACAACTTTCTAATTGACACTCATTAGCTAGGACCCACAGAAAGTCAGATATTTTTGTTTGAATACGGTCACTCTGAGCCTACATGTCTCTGTGTCTCTGTGTCTTTGGCTGTCTATATGTGTGTGTATCTGTCTGAGTGTGTGTGTGTGCAGGGGGAGGGGGCTTAACCATTTCACTGCTGTGTGTATGACCTGCATAAAGAAAATACATTTCCTAAGCCTGGTATTTTTTTAATAAGTTTTTATTTTTATTTTTTATAAGTAAAGGCATATAACTAGTTTAATTGTAGTGCATTGACAATAGTTTTATATATTAGTTTATTAATCAGATTAACTTGGTCAATAAACTTGGTCTGAAAATTTGGTCCATAAATCAAACACACTTGCATGTAATAATATGAAACTCGGTAAACATATGGATCTCATCGGTTCATGTATACTTCACACTCTTACTTTTTACCCCAGCCCAACAGGAAGTTGGCTATTTAGGGTTGTTTGTAAAAAAAACATGAAATGTAATAATTTAAAGTACTTCTCTAGAGAATTCAAAGAAATGCCACAAAACTCGATCAGCGTGAAGTCAAGACATTGAGGATAAAAAATTGCCAGGGGATTTTTGATACCACGAACGGTTTGGCCGTGGCGAGGAAACAAAATTATGGCGAGAAACATGAAACAGGAAGAGTGTTATAACTTCTGCATACATTAACTGATCTTGTTGAAACTTCAGCAGTGTGTTCGCTGTAAGAGGACGATCACATGGATGTGACTATTGTGAGTCAAAGTTATAGCGCCACCAACTGGCAACAGAAAGTGTGTCACTTTCAAAATGCTTTGAACTCACCCTTTTATTTTTTCCCCGATTTGCTTCAAACTTCATCTATATAATGTAAACATACGGCAGATGTAGACCTGTGAAAGGATTCTTGATATCTTTGATACTGTTGCCATGGCATAAACTTTACCATTCTTTCAGAATCACTTCGGGCGATAGTTTAAACTCAAAATCATAAATAGGGCTATAATGCACTCTTGTGTCATTATTTTTCTATATTTATTACGTATGTGACAGAGGATGTTATTTTATTGCGAGTGTACACAAATACAGGTAAACAGTTTGCAGTCTGAATGTTGTCCTTTATGAACGAAATAACGGATTATGTTTCCTGTTTCCACTGTTCACACACACACACGCACACTCCGGCTTGAGAGAGGCGCGCGCGTCGAAGTGTGTGTGTGAGAGAGAGGGGGGGGGCATTGTACTCCTCAAGCCAGAGAACTTTCTAATTCATAGTCATTAGTTTGGATCAAGAGGAAGTCAGATATATTGGTTTGAATATGGTGAGCCTCTCTCTGAGCCTACTGTACGTCCCTATATGGCAAGCCCTTTTAACATTTAAAAGATAAGTTTGCCTATCCGGAATTAACATTGTAGATATCAACACGCCACCTTTTGACAAAAGTGACTAGTCTTAATTACATTTTGAATAGTTTGTATTATCATTTAAGATATCTGTAATGTAATTGTGACTAGTCGAAACGACAGATAGAGTATGGCAAGCTGTTTTAACATTTCATTTAATCATGAAAGGGCCAAAGCCTGTGACACCGCCACCCCGATGCCTTTAGGTAACTAAAGGAACCGGGGTTGCGGTGCCACCGGCTTGGGCCCGCCATCGCTGCTCGCAGCTATATTTATTATTATTATTATTATTTATACGACTATTCGGGCACTTTTGGGGCCCTTAACATGCTCAAAAACTCTTGAAACTTTGCACACGGGTCAGAACCCGCGGCCATCAGGGCCGGGCTGAAGATGGTACCCGGGCGTGGCAGGGGGGCTAGACAGAGCCCCCTGGAACGGGGTCCGAAAACTTGGTCCATAACTCAAACACGCTTGTATGTAATAATATGAAACTCGGTACACATGTTGATCTCATCGTTCATATATACCTCATACTATTACTTTTTACCCCAGCCCAACAGGAAGTCGGTTATTTAGGGTTGTTCATAAAACACTCGCAATGGAATTTGCAATACTCCTCCTAGAGAATTCGAACACACGGCACGAAACTCGGTCAGCATGAAGTCAAGGCATTGAGGATGAAAGTTTGCGAGGGGATTTTTGATATCTCGAACGGTTTGGCCGTGGCGAGGAAACGAAATCATGGCGAGAAACATGAAACAGGAAGTGTGTTATAACTTCAGCATACATTAACTGATCTTGATGAAACTTCAGCAGTGTGTTCGCTGTAAGAGGACGATCACATGGATGTGACTATTGTGAGTCAAAGTTATAGCGCCACCAACTGGCAGCAGGAAGTGTGTCACTTTCAAAATGCTTTGATATCACCCTTTTATTTTTACCCGATTTGCTTCAAACTTCATCTGTATAATGTAAACATACGGCAGATGTAGACCTGTGAATGGATTCTTGATATCTTTGAAACTGTTGCCGTGGCGACGCATCAAACTTTACTCTTCTTTTAGGATGCTTTTAGGATGCTTTTGAGACCCTTAGCATGCTTCAAAATGCATGAAACTCGACAGACACATCACATTTATTAGCCAGTAGACATGTGCAAAGTTTCAGAAACGGGCGTGGTGAGGGCTCAGTAGCGCCACCTTTTGACAAAAGTGGGGTTGTTAGTTTTAACTAGAGTTACAAAAATTGGTATGTATATTGTACTCCTCGAGCCGGACAACTTTCTAATTTACACTTATTAGCTAGGACCCACAGAAACTCAGATATTTTTGTTTGAATATGGTCACTCTGAGCCTACATGTCTCTTTGTCTTTGGCTGTCTATGTGTGTGTGTATCTGTCTGAGTGTGTGTGTGCAGGGGGAGGGGGCTTAACCATTTCACTGCTGTGTGTATGACCTGCATAAAGAAAATACATTTCTCAAGCCTGGTATTTTTTAAATAAGTTTTTATTTTTATTTTTTATAAGTAAAGGCATATAACTAGTTTAATTGTAGTGCATTGACAATAGTTTTATATAATTAGTTTATTAATCAGATTAACTTGGTCAATAAACTTGGTCTGAAAATTTGGTCCATAAATCAAACACACTTGCATGTAATAATATGAAACTTGGTACACATATAGATCTCATCGTTTCATATATAGCCTACTTCACACTCTTACTTTTTACCCCAGCCCAACAGGAAGACGGCTATTTAGGGTTGTGTTTAAAACACATGCAATGGAATTTCAAGTATTGCTCCTAGAGCACTGAACCAAATTCGACAAAACTCGATCAGCGTGAAGTCAAGACATTAAGGATGAAAAGGTGCCAAGGGATTTTTTATATCTCGAACGGTTTGGCCGTGGCGAGGAAACGAAATTATGGCGAGAAACATGAAACAGGATGTGTGTTATAACTTCAGCATACATTAACTGATCTTGATGAAACTTCAGCAGTGTTTTCGCTGTAAGAGACCGATCACATGGATGTGACTATTGTGAGTCAAAGTTATAGCGCCACCAACTGGCAGCAGGAAGTGTGTCACTTTCAAAATGCTTTGAAACCACTCTCTTATTTTTAACCGATTTGCTTCAAAATTCATCTGTATAATGTAAATACACGGCAGATGTAGACCTGTGAAAGAATTTTTGATATCTTTGATACTGTTGCCGTGGCAACGAATCAAACTTTAACATTCTTTTTTGATGCTTTTGGGACTCTTAGCATGCTTGAAATTGCTTGAAACTCAACAGATACATCACATTTATTAGCCAGTAGACATGTGCAACTATGGCAAAAGATTAAAGTAATGTCAAAAAAGTAAACACTAAAAGCCTCATATCTTCTAAAAATGTAATTATACATCATTTGTTTCTAAATTAAATTATACAAATATTATAACTTCCCCAATTTTTCCTTTTTTTCATTTAAGAATTATGTTTACGTTCAAAAACAGCCAGAATTGTTGTAAAATTCATAAAAAAATAATAATCTGAGTCATACGTAGTGCTATACTGCCCTCTTGTGTTCAGTATCAGGTAATGTTAGGCCTATTGTGTATATTCCCACCGGTTAATCAACGTGTGACTCCGCTGGGACTTGGGAGCTTTTAAATCGCTTACTTAAAACCGAAAGTCAAAATACAGATGTCCGCACAAGACATTAATGGTGTGGAGTAGAGCGAGCATTTTAAATAAATTCCTATTAAGTAGGATTGAACTAAACAGAAAGAATGTTCACTCTGTTCTGCTGGTTCCTCGCTGGTGGATCATATGATTACTTTGTCATAATCTATGACAAAAATGCTATTATAAACCATATTAATAATAGATAATACACATTGCTCTTATTTTTGAAAAATACATTCATGAAAAACAAGATAACAAAAATCATAAAAACATATAGCCATGGCTGCTATAAATGTTTGAAATGCATAGGACAGATGTTTAATGACGCAGCAACATATAATTGAAAGGCAATTAATAATCTGTCATTACGTCACTGCATTATGATATTACGGCTCCAATACGGTGCAGCACAAAGCACTTATGTGCATCCCGAGCGGAGAATGATGTGCTTGAAGCCACATGAAGTTACAGCGCAGTGAGTCCATATTGAAAAGTTCAAAGCACAAAGGAAATACATATTTATGAACAGTGTATTATACATTATCTATCTATGCAATAGTTTATTGAGCCTTTTCTTTTAAAGGTTTTAAATTTCAGTTACTGTGTGCGTGAAGAACAATTATAGTGCTCTGACTCTAGTGTTGTGATCTAACCGACAGCGTCCGACACCCGGTAGAAAGTAACACGATTAAGTTACAGCAATAAAGTCCAGCAAGAAAAAGTTTCTTCATTCGAAAATATAGACCTTTAGACCTTTATCTTAAAGATCCAGTATAATAGGATTAACATTCAATCATCTTGAAGATCGTTTCATCATTGACTGTAACCGAATGTGACGTGCTGTTTGAATGCTGAATGGAGAATGACTGACAGGCGCAGAGAGGGAAAAGTTTGTGTTCTTGAATTTAATGACTTAAATATTAATTTCTATATCACATAATAGCTTCAGAATACTAATAATACAGTACACAAAAACTTTATGGTACTTTAGAAAGTTTTTGTGCCTTTGTGCCTAACATAGAATAGTATATATGCACAATATAGAATTTGAATCAGCCTCGTCAAAGATGGCAGTGTCAGAGCCGATACCGATCCTGAGAATCTAATCGGCGCACTTCTTTTCAACAGTCAAATTGAAATTGAAATTGAAATTGCTTGAAACTCAACAGATACATCACATTTATTAGCCAGTAGACATGTGCAAAGTTTCAGAAACGGGCATAGTGCAAGGACTAAATAGCGCCACCTTTTGACAAAAGTGGGGTTGTTAGTTTTATCTACAGTTACAAAAATCGCTATATACATTGTACTCCTCAAGCCGGACAACTTTCTAATACATAGTCATTAGCTCGGACCAAGAGGAAGTCAGATATTTTGGTTTGAATATGGTGAGCCTCTCTCTGAGCCTACGTCCCTGTATGGCAAGCCCTTTTAACATTTAAAAGCTAAGTTCGCCTGTCCGGAATTAACATTGTAGATATCATCAACGTCTTTCTGTCTATTCGTAATTACATTTTGGATAGTTTGTATTATCATTTAAGATATCTGTAACATAACTGTGACTAGTCGAAATGACAGAGTATGGCAAGCCGTTTTAACATTTAATCATGAAAGGGCCAAAGCCTTCGGCACCGCCACCTGGGTGCCTTTAGGTAACTAAAGGAACCGGGGTTGTGGTGCCACCGGCTTGGGCCCGCCATCGCTGCTCGCAGCTATATTTTCAAATTGGTTTCTTGAACATGACAATGAGTTCCCTGTACTAAAATGGCCCCACAGTCACCAGATCTCAACCCAATAGAGCATCTTTGGGATGTGGTGGAACGGGAGCTTCGTGTCCTGGATGTTCATCCCACAAATCTCCATCAACTGCAAGATGCTATCCTATCAATGTGGGCCAACATTTCTAAAGAATGCTTTCAGCACCTTGTTGAATCAATGCCACATAGAATTAAGGCAGTTCTCAAGGCGAAAGTGGGTCAAACACAGTTTGAAAGGGGGTCAGACGTATGTAGGCCTGTTTATTACCTATTTACAGAGCTCAATTATGCATTTGCTCTTTTATGGAAACGATCTGCATGAAGTTTCACGAAAAAAATGTTTACACACATGACCAATGTTTTGTAGAAAGACCCAGTTGCATCTTACTTTTTTCCCAGTGAAGTTCTACTGAGTTCAATGGCAGTGAAAGGTGCCGCAGGATCCAAAGCAGTGGAATTTGAGTTTGGAGAGCGCATGAGTCATTTGAGGTCAGTCAGGGATACACATGATGAGGGAAAGCATTCTTCTTTCTTTGGGGACTGGAACAAAAACACACATACATTCACACAGTGAGCACTTCTATCAGTGCTGGAAGCAGAACAAGTCCAGACAGCCAGTGTAAATGGGAGCTACCTCACTCTCGGTCAGATCGGGACCTGTTCTTGTGTGTGTGGAAAACATGTGTACAACTTTGACGAGAACGTCTGATGTCACTTCAGTAAAAACTAAAAAGTAACGATATTGATACATGTGGAAGCAATTTTCTTGCAATATCCAGAGCAGCGCTGTACTGCCAAGACGGATCTGCCTGTGGTGGCTTAAAACGTATTAATGGACTCCATGATCATCTTTGCTTTTGAACTGAATGTGAATCACGGAAAATAAAAAATGTTGAGGGCTGACAGGCAGCTGAATACTCACTAGAAAATGGGGAAATCACTAAGCTTTATTAGGATACAGTAAATACATTTACTTAATATGGCTCATTCCTGTTTCATTACAGCCTTTGAAATAAATAAATAAATAAATAAATAAATAAATAAAACTCCTTGTAATTTAAAGACAATTTGCCATAGAAATCTCCTGAAATCTGCTCTGATCAAGCTCAAACTTGATTAATTCTAACCTGATTATTTACAGGATTGAATAAACAGCTAAAACCAGTCA
The DNA here is from genome assembly GCF_988280905.1 of Pimephales promelas. Taxonomy (NCBI): domain Eukaryota; kingdom Metazoa; phylum Chordata; class Actinopteri; order Cypriniformes; family Leuciscidae; genus Pimephales; species Pimephales promelas. The sequence continues at coordinate 4,537,675 of NC_142780.1, read as the reverse complement.
TTAAAGTACTTAAAGCCAGTCATTTTGACCCCAAAAATGACCCCCATAGGAAATGAATGGGAAATTGACAAAAACACAAAAAATCACAAATTTTTATTTATTTATTTATTTTTTACATTTTTTAAATAAAAAATCGGTTTTGAGATTGTTTCAACTATATATTCAAATCCACCAAAAAATGTGTTCATAAACATCTGAGGAATTCACATGCTTCTCCATAGAGAGCTGTACATGTCATCTGGTTACACATGGTTCTATGCTTTATCTCTATACTGTAGAAGGTGCTAATTTTCTTTAAAAAAAAATTCTGAAGGCCTAGATTCTATATTAAACTAAAATACTGCATTAATAATTTTTTGGAAAAAAAAAAAAAAAAAAAAAAAAAATATATATATATATATATATATATATATATATATTTTTTTTTTTTTTCCATGGCAAAAAAATAGACCAAAAATATTGCATAAATATTAATAAATTCAATCAAATTGTCTCAAAATTAGAAATTACAAAGAATAAATATTATAGAACAAAAATAAATTGCATTGGTTTTACTGGGATGGAGGAAATTTAATTTTTAGGTGTCCGGTCACTTTTGACCGGGAAGATAACAAGTGTGACTCTGAATCGAAGAGCACCTGTGGGTTAAAATTGCGATATTGCATCTAATATATTGATATAACAGGAATGATATGCATGCCCTCATGCTGTGCAAACAAGGCTTAATAAAGAAGTTAACCATTAGAAAAGGTGTTCAAATTAAGATTATTATGAACCACAGATTACAACCAGAAACAGAAATGTAAGAGCACCTGATAGTAACCCAGTTCTGTTGATTCATGGTTTTGAGGTACTTAATGTTTCTTTTAGGACAAGTTGATTGATTTTTTTAACTTGATTCAGCTGTTTAGCAAATTAAAGACTCTTTAAATGGTAATTGGTAAATGTAACGTCCAGCTATATTTCCACAAAGAACAAAAAATACCTAAAACTAACACAAATGCATAGTCAATTTACTCACTTCAACAACAAGTCAAGAAGCATTAAAGTGAGGAACGTAAAGGAGACTGTCCTGTTTTTTGCTTTGTATATTGTTTGCTTCTTCTCTCACCAAATGTCATGTTTCGTTTTCATATTTAGCCTGAACTCTGTGCCCGACGAGGAGAGACAGTCTCTAATTAGAACAGCGGAGACACATATTTAGAGCTCTGTGTGGCTTTTGGGAAAATTTTAGGTTGAAAGGACAAAGAAAGAAACAATTCTTCCAGTGGAGAGTTCAGCATTGGCAGTCAAACACACAACCCTTCAGTGACGGGACATCGTAGGGTAGTAGTGACTTTAATATTCCTGTGGGGAAATTTAGTTTCAGTAAGTTTCAACATGAGTTCACACACAAACAAACAAAATCCAAAAATTAATAACATTTTTACTCTGCACAGAAAACTATCTTTCATTTAAAAATGTGACCGCCTGTGGGCAATAAGGACGTCCCATGTGCTTTAGACTTTCTCAAATAATGTGTTAACCATTTTATGAAATTATCAAATTTATGAATTATTGCCAGGCAGTGGATATAACAAGGGTAAAACCCCATTAGCTATATTTCCAATCAAACTTATGTGCAAAATGGGAATATTGCATAAATCACTTGCACTGTTTCCATCCCATGTGTTCAAGAGAACAAAATCGTCACTTCCTGGGAAATTGGTACAAAAATATCAATAATAAAAATTGAAACTGCTGCAATCAGGCCAATATGGCGGTTTTTCCAACATCATGAATGAGTTGATCCTCAAAGCATGCAGATGAAAGCAGTACACATATTATCTTACTTTCGGGTAGCGTTTCGGAATGCAATCATGTGAGGCGCTTACACCAAATTATTCTGATGACAGACTTTGGCTCAGGCATTTCATTGCATAAGACTAACATGACACCTTCATAATCATGACATGACATATGTTATGAACATGAAGGAAGTTATGCATGTTTGTGACAACTGTTTTTATGTGTAATTCGCTCGGTTTTGACATTTTTAATGCAAATATGACATTGTTTGAGATGTCTTTGTTATGACACCTTGACATAAACCAATACATCATGACCTGTGTGACATTACTAAGACAACACAACCTGTCATAAACATGACATAGTAGATTAATGATCAAACTTAAGAAACCACCTAGCTTTATGGGTTAACATTACACTGTCAGGTGGTTGGTTTAGACATTGGCTGTCATGAGGCCATTATAACTTTTTAATGACAAATTTAATGTGTACCACTGTAGTTGAGGTCACGGAAAATATTCATGACACAGTTATAATGACCTCATGACAGCCAACGTCAAAGCCAACCACATGACAGTTTAACTTGATTTAATGTCAAGTTGTCATGACAAAGACACTGGCAGGTTATGATGTATTGGTTTGTCAAGATGTCATAACAAAGACATCTTAAATAATTTCATATTTGCAGTCAAAATGTCATTATTGAGCGAAATGTCATTACCTACTTCACATTCAAGACATGTGTCATGTCATGGTTATGAAGGTGTCATGTCAGTCTTATGCACACCCCTTCAAGTAAAGTGTTACCGTAAATGCGTTTCCATCGTAGTTTATGTATTCTTATCGGATAAAAAAAATAATCCACCTCAGTTTAACACGTAGGTTTTTAATGCGCATTTTTTGAATTTATGCACATCTCGGCGTTTCCATCCAGCGTTTCTTCATGCAAAATTTACATAGAAATAGATGGATGGAAATATATTGAAGGAGGGATTCATGGCAAATCTTGGGACCAGTGAATTGGTGGTGGTATTTTTCACTTGGGCCAGTGAACAACACCTAGCAACCACCAAGAACACCCTAGCAACTGCACTAACAACCATTCTGAACACCGATAATGTATTTCGTATAACACCATTCTGTATTTCGATAATGGTGTAATAATTTGTGTTCTGTGTCTGGTAGAATGACTCTAACAAAATGTTACCATGTAATTGATCGTACTGTAGTAATTTTAAGACAGTAAAACTGATGACCAATTTCATGTTGCTCAAACAGCAGGTTTTGAGTGTATGTCTTGACTGAAATGTGTTCCAAATGGATTAATGTCAATATAATATTAATAAAAATAATAATTCGAAGATTATTAGAATGAAAACTGTTTGAAGGTCACATAAATGCGATGATGGTTTTACAGTAATCGTGACTGTGGTAGCAGTCATTCTCGCCGACTTTAAAAAGCAAAACATCTTTGATAAATATCTCCGCTTCCAGACTGTATGTTTATACATCTAAATTAGAAAGCAGGAACGCTTCTACTGCTCTATAATTGGGCAAATTACTCATTTTAATTTGCGTCATTTTGATTTCTCACAGCCTAAAAGCACTAAAGAAGCCTCATGGTTTTAACATTTCACATTTAAACAGTGGTAATGTACAATTGAAACGCTACTGCTAATGCACAGTGCCAAAGAGACATATATTTAATTGCTTGTGGGTGCTTGTGTGTTTTATTTTTTCTCCAGGGCTGCTCGGTGCAGCGTTTAACTGACCGGTCTTTTCCCATCATAAAGGTTTCATGTTACTCATCAGTCAGCACGTGGCCTGGCTGCCCAGATGTGGCTCAAACATGCTGCTAACGAAGACCCTTACGTCTCTGATCTTACACTGCTATTTACTGAAGAGAGCCAACAAACCTGTCCTCACACTTCTCTTGCTCTCCTTGTGCAAGTCTAGGTCTCAATTTGAGAGTAAAATATTTAGGTTAATCATTCCAGGAATGTCATTCTTCCAGGAGGAAGACAGTATTGAGAGCTTGCAGCTGTTTGCGCAGGGAAACCCTGAGGCTCCTGGACTCTTGCATTTCTGCACGTGTGCGTGATCCCAAGAGAACCAGATCAGACAGGGCTTCAGATGCCAGAGCACGTGTCAGGAGAAAGATGCTGATCCATGCATGAGCAGATGGAGGTTTGTTTGAAGGTGGTCTGTCATAAATTTTGGAAATGAGTATTTATCTATCGAGTCTAGAAGCATTTTTGTTCACATAGTTTTGAGCCTTGAGATCTGTTCCAAATTTCCAGGTCGAAGGCGTCTCAGGCACACTTTCTGACACAAAACCTCTCCCAAAATTTTGGAAGGAAAAAATCATCCAAGATGCCAGATGATGTGAGTGAAATGTTTATTATAAATATAAACGTTTACGTAATATTGCAAAGTATAGATACAATTTCAACCAACTGCTTTTTTTATTTTTATTTAAATGATTAAATCGCACAGGCAAAATTATGGAAGCTTGTTTCCGCCACAGAATGAAAAATAAAAAAGGTAATTGCAACTTTTTTATCTCGCAATTCTGATTTTATTTCTCACAATTGCGTGTTATAAAGTCAGAATTGCGAGATATAAAGTCAGAAATGTGAGATTTAAACTATTCTGATGGGGAAAAAAGTTTTTATCACGCTAAAGAAATATCACGCAATTCTGACTTTATATCTCGCAATTATATCTCGCAATTCTGACTTTATATCTCGCAATTGTGACTTTATATCTCGCAATTCTGACTTTATATCTCGCAATTCTGACTTTATATCTCGCAATTCTGACTTTATATCTCGCAATTCTGACTTTATATCTCGCAATTCTGACTTTATATCTCGCAATTCTGACTTTATATCTCTATCTTTCTTTCTTTATATCTCGCAATTCTGACTTTATATCTCGCAATTCTGACTTTATATCATGCAATTCTGACTTTATATCATGCAATTCTGTCTTTATATCATGCAATTCTGACGTTACATCTCACAATTCTGACTTCATATCTCGCAATTCTGACTTTATATCTCGCAATTCTGACTTTATATCTCGCAATTCTGACTTTATATCTCGCAATTCTGACTTTATATCATGCAATTCTGACTATATCTCGCAATTCTGACTTTATATCATGCAATTCTGACTTTATATCATGCAATTCTGACTTTATATCTCGCAATTCTGACTTTATATCTCACAATTCTGACTTTATATCTCACAATTCTGACTTTATATCTCGCAATTCTGACTTTATATCATGCAATTCTGACTTTATATCTCGCAATTCTGACTTAATATCTCGCAATTCTGACTTTATATCATGCAATTCTGACTTTATATCTCGCAATTCTGACTTTATATCTCGCAATTCTGACTTTATATCACGCAATTCTGACTTTATATCTCGCAATTCTGACTTTATCATGCAATTCTGACTTTATGTCCCGCAATTCTGACTTTATATCTCGCAATTCTGACTTTATATCTTGCAATTCTGACTTTATATCTCGCAATTGTGACTTTATATCTCACAATTCTGACTTAATTGCTTTGTTATGAGAGAAAAAAAAAACTGGTTAAGATATCACATCAGTTTAAAAATCAAATTTTTGGGACACCAATAAGAGGAGCCGGAAGGAAAGAGGTGCATGGTGGAGCTGAAGGTTTGGAGGGCTGAGGTACAGGAAATCTGTGGCAAAACCTGGATGACGATGGACCAAGACGGAACCAGAGGATTGGAGAAGCCCGGTGGAGCCTGAGGGTTCTGACCACTGTGGAGCCAAGGGAGCGCAAAGCCAAGGCTGACGGGCCATGATGGAGTCATGGGCCTTGAGGCCTGAGCTGAAGACAGAGGATTCGTCTCACAAGGCTGAGCAAGTGGTGGAGGAACTCGAGGTGGAGCCAGAGAGCTAGAGGGAGCTCAGCGAGGGTGGAGCCAAGGAGACGAGCACCACCAGCACCAGCAGCGGACAGAACTGAAATAATGGGGCGGGCAGGATGGCTGGTTCATCCAGGAAGTCACCAGGGACAGATTGAGTGCAAGAAAGTTCAGGCATGGGGCCTTGGGTGGGGACTGGCTCCATAGTCCACACGTCAATGAGCCAGTGCTCCCATTGTGGCTCTAGGGTGGACTTCTCTGATGGCACTGACTCCTGAGACCTGGTTGTATGGTCCGGACTGGACTATCATATTGACTTAATAACTTCTCCATGCTGGACCAATTCCATCACAACATTATAACAGATGAGTCTAATGAGCTTGTGTCATCATTCCAGCACCAGTAATTATGGTTTGGTTATTTTACACCATAATTTGTGTCTTATGTTTCTAATGTTCTTGCTAATGGCACAGTCTGCAGCTGTGTTGCATGTTTAAACTCAAAAACCCATTACAATCCCCTTGAGTTCCACCAGCAACAACAACAACAAAAAAGAATAAATCTCTCTGAATGCTCATTTGGGAAGCCACTAACAAGCCCCTGCTGGGTCAGTATATCTTAGTGTCTTGAAATAAAGAGATCATGCTCGTTTCGGCAAAATGACACTCCCAATACGATGGACCGGGGAAACAGTGATGAAATGCATAAAAGATGCAATTTTTCTTTATGCAAACAGCTCAAACATACACTGGGTGAACTTTTTCATGGATTGAAATGGTAGTTTGTGTCTTTGAAGACTTGGATTTTAAATTGACCCTCATTTCAAGTAAAAGTGCATCTTTGGCAAAATTAGTTTTCCTGAACAACATACTTTAAGGGCCCTTTTATACAGAGTGCGTTTAAGCGACTTGATGTAAGATGCAATGACTCTCTTGGATCGAAACAATAGATCCCTATAGAGCTATTCCCACCGGATGCGATCATTCGTTATTTTTTTAGACCAATTTGTCTATCTTGCCTCTCCCTCCCCTCCCCCAACACAAATGACGGAAATAAGTAGATTTGAAGTAAATTCCCATGTACACTACTAGTGGACTTTACAAAATTTCACACAATTATTGGACAAATTTAGGAACATATCTGTATATCTACTGATTCCAAATTTTAATATTGAAGTAAATCTACTGGAAAAGGGTAAGCTGTTTAAGCCCAGCTTGAATGTGGAATGTTGTCTGCATTTGTGTCATTGTCTAGTCATCTGAAGTAATATTTTATGGGTTTTATAGGTTATCTTACTCAATTACCTAAAGAGATAGTTCACTTTGAAATTAATTTTTGATATGTTTTAGCTTACCTCAGGGGGAATCCAAGATGTAGGTGTTTTTGTTTCCTCAGTATTTTCAATTTTGACATTTTTTCAGTCAAACCGTTGTTGTCTATCAGTCATACACTGGAGGCTGAGGGGGTCCACCAAAGAGCATGCACAGAGAAGTCCAAATTAAACATGATTTAATGACTCGTAAATGTAAGTACACATTGATGGCCTAAGACACGAAACGAGCGGTTTGTGTGAGAAAACGAACAGTATTTATATCCTTTTTACCTCGTGTAATCACAGTGATCTGAATCAGTTGTGCAATATCCAACTGAACCGAACTGAATCAGTTCAATGTTACGCCGGAAGGGATCGCTTGGGTGTGATGTCACTCAATATTTACACAGAGATTTCGGAAGTTTTACCTTTTACTAAACATATTTAGATATACTGAAATCGTCTTCCATTTTTCCCATCTATCTAAATATGTTTAGCGAAAGGTAAAACTTCCGAAATCTCTGTATAATCAAAGAGTGACGTAGGCGCGCAAGCGATCACTTCCGGCACATGTGCAGACCGAAGCGCCCGTGCCGTCAGATCATTTTGTCATGGCGATTACAAGAGATAAAAACGATATAAATACTGTTCGTTTTCTCACACAAACCGCTCGTTTCGTGTCTTAGGCCATCAATGTGTACTTACGATTACGAGTCATTAAATCATGTTTAATTTTGACTTCTCTGTGCATGATTTTTGAGGTGAACCGATTGAGGACCCCCTTCACCTCCAGTGTATGACTGACAGACAACAAACGGTTTGACCAAAAAATGTCAAAATTGAAAATACTGTGGAAACAAAGACACCTACATCTTGGATCCCCTTGAGGTAAGCTAAAACATATCAAAAATTCATTTCAAAGTGAACTATCCCTTTAATTTGTGCACTACTTCCACCACTGTCAAAACAATTAGGGCCTCTAGCCCCATTTCCACCCTGCCAAAGACCTCAAAATCACATCAAAGCTCTTTTCAGGGACCTTTCAGATTTGTAAATATGATGTAACCATAGATTCAAGAGGTCTCAGAACATTTTCCAACATTCACAATCTTATTTTTCCATGTTCCCTGATTAGAGCCAAAGCAGAGCACACAATATACTCTTAACATATGTGTGTCTGAGTTATACCATTGTTTTATCAAAACGCTTATTCACTCTTAAGGATTCAGTGCTGACTGCAAAATGACATAAATCTTGAATTATGTGGATTCTTTGGTTGTCTGCAGAAATATAAGGCAAGACAGAAAGCTTTTGTCCATGACTCAGATACGGTTAACTCTTGCAGCATGAACTGTAATACTAGACGACAATATAACTTAATTTCCTGGTGTTCAGTCTGCAGAAGCTTTACTTACTGTCTCAGTGAAGGTCAAAGCATGACCAGACCACACATCAGGCTAAACCTCTTTACGTGCCTCTCCAGTGCCTCATTCTCAAATTTGTGTTACAAGCTGAGACTGGTTGTCATAAAGAAGATCGCATGATAATTTCTGCTATTAGAAACAGAATTGTGCAATAATTCAAGGCCCTTGACAGAATCAAATTACATTGGCTCAAAGGGGCTTCCTAAAGAGACACCCCTACAGAGAACACACAGTACCATATAACCCAGCAGGCATTATAATAAATGAGGGCTTTTGTACTGTATATTTGCCATTCTATAACTTGAAATATCCAACCAAAATCTCAGTGAGAGATACTGTCTCAGATTGGTATAAAAATAATGTGGCGTGTTAAGTGGGTGTAGAGAAGCACACAATGAGGGAGTAGAAAACAGAAACAGTCTTCAGTAAATCCACATCGAAAATCCCTCAAGTTCAACTGAGGAGGGAAAGTGAGGGCTCAGGAGGAGGACGAGGGGCTGGCGAAGGGCAGGACACCAGAGGATATAGTGGCGGGTTTGGAAAATGGATCACAAAAAAAGTTACAGACTTCACGTTTAAATATTTATAAAATATTTTCCTAATCGTTTAATCAAACATGTAGGGTAAAAAAAAACCCCAAAAAACTCTGGACATCACTTTTGGCCACTACTTTATGTTGTTTAAGTAGAGTTGTTGGGTTAGAATCTTATAATAAACTGATCTGACTGAAACTGATTTGAGATGGTCAGACACTTTTAAAACTGGTCAGACATCAGCTGGTCAGACACTTGAAAAACTTAATGACAATTTCTACAATGATGGATGTTAAAAGTTTGTGTCAACCTTATAAACAACCTTAATATACTTCCATCCATCTACAAACCGGAAAGAAAACAAACCAACAGGCCTGTTAAAAAGAAATTTCAGAACATTGATTCTGAAACTTGCTTTCGATTAGTGTGAGGGCTCACGACCAAGACTGACAAATAACGCCAGCGCTCAAACAGCTGCCTGAAATTAGTTACGCACTCAAAAGAATCTGAGAACGTTTCCTTTAAATACGCTTTCTCTTTCCTATTGCCAAAGAAAACCAAGAGGGGTCTCTTTTTACTGTACATATCTAAAGAAAAGGCTGCTTCCATTGACATTCTGATCCCAGTTTTTGATTGACACTTAATAACCTTCACTGGAGTTCTTCATTGCTTTCATTTGTCTGTCGTCGAGTACTTTTTTTCCCCTAAGAGAAAAAGTAGGAAGAAATCCAGTGATGAACTCTGTGATCCCATCACACTTTATTTAAACGGAGAATGGATGCATTTCTTTCACAGGCCGTGAAATTGGTTTAATAGGCTTGCCGAATGTGACATGAACAAACAAGAAAACGGGTCTGATCTTATCCTATTGTTGAAGAAAGTGTTAATGGCAGTATGAACAAGTAAGATTAGATATCTATGCACTTTTAAGGAAATTTGCTAACCTAGCTAGTGTTTTTGTATTGTTGCCGTTTTATTCGATCTAAATATCAAAATGTTATAGTGTGAAAAAAAAAAAACGCTTTTAGATAATCAATATGCATATGCGATTGATTGACATGGGTTATGCTCATCTTTTCTCGCTCCTTTGAAGGCATCTTGAGTAAACCAGCTCTATATTTATCAAGCAAACATTATCTTTCCTTTAAAGCTTTTCTGTTAGATCATGTGCATGTGATAGATCAATACTCTTGTAGAGATACATAGCTACACATTTTCAATATATTTTAAGACTTACAATAGTAGGCTATGGGATAATCTTCCACTTATCCCACAGACTTGCACAGACTGTAATTTTCAAACACAATTTTGCTTTCTTAACTGGTACAAGACAAAATCAGCAGAATGTCACAGCTCACATGTATTATACTGCTGCTCAATTATTATTGTTGCTCAATTATTAATAATGTCCTTTTATTATCATAAATGTGGAACACAGTTGTGCTGCTTCATATCTTTGTGGAAACCAAGTTTTTTTCCTGCCTATTTTTTTTTTTTTGTGTGTGGGGGGGGGGGGGGGTTCTTTGATAGTTCAAAAGAGCAGCATTTATTTGACATAGAAATATTTGACATTAATAAAAGAAAAATAGAGAAAAACATATATAAGTATGAAACAGAACCAACGGTATTCAACATTGATAATAATCATAATGAAAATGACAATAATAATGTTTTCTGAAGGATCATGTGACACTGAAGACTTTAGCTTTCCCCTCATCACAGGAGTAAATTACATTTACACACATGTAATCCCACCGCAACTTTTTTTGTGACCGCAACTTTTTTCTTATTTCTGGAAGCTCTAAAAAGTTTGTTATTGACTTTGGGCAAGAAATTCAACTTGATAAAATATATTGTCTAAATTAAAATCTATTAATGTCATGTGACTAGTGTGAAAGGTCACATGACCAGTTCACTTCCTGCTTGCACATCCTTAGACTATTACAAAAAGTAGTATGTAAAAACATCTTAATTAACAGATTGAACTATCATATTTTGTACATATATTATTTAAGGAGTCTACTACTGATATATTTTCAGAATTATACTCCTGCATATATATTTTGCTCATAAGACTTGTGACCGGTAGTATAACAGTGCTTCAATTGAAAACACAGGTATTGGCAATCCTACACTGAACATATGACACACCTGTGAGGTGGATGGATGATCTCGGCAAAGGAGAAGAGCTCACTAACACAGATTTAGACACATTTGTGAACAATATTTGAGATTAATAGGCCATTTGTGTACATAGAAAAGGTCTCAGATCTTTGAGTTGAAATGGGGGCAAAAACAAAAGTGTTGTGTTTATAATTTTGTTCAGTGTAGTTATCAGTATCCCAGAAACGTTCAACATGTCAGACGTTTTAGACGTACGCGTAGCCCTTAGGGGTCTAGCTGAACAAGCAGAAGTTTTGTACATGACAACCTTTTCACCTCACTAAGCCTCCTTCACGAAATGACAAAACGAGGTATTGGAATGAATTGTCAGCCTGACTTAGTCATACTCACATTCTAGTCAGAAAGTGAGTCTGAAACTGCTCCGTAGGGCTTTGAATATGAGGCGTGTCTTAACCGAACCAGGAAAAAAAACCCCTCTGCACTCCACCTACAACCAATCAGAGCAACGCAGTAAGGCAACTACTTTGCATACAGTTGTCAACTACAGAACTTACTTATTTTAGAAGTAAAATAACGAGTGTTGCTTCTTTTACTTGGTCTTTTATGAGTGTGACCAAAGGAGAAACTACAACGACCACAGGCTTTTCATTACGTCCCATCTTCTTAGCGACCATCGGAGCCATCTGATAAGTTACACTTTTGCCGAATCATGTAGGAAGGACGGCATAAATATATTTCCGATCGACAAATGCCTTGATTGCAGTTCTCTGATTGTCTATTAAAATGAATGCGCTCTTATTAAAATTAATGTAATTAATTAAAATTAATTACATCCCTGCAGATCATCTGTCCATCATCGTTTAAAGCCCGCCCTGGCAATTTGATTGGCCCGATGATTTTTTGACTGATCATAATTACTCCTCAATGGATCGAGTCCAGACCGAACTTCCCGACCAAAAAATGTTGTGGGCGGGGTTCGGGCTGGCATCCAGGCTAATGAATTGTGTCAATAGGTCTAATTTAAGAAATTGTATGAATTCTGACTATGGTGTTTCCCACCAGTCACTATTGTGACCGAGTATAAAACCTAAAAATACCTGCACAAAAAAAAAAAAAAAACAGGCATAATGTTTGAGTGTTAGGGAGGTCTCTAGAGTAAAATGTATGTACTCAAGTTGCAAGAAAAAAATGTGGGATTAAAATGGAAAACAGTTATTTTAGATTGCAATAACATTTCACAAAACTGTGTCTTCTTACGCTCGGCATACGACCTGCCCATCTGTGTCATGTGTTGGACATCACTGTGAGCCTTTGGCATTAGGACTATTGGGAAGACGATGGAGTGAGAGAAAGAGGACGCCGACTCTTAATGCTTTCTCTCAGCCACACGTCTTCACATTAGTTTTGGCCCTGGCTGTCTGTGAGGGCAGTTTGGTGGGTTTATGTTGTGCCTTATTGACCTCCATGTCTGCGTCTGCACGTTGGCCTCGTGGACGTCGTTCTCTCTCTCTCTCTCTCTCCTCAGCTTGCCAGGGCCTGCTCTACAGCTGGGCTTCAAAGGCAGGAGATAACACATCGCTCCGTGTGTTTTCACTCAAACACTTACACTTTTGGCTGGAGGTTGGTCATGTCGATGAAGAACAGATTTAACTCCAAATTACCTAAAGCAAAAGCAAAAGCAAAACGTACAGAATAATGATCTGTCAATAATCATTTGGCAGCAAGAAATGTATCCCTTTATTCTGGTAGTGTCTATATCTTTGACCTCATGAGAAATGAAACCGTGTGTCAAACATGTGGCCTGGTTAAGATCTACCGCGGTGTTTGGTGAAGTGTGCCTTTTCTCTGCGTATACACACTTGTTTGTACATGACTACATGTCAAATAGACATGGATGGTTAGGTTAACGTGTATAAAAGAACATGTATGGGTAACACTTTACAATACGGGTGCACTAATAACACAACTAATGCACAGATAATACTGAATTAATGTGTCACTAATGATTATCTAAGCTATTCATTAATGATCACCACATTAGGAACTAATTTAGAGTCTGTAAGGTTAATGTATTAGTTCATACATGAATTGTTATTAATTAAATATGTAATTGTGGATTAATTCCATAATAACTCATTTTTTAACTAATATTGTTAATTAATATGTTAATTACCAGAAAGAGCCAAAGGCTTGTATTTCAACTTCCAGATAATATGACAGGTATACTAATAAGCATTAATACATGATTAAATACTTAATCGTTAGTGCAAATTCATGTGAAAATGACTACAATTACTAAATGACTAGTTAATAATGATGTGCCCCACCAAGTAAAGTCATAGCATAATGATACCCTTGCAAATCAAAGCTAATGATTAATTAAAACAGACAAGTGGAAGTTGAAGTGCATAGCTTTGACTAATTGTGGTAATTAACACATTAATTGACACTATTAGTTAATAAAATATGTTATTAAGGAATTAATGCACAATGACACATTGAATTAATAGCAAATCATGTATTACTTAATCTATTAATCACATTGACTCTTTATTAGTTGCTGATGTTTAGTTCCTCATGAGGAATACATTAACTCATGATTATCTGTGCATTAGTTAAGCATGAATTAATGCATATTAGTGCACCCGTATTGTAAAGTGTTACCCATGTATGTTTCAGAAATAGTATTTGATTACTATTTTTACCTTCACTAGTTCATTTGAACAGTCCTGCTGTGTGACAACTATAACTATAACACTAATATAATTCTAAAAATGGATACACTTCATTTTTAGGGGATGCTGTTACAGTGTAATAAATACTGATTAATTGTGATTAACTAAATGTACTTATGGTTAAGATTAGGGTTAGTTGCTTAAGATTATGAATAGTCTACTGTTATTAATTTACTGTAGATTAATATCATTACATTTTAAACGATTTGGAGAAAGAAACATCGGGGTGTAGTTGTTTCAAATAGTTATGTATTGATATTGATATTTAATTTGATTAGCTTTTGTGTGTATGTGTATGTATTGATGGTTGATGTTATCTGTTAAACTCACACGAGCTGTGCCTGTCAGTCTTGGCCAGGATGCTCTTGTAAAAGAGATTCTTAAAATCTTGTAAAAGAAAGGTTATAATAATAATTTCGATAAGGATATGTACATGTAAAGTGCAACTACTGTACATCATCGCGTTACCATTTTTACGTTGTTTCCAAAAGCTAGACTCTCATATGCTACATCCACACATATCACTGTAAACAATGATTTACCAAAATTATACAGAACACAAAGATCACAGGAAAATACTATTTCAATCTTTGTTACAATTTCAGTAATCGTTGACCTGCTGATTCTTTTTAACTAATTGTAAATATTTATGAGTGACGTTTTTTCAGTGTCGTTTGTTTCAGTTACACTGCAGGACTGAATAAATAAGCCCATTTAAAGGAGGTAAAACCCCTTTTCCAATCTTTAAAGCTTAAAAATGGGTAACACTTTATTTCGATAGTCACTTTAGACGTTCTACTAATTATAAGTAACTTCTCAACTACATGTCAAGTAACTCTCATTGGAGTATTAGTATATTATCGTAGACTGTCAGTAGACTGTTAGGTTATGGTTAGGTGTTAAGCTTTGGGTTAGGAGAATAAGTTTACTTGTAGTCGCCAAGTTACTTATAGTCAGTTGAATGTCTGTTGGGGGACCAACAAAATAAAGTGTTAAAAGATATTTAGCTGATAGTCAACTAATGACAGTTAGTTGACATGTAGTTGAAAAGTTACTTATAGTTAGTAGAATGTCTAAAGTGGACTATCGAAATAAAGTGTTACCTAAAAATGTTTTATTTGGAGTCTTGATGATCAAAATCATGAAGGATCCCGAAATAAATGGCTAAAATTACACCAAAAAATGGAGAGTTACACTTCATATATGTTGCTGTTGTAAAATAAATCTCGATCAATTCTTCTAGTGTGAATACGATGCAGCTGTAAACTTTCTGCAAGTGTAATGATGAGGAGACCTTGGCCGAATTCAGATGACATGAAGCTTGCGGAAATGCAGCCAAGGCTTCTGGGATACATCAACCCTGAGGGCACAGAGCGCACCCTGCACCTCCAAGTGACCATGAGCATCCGACAGCAGAATGTTTTTTCATTATGAGATGGGATCTTTGTGCATGACGTGGTTGTCAGGATGCATTCAAGGCTGGGACGAAGTGACACAACGCAAGGTACATCCAGTTATCTCCACAGAATAAAGCTTCGGGAAAGGTGTCCTGCAGAAAAAGACAGACCGCCATGTCATAAAAGCTTTCTCCTTCCTCTCGCTGATCCCATAATGCATCTCAGCACACGAAGGCCACATCGGTGAGAGACGAGCACAATTAGCTTATGAAGGTCTCAACAGCTTAACCTCCATCGATCATCAATCATGTGTTGATGTGAACAAATAGTATGAAAACTCATCTCTTCCGTGAGCACTTAACCTCATAAAAAATAAAGAAAAAGAATTCTTTCTTTTTCCTTTAATCCTCCCTTGTCTGGTTTCTGCTACTCTGAGCAGTGCCTGAACTTTGTATTGCAACGCATTCTCATCCTAGGGCGTCATATAGTGACGCTTTTGACAGTGCCTATACATCCGACGCACAGGCCACCCTTTAGCCTGAATATAACACGCTTCGGTTATGGGATAGGTTTAGGCCCTGTCCACACGGAGACGCGTTTAGCTGTATACATAGAATTTTTTGGTCATATTGGCGTTTCGTCCAAACGGATCCGGCATTTTGGGACACTGAAACCGCTGTTTTTTCAGACTGATCTCATGAAATTGCATGTGTATGACATGCCAATTCGTATTTCCATTTTTGGCGTGCTATCAACACGCATAATCGATTTTCAGCGTGTTTATCTACTTAACGTTACGGTATTGTATATATAAATATATTACCTACCCTCAACCCCGTCCCTAAACCTACCCATCACTACCATCCTAGGAAAAAAAAATATCACTCCCCAGATGTAGATCTACATTTCGCTCGGACATTTAAAGGCTTGTACATACACACGGAATCACTCGGACATTTAACAGCATAGACATAAACGCGTACACGTGGATAGCTCAAAATGCGTATAGATAACATGCCACTTGACTTGAAAGTGGCGTGTATGTTTACGCAAAAGTCATGATGTCATGTTGATTTTTTGAAACCAGGTCCCAGGATGGATAAACCTGAAAACGACACCCTTGCGTGTTCGTGTGTACGGCCAATGCGTATATTTTGTGAAACGATGATGTCATCACCCCACGCGTCGACTAGTCAGACAGTCACGCAAGAATGACACAGAAAACACTAGTTTATCAATAAACTATTAAAATGTCCATATTTGACACATTCGCTACTTTTGCCGGTTCTTCGTGGCAAGCTTTCTGAGTCCGCTAACTAATCGAATATTGTGACTCCCTATTTGGTACCAGGCCTTTTATGGTTGTTCAATAAAGTTCTTGATAAAAAGGAAAAAAAGAAAAGAAGCTACTGTGCCTAACCTACAGCGCGCAAGTCTTCTTCTCGCATTTTTAGTGTATTTCCGTGGCAGAATTACAGCGCCACATACTGGTCCGGAATGTATACTACATCGATTTGAGTCGGTTTCAGTGGTTTGTTTCATGTGCACGCAGATACTTATCGAGACCCTGCCGTGTTTACAGACTCTTTTTTTTTGAACGAGGAAAAAAAATCATTGGATAGGGAAAGCTCTGGCTTCGTGTGGATGTGGCCTTAGTTCTGGGGTAGTGTTAGGGTTAGACCCCGTATAGCCCATATATATCTGCGTCTCATATTGAGGCTAACACCGTGTCCTAACTACACACGACGCGATAAAATTCCAGCGACAGCAAGTGTGTCTGTCCACACTAGACGCGACGCGACTGTGAGATGCCACATTCAGAACAGCGTGTGAGCCTATGGTGTAAGCAGAGTCTCTCTGTGAAAGAGCACTGTTGGCCCGCACTCGCATTGGAAATGGGTAAGGACATAATCAAATCAAGAAATATTATTATTAAAGATCAAAACATTAACAAAATATACTCATTGACTAATTTTGTTATGAAGTACAGTTGCATGTTTGCATAGAATTCATTTTGAACGCTATATTACATGCTTTCAAAATCTGAGGTAAATTATCCGTTATCGCTTGTGGCACAGTGACCTATTTTTAACACAAAATAAATAATGAATACTCATAACCAGTGTAATTTCTTCATTCTGTCAGCTGCGACGTCGCAGAAATAGGAACCGTTTCTAAATTAGAAACTTCGCGTGTCGCCGTCGCATCTGGTTAGGACAAAAACTCTGATTAACATGGAAAAGATACCTTTTATCGCGTGTCGCGGCGCGTGTAGTTAGGACACGGTGTAAAGGGTGCCGTGTGCGTCGAATGTAGATGCGATGTCAAAAGTGTCAGTATGACTTTTGCCTCTTTTGACTTGCTTTAGTCCTAAAGTCGCTTTGGATAAAAGCGTCTGCTAAATGACTAAATGTAATCTCAACCGAGATCTCAACTCACTTCTATATATATATATATATATATATACATATAGTTTTTACACAAGTTTATTTATAAAATGTATTTATTGAGAGCCACTGAATGAGCATGGCCTCCTCTGCCACTGCTTGTGATTCTATATATTGCATCTGCTCAGTTAAATTCGCCAAAGAGTCTGTTGCCTAAGAACCCAGATAGCAAACTGACATTGAATCAACGTGGAAATATGACATCGAAACAACGTTGATCTGACATTGTTTTGCTCATCGAATTAACGTTGAACCAACGTCAGACGCGTCATTCTTTCAAAACTAACGGAAAATCAACTTGAAATCAACTCGTTGTTTCAACGTTATGAAAGCAAACCAATTTTCGATTTCATTTAGCTTTGAAGAATGCCGCGTCTGACGTTGGTTCAACGTTAATTCGATGAGCAAATCAATGTTGTTTCAATGTCATGAGAGACGTCGTTTCCACGTTGATTCAATGTCAGTTTGCTGTCTGGGAAGCACATGCATGTTATCAATCAACTGCTCTGAAAGTTATTTCCTCTCGAAATGGATATCAAAATGGCGTGTCGGTTTATCAGGACATTCTCATCCCAAGCCGTCATATACTGACGCTTTTGTCAATGCGTAGACATCCAATGCACATGGCAGCCTTTAGCGTCAATATAACACGCTTCGGTTATGGGTTAGGTCTGGGGTAGGGTTAGGGTTAGACCACTAGGAGGCGCCTTCTGGCCCATATATATCTGAGTCTCATATTGACTCTAAAGGGTGTGCGTTGGATGCAGTGTTGTAGTACTCGAGACTCGGACTCGTCTCGAACTCGGTCTCGAGACCATATTTTAATGGTCTTGGTCTTGTCATGGACTCGTGTCCATTTGGACTCGGAATTGACTCGTACTCGAACATTTTTTTTTTTAGGACTAGGACTTATTCCCAAGTCCACTCGAGTTCAATTTAAAATATTTTTCATGATTATTAATGTATGTTAATAAAATATTTCTTTAAATTGATTAACACGCCCAGTGATTGGTGATTTTCTAGTGTGCAACGGCGCATGACAAATTGTAATAAAATTACTTTTAACACCACCTACTATGTGGCCTTTTTACCCTAAACTGATTATATTTTTTAAACTCTAAGTAAATTCAGTAAAAAAAAAGGATTTCTCGAAGTAAATAAAAGTAAATTAGGTAATCAACCCTCACTGGTCTCGGTCTCGACTTGGACTCGACCGTCTCTGGTCTCGGTCTTGACTCGGACTCGACTCTCTCTCAATAATAATAATAAAACAAAAGCTCGCAACATATGGAAAAAAAGAACTATTCCACAAACAACAAGTGACGTCGTTGACCGTTGTTTACTCTTCTGCGCATGCGGGTCACTTCTGGGTCATTTCATGTTCACAAAGGAGATCACAAAAGGTCGCATTTAATTGGAAATGCAAGAAGTCTTGTAACTCGAGTTACCTGGGAGGACCGCATCAAGGAGACAAACGAGAGGAAGAGGGCGAGTTATGGAGATTTGGTGGAAGAATACTGAGGCAACACGTGGCGGCTGAGGTGCGAGACAGTCCCTCACAGCGGCCAGTGGGCAAGGGGCCATGAAGTTGGCCACCGAAGCAGCAGAAATCAAAGGTCGCTGTGGATCTTTTCATGCAAAGTTTTCATTAGATTTCATTTTATTGCTTTGGTGTTTAACTCCTTTTTGGAGTTAATTAACTTACTGCTACTAACTAACATACTTTGTGAAAAGCCCATAGTGTTGCCAGATTGGAAATTTCCAAGTATCGTACCAGAAGTAAAAAAATACCGTATTTGGAAGAAAAGTATCGTACTTTAGCTATTTATCTAGTAGGGGTGTAATGATTCATCTACTACATCGACATATTGAGTTATATTATGGTCCAACTATATCGATCTGTGCTCGGCAAGTTGGCCTTCCGGACGACATGTATCGACCTAACAACGTTTTAAAAGGTATTTAATCGGTTGTATCGATACTAGGAAATAACGCATTGAATTTATAGGAGTCGTTCACTTTAAAAAAAAAACTTTTGGTGATAATTTACTGACCCCCATGTCATCCTAGATGTCCATGTCATTCTTTCTTCAGTCGAAAAGAAATTAAGGTTTTTGATGAAAACATTCCAGGATTTTCTCCATATAATGGACTTCAATGGGAACCAAACGGTTCAAGGTCCAAAAGACAGTTTCAGTGCAAACTGTTCAAAGGGCTTTAAACGACACCAGATGATGAATAAGTGTCTTATAAAGCGAAATGATCGCTAATTTAATAAATAAATAACAAAGTTTAAGTTTTATAAACTTAAATGCTTGCCTTGCTCTGTTCTATGATGCGCGTTAGTGACTCTGTTCGAACTCGTTTATCAAAATCAACTCGTCAACTCGTTCATTTCATTCATTGAATAAACCAAATGACGCGAAAAAAAATTAGTTAAATTCAGGAACGTTAAATTGTGCTTGTTAGAGAGTCGTTCTCCACAATAATTGGCTGAGAAATATGGTAAGCCGTTTTAGCTTTTATTCATTTCCAGGATATGAATTCTTGATATCAACAATTACATTTTTTGATATTAACAATTGAATTGTTGATATCAACAATTGAACTGCTGATATCTGTAATTGTATTTTCACTAGTGAAATTTCACCATAGGCTGCCATTCAAAATAAATTGTTGATATCAAGAATTTATTTTTTACTAGTAGAAATTTCATTTTTATATCAATAATTATATTGTTACTAGTAAAAATGTGAATTCCTGATATCAGTAATTAAATCGTCACTATAAAAATGTCTATTCTTGATATCAACAATTCAATTGGTAAAGATTATCAGTTTTGACATCTGAAAATGTATTTCTGATATCAATATTATTTCAGATATCTAAAATGGCTTTCTTACTAGTAACAATCACATTCATGATATCAGAAATTGATATCAAAAATGAACATTGTTACTAGTAGCAATCAAGAATAGACATTTCAAATAGTAACAATTTAATTCTTGATATCAAAAATAAAGGTTTTTACTAGTAATAATTTTATTTCTGATATGTGAAATTGGAATTTCTACTAGTAAGAAATCAATTCTTGATATCAACAAATGGTGATTCTGGCCACAAAACGTGTGAACAACATATTATAAAGGAGCAGATGTGAGTGTGACATTTATTGGTTCAGAGGAATGTTGTCTCAGAGAACGACTTCAGCATGTCTGAACCGCTGGGTTTCCCTTCATCATCTGATATTCTCACTGAAAGTAGCTGAATAAAATGCATCAAAAGTCTGCCGAACCTAGAACTCAGTTTCTGTCAGATTTTGGAGAAGATTTTGCCATTATAGCTCCTGGTTTTAAAGTCTGAAACTTGAACTTCTCGTCATTAATATTGTAGATAAGCATCTTCACACAATGTCCGACTCCAAACACAGTGAGAAATCCACTGTGTTTTTGCAAAACGTAAGAAATGTGTCACATTTTTAACATTTTGTGACAAGTTTAATGGTGATTGGTTCTTTTCTCTGTGAGTTCTGAACAGGGATTGTTTTATATATAAAACGAAACCATAAAAAATTAATACTTGAAATATAACTGAAAATAACTGATGGAACCGTATTGAAAAGCATAATGTTTTTTTATATATTTTTTATTTTATTTTATAAAATATATATAAGAAACATTATGCTTTTCAATAAGTTAACTTTAGTTAAATACATTAGTAAACATGAACTAACAATAAAAATACTTCTAAAGCATAACGTTAGTTCATGCTAATTTCACCATTTACTAATATATTATTAAATTCAGAAGTTGTATCAGCCTATTATTTAATTGACCTGAGCTAACAATGAACAGTTGCATTTGTATTAACAAAAATGTACAAAGATCAATGCATCGCCTATAGTTAGTTAATGTTAGTTTAAGCATTAACTAAATTTAACAAATGGAAAAAAAATTGTAAAAAAAGAAACCTCAACCTTTTTTATTTCAGCTATTTGCCAAAGAGTTTAGCTTTATGTACTAACATAACATAAATTGAAACAATAATATTCATAATATAGTGTTCATAATTAAAATGAACAATAATAATAAAAAATGTACATAGCCACATTAAAAGAAAAACAATAACTAATAAAAATTACAAAAACATACAACAAACAACAACTAAAACTGTGACTAAAATGAAAATCGAATAGTATAATATTTCAGAAATAAATTATTCAGCCTAAACTTCTTAATTTACAGACTTTTTTTTTTTACTATGACAATTCTACCCTATCTCACGACCAATTCGTACGAATTCGTACGAATGATTCAAAAGTGGCTAATTCGTACTAATTCATACGACCTCACTCGTACAAATTTGTACGATTTGTCTAAACCCACGTGACGGTTATGTTTAGGGGCGGGGTCAGGGGTAGGTCATTCGTACGAATTCACAAGAATTTGCTAATTCGTAAAATATGTACGAATTAGCTAAATCGTACTAATTCGTACGAGTGAGGTCGTACAAATTGTTACGAATTAGCCACATTGTAAAATTTGTACGAATTCCCGTGAGATCGGGTTGGACAATTACAATGTCACATCCAAATAGTATGACATCAGTGATGACATCAAACCCCATTAGGTATTGAGTAACTCGGACCTTTGATCAAATACAGACAAAACTGCAAAGAGTGATTAACTAAAATATAAAACGTAACATAGTGAACACAAATCCACTGTAAAAAAAATACAATGTAAAAAGCCTCTCAAAACAGCCCAATCTGACTAATTTTCTCAGATAAGCGAAAACCTCAGACTGGTTTAAACCGGCCAGCATTGATCAAGACTAAACCACTAGCACAGACACGTCATGAACATCTTTGCCTATAGGACCACATCCTGCCTTCATCAGCCATCAATAGACAAATATAGAAGAAGCAATTACAGAATTCAAGGATATGAGACGGTTAAAGATACAGATGAAATGGACCGGCTTCATAATGGGATAAAAATCAATCCACTTCAGTTTCTTCAATTCTTTGATGTCTCACCACTAAGGAAGACTTTTTTGTCTTGAGTATTTAGCTGACTTTTATCTATAATATTACATCTTAACATTGACACGTTTCAAAACATATTTCTTGCTGACAATTTCCAGAAAAAATTAACTATGCAACATGCATGTGGACACAACCTGAATGAAAATAAAATGCAATACTTTTCTTAATGCAATGACAAATAGCATCTTTATTGCATCCACAGCATCAACATGCAAACGGCTATTTAGAAAAGAGTTAAACATCATCATATTGTGCAGAAGAATTGATTGAAAAGTTTTCAGCCATCTGAAAAAAATAATAACTTACATTTAACACTAAAGGAGACAGATATTGCATTTTAATTTCTAGATCCAGGAAAATTCAACAAATTTGCCATTTGGAAAGATGATGATATAAAAAGGACAATTGGGAGGATTTTCAAAAAGCTGTATATGTCAATTCATGTCTGATGTTGAGTCTGTGCGGCAAATTTGTCTTCAGTGGAAATGGAGTGAGGCTGATGTTTTGAAATATATAGCAAATTTCACTGGTTGTTACACACACACACACACACACTGTGGATAAAACTAAGAGCAGCCCAGAGGAAAAGCAATAGGAAATAGCCAATGCTGGAATGCTAAATAAAGCATGAGCACACATACTAAACATGTTCTTGAGATGTGTCTTGGATATGTTTTATTCATGTTTATGAATTAAAAGGGTCTAGCAGCATCATTACATAATAAAATTAGATCCGCTTAGTGAACTGAAAAGAATATTCTTTCCTGGAAGCTCCTCAAGCTTGGAAAACACATCTAGTGCCACTTCATCTGCTGACAGAGAAATAAATATACAGGAGGAGCTATGAGCGAAAACCTGGGAATCGTATCAACCTAAATTGAAGCAATATGCACTCACTAAACTCAATAAACTGTTCTTAGCTATTGTCTACATCTAGTCAGCATGTGTTTGTTGCTTATCAGAGGGTTAAAGTGTGGCCGCTGAATCACATATGGAAACACAACAGTCCTGCACTTGAAAACATTTGGATGTCTCTGGCCGTGTGTGAAAGGGACTTAGGAATACGTTAAAGGAGGGAGACTGTTGTTAATATGACAGTGTTGTAGTACTCGAGACTCGGACTCGTCTCGAACTCGGTCTCGAGACCATATTTTAATGGTCTTTGTCTTGTCATGGACTCGTGTGCATTTGGACTCGGAATTGACTCGTACTGGAACATTTTTTTTTTTAGGACTCGGACTTATTCCCGAGTCCACTCGAGTTCAATTCAAAATATGTTTCATGATTATTAATGTATGTTAATAAAATATTTCTTTAAATTGATTGACACGCTCGGTGATTTTCTAGTGCGCAACTGCGCATGACAAATTGTAATAAAATTACTTTTAACATCACCTACTATGTGGCCTTTTTACCCTAAACTGATCATATTTTTTAAACTCTAAGTAAATTCAGTAAAAATAAAGGATTTCTCTAAGTAAATAAAAGTAAATTAGGTAATCAACCCTCACTGGTCTCGGTCTCGACTCGGACTCGACCGTCTCTGGTCTCGGACTCGACTCGGACTCGACTCTCTATGGACTCGGTCTTGACTCGGACTCGACTCTCTCTGGTCTCTGTTTAGACTCGGACTCGAGTGAGGTGGTCTCGACTACAACACTGTAATATGACAACAGCTTTTTGTGTCTTTTTATTTCATTACATCAGCGATGAAGCATCCTGTTCAAAGTACCAACATTGCATTTTAGGTGTGAAGGTCATTAGTGTTTCTCACCTGGAGGCAGATGAAAAGAAATAAAATAGTCTGTATTTGCTATTTCATCAAACAATATATATTGTTTTATTTATAATTATTACTTTTTAACCAGCCTATGTTTCCTTTCGATGGGATCTCTTATTAAATGATGCTATGAAAAGTGTCATAAACATTTAATGATAAATGATAAATAGTTACTTTGTTACTCCAGTGACTGTCTTTGCCATTGACTCATTTATTCTCATGGGGCTGAAGCCATGAGAGCTCGTCGGCTGCACAGTTCAGGGCTCCGGGAATATAAATGGCTTGAAGCGACCTCAGATGATTCTGACTCTATATGAGGAGCTGGCGGGCGAGTTGCGACATACGGCAGGAGCGTAGACAACCTTGATGGTTGATGTACAGTGATGCTACAGTGGCGGTATTGTCTGATCAGACTAGTACATGTCAACCCTTGAGAATTGCCCGGAAGCAGTGCAGAGCAAGGCGTACTGCCAGCAAATCGAGGTAATTGACATGCCATAGAAGCTGGGGTCCTATCTAGGAGCCCGCGGTAGCTTGTCCATTGCACATGGCGCCCCAATCCGTGGTGGAGGCATCTGTTGAGACAACAAGCAGGAAGTTCATTCCAGGGGCACTCCAGCCCGTAGAAAATTGAGGTTTGTCTGACGGCAGGTCGGAGTAACTGGTACTCGGAGGTTGCCGTGTTGCCTTGCCCACCTTGGGACTCGGTCGCGAAGCCAAAGCTGAAGCGGTCTCAAATGAAGCAATCCGAGCAGCGTTGCTGGGGCTGCAGATGCCATGTGCCCCAGGAGCCTCTGAAACAGTTTCAGTGGAACCGCACTCTTGCCCTTGGATTGTCTCAGGCAAGTCAGCAGTGACAGCGCGTACTTGCTCGTAAGCTGCATGGACATGGCTCCCGAGTTGATGTCCATATCGAGAAAAGAGCTCCTCTGCACGAGGCAAAGTTTGCTCTTCTCCCAGTTGACCCGAAGGACCAGGCGGAGTAAGTGCACTAGGTCTAGAACTAGGGCTGTCTCGACGACCTTTGTGAAGACGCAAGGAGACAGGGCTAGTCTGAAAGGGAGAACCACGTACTGGTATGCCTGCCCCTCGAAAGCAACCCGTAGGAATGGTTTGTGTTGAGGGACAATGCAGACATTGAAGTAGGCGTCCAATCCAATCCTAGGGCTGCACACATTCAAAAATGCGTTTGAACATCTTGAACGGCATCCAGTGAAGGTAGCGGTTCAGCACGCGCAGGTCCAGGATTGGTTGTAACCCACTGGATTTCTTCGGGACAATGAAGTAGGGGCTGTAGAAGCCGGACCTCATTTCGGCTGGAGGAACAGTCTCAATCGCACCCTTCGCCAGTAGGGTAGCAACCTCCACTCTCATGACAGGGGCATTACCACCGACCATAGTGGAGCGGACTCCCCTGAAGTGGGGAGGAGACCGCGCAAACTGAACCGCGTGGCTGAGCCTGATAGTTTGTGCGACCCAACGGGACAGATGGGGAAGCTCTAATCAGGCTCCTAAGAACAGAACCGAGGTCATGCGTACCACTGACGTCCCCTCGGTAGGGCAGCAAAGCGAAGTGACTGCCCCGGACGTAGATGGCATTGCGGCCTGGTTTGAGGGCATAGTTATCATCCGTGCCCTGACAGAGGAGGCCAGGGAAGGACCAGCGTTCTGCAGGGGCCTGCTCTGCCAGGGGTCTGGTGAGAGAGGGGGGATGAGAGTGGTACGGTCCGGAGACGGCAGACACTGTTATCCGACTCTGAGTCAGAGGAGGATGAGGGGTGCACAGCCCGGGGGTGGCGCACCGTGTCGTCCGAGAACTCTGTGTGCTCAGGGATGAGGGTGTTACTTTTTTCTTTAACCACATAAGGGTGCTGCCCTCTCGAGGGTGAACTGCGGGGACTGGAGAACAAAAGGTTCTCCCCCGGCCCTCCAACGGGTGAAGGAGTGGTTCTGCTACCATCTTCTGAGAAGTAACAGTCATCCCTGAGCAGCTCGTCTCAGGAGCGCTGCTTGGCCCGGCGTTTTGCGGCTTCCTTGCGGCCTTCTTGCGGCTTCCTCCATGATCGGGCCCAAGTGAAGGCTGCTGCTTGGGCCGGGCGGGAGGGGCAGGATCCACTGGAGGACACCCCGGCCGAGAAGACACAAGCCTACCGCAACCAGAAGTGCACGGGCGAGGCATCTTTAAAAAGACGTGCCTCGTGCAAGCTCTTTTATGAGAGGAAACTCGGTGTTGAACTCACTGGCAAACCACTGCACAGATAAGCAGGAAGTGTGCACTCGCTAAGAGATCAATGTCTGAGAATTTCGCTTGTGTGATAAAAGTTGACGGTCCAGAAACGGCTTGTGGAGTGAAGAATAAACTCCGAAGCGAAAACATATCTGCATATTGCCGGCAGACCATGGCAGTTCTTTTCCATTTCCTTGTTTTGTAATATAGGTTTCCTAAGTGAAACCCCATTCGTCGTCATCCGACGTAACTCGGAATGACAACGAAAGAGAACACCACTAATGAGAGGCACAACAGTTCTGCTGGTTAAACTGAAGTTCTCTGTAAAAGCATTATCACATAATCATTCTGTCTCCTTGTTACTTTAAAAACTTCTCAAAAACAACCCAAGATGTCATTGCTTAAAGGATATATTAACTATTTTAATTCTCATATTTTGATTATTAATTTGTCAGATTTGCATCGACAGTTTCTTAACAATCAACTTAAATGAACTGCCATCTTTGTTTACTAGTCCAGTGGACTGTGGCTAATATGGTTTGTCCATAAATCAGCCATTGGCCCAGTGATGACTTTGACCTTTTCCTGTGTTCATTTTTTTTTTTCCTGCATGATACGGATCACATCACCTGCAGTGAGTGCTGGATCTGTGTACATGTTCATCTTTATCTAGAATATTAAAGAGTACAGAAATATATAGATACAGTTTTCGTGAGCCATCTATTCAGCCCAGGCTGTTACTATGGCGCTAAAAGGATCATTATCAAGTAAGGGCAATTAATGTGTGTGTTACATTTACATGGGCTACTTTTCTCCTCGTGCTTATCTCTAATGAAGCTTACCAAGCGAGCTATGCCATGTTTCTATAGTAACCTCCAGCAGCCTTTTCATGATAAAATCCCAGTGATAGTTTTGTTTTCCTCTTTTTATCAAAGGTCCGCGTGTGTCACTAAGAAGCAGAGGCTTGATACGACAGTTGACGTCAAAGCTTGCCTCCAAGTGAAGTTTGTTTATCGTAGTGTGAAATGCCTGTGAGTTCAGTATGTGTGTGTGTGTGTGTAGCTCAGGGAATGTTTTGTCTGTTTGAGATGACCTCAAGATTATATGAGACAGTCGTGGCAGCGCTGGTATCAGAAACGCCTGGAAACATTAGGATGAATGCACAGAATTCCAGAATACTTGGACTCATGAATGTGGCTTTAGCTGCTGATCTAAATTTACTGTATAAATGACACGCTAAAATAGCTCACATGCAACTTGCACATAGGACAATTATATAAAACATGCAGTCCAAAAATAAAAAAAATTAAATAATGTTATGTACACATGTATTTAGGGTGTAAATAAATTGTAATTAATTTTTATTTGATGATTGCAAGTCATTTGTAGAGTCATTAAATCAAAGAGCCCTGTCATACACCCAGTGCAATGTGGCGCCAAGTGCGAAGCAAATGTTGTTTGCTAGTTTCAGCCTGATGCAGTTTTCATTTTCACGTCCTGCGCCACGTTGTATAAATAGCAAATGCATTTGTGCCCATCTGTTCCCCCATGGGCTGCATGGGACAACCCTTTTAAATCATATGCTGGGTGCGCTGACCATTTGTCCCATTCTTAAACTAGCAAAACTGGATTTGGACACTTTCTCAGGGCACTTGCACTGTGTGC
The DNA here is from genome assembly GCF_988280905.1 of Pimephales promelas. Taxonomy (NCBI): domain Eukaryota; kingdom Metazoa; phylum Chordata; class Actinopteri; order Cypriniformes; family Leuciscidae; genus Pimephales; species Pimephales promelas. The sequence goes on along the minus strand of NC_142780.1, from coordinate 4,509,283 downwards.
TTTAGACCATGCGTTTAGATCGTTAAAATATGTCAACATTTCCAAAAACATGAAATGGTTCATTTCTGACAACTTGGTGCATGTGTCTTAAACTAGATGTTTAAAGACGCATTTTTAATTTTGAATTTCAGAATATCCTGGAAAACAATCAGTTAATTAAAGACTGAATGTGATTTGATTGAAGCTCGTGAAATGTGCTTACAAATGTAAAGGCATTCATTATAACTTTCTGTATTCTAATACTTGGATATTCTGGACTATGAGTGTGTCACTTCTATATACAGATAAATGCAAGTGCAGCTGCAAAATCATACACATAAACACACTCAGCGGCATCCCTTCGTTTGTTTAACAAGAACAGCCAACATCTACATTTTTCTCCAAAACTAATGGCAAATAAATCCATATATGGCTTCTGTAATAACACAAACTACCCCAGCAAGCCATGAGCTTCCCAAAAGAACCAGTCAGTAATAAAATGTTGGGATTTTTTTCCACGACTTCTAATGTTAAAACAAACAAATTAAAAAAATCTAATCAACATAATGTTATGACTAGCTTCTGTAACAAAACGTGAAAGAAAACTTAAAGGAATAATGGTCTAGGGTTGCTTTCTGTCTGGACCAGGACAGTCTGATGGCTTTGATGGAACTATGCGTCATGTGATAAAACTTCAATTGAGAATTTCAAGACATAATTGAAAGATCAGCAGATATTCAGTCCTACAGTAAGTTGAATGAATAGATATATTTGAAGTTTTATCACAAATTCTTCCTTTTGTGTCCCAGAAACAAAGGGTTAGTAATGACAGATATTTCCTTTCTGAGTGACCCATTCCTTAAATTTTAAGGACTTTTAAGAGGCATTTTATCTTTATTTGACAAATATATGTATTTTTAAGAATAATTGGGCAGAGAGAGGGGGAATGGGTATTTCTCAGGACAAATGCTGCATCATAGCTGTGGTGGTTGTGACGTCTGTGTAACTAGAAGTCAAACAAAAGGAGAATTTGAAAAAGAACAATATATGACCATCTTCCACTGCATGTGGGAATTGCAACCGTATATATAGATAAAAGCTTGGTCGCATTGCATTAGTAGTCTTTAAACCCACAATTTTCCATCTTAAAAAAGCCATTTATGTTCAAGAATATTGACCTTGAGAAGTGCCACGGTACAAAACTACGTTAATGTGGCCTTAATGAATTCCTTGTTTCTTAGTCATTCTGGATAAAAGAGTCAACTAAAATATATGCAGAATAAATGTATAAAAGATGTCGAATGTAAATGAATGTTTTGCTGTGGTTATGTGTTGTTCAATCACATAAAGTGATATGAAAAGTATCTGTGTCTAATTTCAAAAGCATTTCTATTTATCTAATTGGCAATTGCTAATGTTTAATAGCTGCTAATAAATGCTAATATTTTGAGAAATATAAAAGAGGGAAATATCAAAGGCAGTAAAAATACCTCAGCGCAGTTTAAGCTGAAAAATATGGACCTGAGCATAGTTCCCGATCCATGTAACAGCATCCCCGCAGTGAGATCCGCTGTTGTGAGGGAGTCCTTCAGCACCATGGACTGGCAGTCTGAGAGCGATGGGAAGATAAATGCTATAAGAATTAAGATACTGGCCGAAAACCTACTCCCCTTTGCCAAAACCTAAAAGAGGAAGTGACCCAAAGCAACACTAGTGGTTTAACACCCTAGAGACGCTCAGTCGGAGTTCTGACCTCATCGAACATCTGTGAAAAGAACTCTAATTTGCTGTGCATTGCTATCTAACCTGGATCAGATCCAGCAGTTTTGCAATTTTGAGAAACTAAAGTTGCTCAGTCATGTTGTGACTTTTAAAGCTGTGAAAGAATGCATAGGCCTAATTATTAATGGCTGACATTTCAGTACTTGATTTTTTTGTTCTTTATAAGTTTATACAACCCGATCTCACGACCAAGTCGTACGAATTCGACGAATGATTAAAAAGTGGCTAATTCGTAACAATTCATACGACCTCACTCGTACGAATTAATACGATTTTGCTAAATCGTATATTTTACGAATTGGCCCATTCGTATGAATTCGTACGAATGACCTACCCCTTACCCCGCCCCTAAACCTAACCATCACGTGGGTTTAGACAAATCGTACGAATTCGTACGAGTGAGGTCGTACGAATTAGTACGAATTAGACACTTTTTAATCATGCGTCGAATTCGTACGAATTGGTCGTGAGATAGTGTTGGTTTATAGATTCTAAGTTTATACATTTATTTTGTTTTTACGGTGCACTGTTGCAGGGTAAAAAAAATCAAAATTTAATAATAATTTACATAAAATGGTTGGGGGTTAAATACATTTTTAAGCATTAAATGAATTTAATTATGTATTCATTTATTAATAAATTAATAATTCATGAATTAATTAAAGAGTAACTAAACCCTAAACCAACTTTTTTTAGTTAATGATCTGTAAGAATGGATCTTTATTAATACCAGTCATTGATTCGAGTAATTTTTTTTGACATTTGTGTATAAAGTGTTTTATTTCTACAATATGGTGTAAAAACATCTTGGTGCTGCTCTCTTCAGGTTGAACGGTGGCTACTGCAGTTGAATTTTCCTATTGGATGTTCCGCACTTCGTGACATACTCACGTTTCAGCTCACCACGCTCTTGGTATGAGCTACGCCCTTTGGCAGTATAAAAACCAGCTTGTTTCGTCAAAACCACTTTAGCGAGTCAGGTATTTGGAATTGTGAGTATTGAAAACAATCAAGTGTTTTAGCATCTATTTCGTCCCCTCTATCTCCGCTGGGGTCTGCCCACTTTTTCAGCATTTTGAAATATTGCCAGTGGGTGGAGTCAGGCTCTGACCAGGGGTTTAGTTACCCTTTAAGAGTTCCTTTCACTTGACCTAAGAGGCTCAACCCCTGAAAAACAACCCCACACCATAATCCCCCCTCCACAAAACTTTACACTTGGCACAATGCAGTCAGACAAATACCGTTGGCCTGGCAACCACCAAACCCAGACTCGTCCATCGGATTGTCAGACAGAGAAGTGTGATTCGTCACTCCAGAGAACACTTCTCCACTGCTCTAGAGTCCAGTGGCGGTGGCTTTACACCACTGCATCCGACACTTTGCATTACACTTGGCGATGTAAGGCTTGGATGAAGCTACTCGGCCATGGAAACCCATTCCATGATGCTCTCTACGCACTGTTCTTGAGCTAATCTGAATGCTGCACAAAGTTTGGAGGTCTGTAGCTGTTGACTCAGCAGAAATTTGGCGACTGTTTGTGCAGCATGTGCTGATCCTGCTCTGTGATTTTACGTGGCCGAGTTGTTGTTGGTCCCAATTGCTTCCACTTTGTTATAATACCACTAACAGTTGACCGTGGAATATTTAGTAGTGAGGAAATTTCACAGGTGCCAACCTACGACAGTACCACGCTTGAATTCAAAGAGCTCCTGAGAGCGACCCATTCTTTCACAGATGTTTTGTTGAATCGTTTGTATGCCTACAGTAGATGCTTTATCTTATACAACTGTGGCCATGGAAGTGATTGGAACACCTGAATTCAATAATTTGGAGGGGTGTCCCAATATTTTTGGCAATATAGTTTATATGGGGATGATTAGGATACATAAAGCACATGATATGAAGACGCACTATGATACAAACCTAGGTCTGTATCAAATTAAATATATTGTTCTTGAGTTTCAAGTGTTTTTCCCTTTTTATTTAAATGATTTCTTGACATAATTTAGATTTTTGTATTGTTCTCTGAGAATTGTTTAATGATAATTTTCTCTATGATTCCTTACCATTGTTGCATAACAATGTTGTGAAAAAATATTCAAGGGAGGGAAAATGTTTCAATAAATCAATAAAATGTTACCAAATGAGCCCAGAAATGATGTGCAATACTTGTTTTCCATGTGGCAATGTGCAAATGTAGTAGAGGGTTAATCAGAGTTTCTTGTCAGTTAATGTTACTAATTTGTTCCCGTTATTCTTTAATGACTGCATAATAAAGTAATACACCAATAAACTGTGTTTTATTTACAACTTCGAAAAAACATTTTTTACAGTGTCCTATGTAGTGTATTAGTACAATTTGACACAGCAGCTCATATAAGATCATTTCCATACATTGATATCTTTACAGTTGCTATCTGTTATTTCTTCAAAAGATCTTTCTGGCTCAGTACCTCAAAAAAGACTAAAGATCAACAGTGCAGGAATGTGAATAGATTACAGCATCTGGTGAAGTTTTCTGAGCCCTCAAAACTAATTAAAAATGCTTGATTGTGTTACTCTCAAAAATTAATAAGATAATGGAATTTAAGCAGCTGTGTCGGGAAAAGTTGGCCAAAGAGGAAAAAGCTCCACACGACAGGGAAGACAGATGACATGTCGGAGATCCTAATCTTATGAGGCACATCTGCACAGAGGGACATTTGTCTTCTGTCTATCTTCATTCCCCCGTTTTTTAAAGTCTGAGCGTGCACACTCTTTTTGAGAAATGTTGGTCCAGCGACAAGAATCTTTACTGCTATAAAACCCCTTGGAAACTTCTGCTCACATTTTAAATCAGATGTCTCACATGTGCTATGAAATCTACAACTTCACTTCTAATTAATTCACTCTACACGTATTTGGTTTTGCATGCTTATATGTGTTTTTTTTTGGTGGATCTAGAATTAACTCTAAAGTAGAGATGTGCAATAACAAAGTGGAAATACTTTACTCAGTACTTTACTTCACTTCACTTTTACTCTGAATCATGAAAAAGAAAACCTTTGAGAACCAGTCATTCATTTATCCAATTTGTGAATTAATCTATTACTTTAAATCTGTCAAACTGGTTCAAAAATGTTGAATCCGAATCTAAATTTCAAGAAGCACAACAAACAACGAGTAATACTTGGGGCTTCGCCTGCACCCACATAATCATATCTGACTGGATTTGCAGTCAGTAATAAAATAAAAATAAAATAATAAACGAAAATAACGAAAATTATAAAATGACATCTTTTTTCTACACAAATGGATGAGAGTCGACAAAGAGTGTGTTTTGTGTGCATGTGAGTGTTTTGCCCTCCCTCCATGTTAATTAGTTTGGTCTACTCCATTGCGTATCTTGAAACACGTCCCCTTTCTCGTCTAATTTACAGAGAGAGAGAGATTGATCCGTTACAGCGAATTTCTCTGAGCAGATAATTACATATAATTGTCCATGGATAAAATGGGGAAGAAAAGAAAAGGTGGAGCTGAGAAGTTGTTCCGAGCATTAAAACTAAAACAATGAAAACAATCCAATATTGTTTTCTCCCAAAAATGAGTTCCTTGTTTTGTTTTAAAACTTTAACTTAATAATGACATAATTTAAGATTTTGATGATCCTCTAATGTTTAACCCCCTCAGACCTGAATTATGTTTCAAGTTTCTGAAAAATATAAAAGTACATTTTACCAGCTCATGAGGTTTCTATAAATTAAAACAAATGAAATATTTTTATATAATTGCTTTCATTGTGATTTTTTTGTCCATTCCAATGGACATCAGGTCAAAACAGGTGTACTTCCCAAAAATGTACCAACATGAAATAAATTAATAAACATAAAATTTGTTGGTCTATACTTTAAGCTTTTTCTCAAGGTCAAAAACATCCCAGCAGTATACCATTTCAACTATAATTTTGAGGTTTTTGTTTTACAGATTGCACATTGTTTGTAACAAACTAAATATCTTCGAATCAATCTAGAGTCATTTTTTAGAACAAAAACTTGGACATTATAACTTTATAACACGCCCCGACCCCCCCGGGGGGCCGACGGGAGGAGCCCGAAGTTTCGGGACCCCCGAGGCAGTTCCGCAAAAGCCCCCTCGGTGGAGCCACCCTCGAAACGTCCCCACTGACCGGTCCCCGGACACGCCCCCATCCCACAAACCCACTATTTGTCCAATAACCCACTATATTTTTTAAAGTTTTTCCGCTGTTCATTCAATATGCTGCAATTGGACGCGGTCCCATCGGCAATCTATTGAATGGGGATTCGGGTAGTGTTTTTGATAGACATTTTAATTAAAGTTCCTGTCATGATAAAAACTATTTTACTGCACTCAGGGGGGTCCCCTGAGTCTGTGGTACCAAGCGCCATCCCATAATTCCACCGTCCACAAACCCACTATTTTTATAATGGCATAAATGCTACGTGGGATGTCCATATCTCAGCTCTGGAAGGGTCTAGAGCCTCCATTTTTGCACTCAGGTCTAAGTCTCATGGCCCTCTATCAGAATCCAGAGTTTTGGGAAGATTGGAGAAACTTAATTTTTCGCCCCCAAAAAAAAAAAACCGTAAGGGGTACCACTGTCGGTTTTTTTTCGGGCCGAATTTTTGAGTTTCGATATCTCAGCTCTGGAAGGGTCTAGAGCCTCCATTTTTGCACTCAGGTCTAAGTCTCGTGGCCGTCTATCAGAATCCAGAGTTTTGAGAAGATTGGAGAAACTAAATTTTTCGCCCGAAAAAACAAAAAAACAAAAGGGGTACCACTGTCGTTTTTTTTTTTCGGGTCAAATTTTTGAGTTTCGATATCTCAGCTCTGGAAGGGGCTAGAGCCTCCATTTTTGCACTCAGGTCTAAGTCTCATGGCCCTCTATCAGAATCCATAGTTTTGGGAAGATTGGAGAAACTTAATTTTTCGCCCGAAAAAAAAAAAAAAACGTAAGGGGTACCACTGTCGTTTTTTTTCGGGCCGAATTTTTGAGTTTCGATATCTCAGCTCTGGAAGGGGCTAGAGCCTCCATTTTTGCACTCAGGTCTAAGTCTCATGGCCCTCTATCAGAATCCAGAGTTTTGGGAAGATTGGAGAAACTTAATTTTTCGCCCGAAAAAAAAAAAACGTAAGGGGTACCACTGTCGTTTTTTTTCGGGCCGAAATTTTGAGTTTCGATATCTCAGCTCTGGAAGGGGCTAGAGCCTCCATTTTTGCACTCAGGTCTAAGTCTCATGGCCCTCTATCAGAATCCAGAGTTTTGAGAAGATTGGAGAAACTTAATTTTTCGCCCGAAAAAAAAAACCGAAAGGGGTACCACTGTCGTTTTTTTTCGGGCCGAATTTTTGAGTTTCGATATCTCAGCTCTGGAAGGGGCTAGAGCCTCCATTTTTGCACTCAGGTCTAAGTCTCATGGCCCTCTATTCGAATCCAGAGTTTTGGGAAGATTGGAGAAACTTAATTTTTCGCCCGAAAAAAAAAAACGTAAGGGGTACCACTGTCGTTTTTTTTTCGGGCCGAATTTTTGAGTTTCGATATCTCAGCTCTAGAAGGGGCTAGAGCCTCCATTTTTGCACTCAGGTCTAAGTCTCATGGCCCTCTATCAGAATCCAGAGTTTTGAGAAGATTGGAGAAACTTAATTTTTCGCCTGAAAAAAAAAAACGAAAGGGGTACCACTGTCGTTTTTTTTTTCGGGTCAAAATTTTGAGTTCCGTTATCTCAGCTCTGGAAGGGTCTAGAGTCTCCATTTTTGCACTCAGGTCTAAGTCTCATGGCCCTCTATCAGAATCCAGAGTTTTGGGAAGATTGGAGAAACTTAATTTTTAGCCCGAAAAAAAAAAAACGAAAGGGGTACCACTGTCGTTTTTTTTTTCGGGTCAAATTTTTGAGTTTTGATATTTTAGCTCTGGAAGGGTCTAGAGCAGAGGTCTCAAACTCGCGGCCCGCGGGCCGCAATGATATTTTGTGGCCCCCTACTTGATTTTAAAGTTTAATGTTAGTGCGGCCCGCCGTTGCGTTTGCCGCGTTATTTTTATTATTAATATTTTTATCCCTTATGGGCTACCATATATAGTCTCGTGACGGCTTACCGTGGGTGTGTTGTCAATAGTTGTCATAGACAACCACGAAGTAAAAATACTGCGCCTGGAAAAAATGAGCGCGTCGCTTCAATTATGAGCGCGCTCGGCGCTTGATGCGCGCCTACGTTTGAAACGTACTTGAGCGTGCAAAATATGTGAGCACGATATGTGAACAGGCGAGCTACCACCACCAAATCAGCCCACAACTACTGATAGCTCGCGAGCTACGTGTTGGATATCCCTGCTCTAAAACAATGTGAGAATAATCATTTTGAGCTTGTAATATTTGTTGTGTCTGAACACGTTTAATGAACGATAGTTAATGAACTCGTTCATATTTTGGGCGAACGTGAACTGAACGTAGCCTACTGTATTACTGCCTGATGAACGTTACAGTGAACTCGTTCATTCTAGTGTCTGTGAACCAAGGAGGCGTCGTAAGATCATTTAAAAGGCTTTTATGAGGTCGGTGAGGATGGGAAAATCTTATGTCTGTGCAAACTTTGCCCGTCGATAAAATGATTGTTATCTGTGGTTGTATATGGGTTGTGGCAATAATAATAGCCTAATACTAAAAAAGAAGCTCGCAGCAACATATGGGGAAAAAAAGAACTAGTTCATTTTTGAAATATGAACTGAAATAGTTCATTTTAAAATTTGTGAATTGAACTTTGAACTAGTTCATGTAATGAACTTGGTCCAACAGGTTGATAAGAAGGTTTGCTTTGATATGTGCACAGTCAGTAATTTGCCTGAGACACATGTGTAGAAAGAATTATTTGTATTTCAAAAGCAGTAATTGGTTTTCTAAGTATAATAAAAGGAAATGTGCCTTTTGGAAAAAAAAAATCAATATAATAGTGTAAAGAAAATAAAAAGCAAATATGACTATCATCACAACAAAGATGTTGTGTATAAGAAAAAGACAAAGAAAGTTTGTAAAACTGTCAACTGTCAAGGACAGCTCATCAAGAACCAATCATGTACAGAAAGGAATGTTCAAATTCAGAGGAACAGTTCAGAAGAAACGTTAATAATAAAGATTGAGAAGATTGGATCAGTTGTGCTCCATTTTTGGAATACTTAAAAACATTGTTTTTATTTTTTTGAATACTTGATGCGGCCCGGCCCGGCCTGATCCAGACTCTATCTCCAGCGGCCCCCAGTTAATTTGAGTTTGAGACCCCTGGTCTAGAGCCTCCATTTTTGCACTCAGGTCTAAGTCTCATGGCCCTCTATCAGAATCCAGAGTTTTGAGGAGATTGGAGAAACTTAATTTTTAGCCCGAAAAAAAAAAAGGACAGTGGTACCCCTTACGTTTTTTTTTCGGGTCAAATTTTTGAGTTTTGATATCTCAGCTCTGGAAGGGTCTAGAGCCTCCATTTTTGCACTCAGGTCTAAGTCTCATGGCCCTCTATCAGAATCCAGAGTTTTGGGAAGATTGGAGAAACTTAATTTTTCGCCCCAAAAAAAAAAAAAAAAAACGTAAGGGGTACCACTGTCTTTTTTTCGGGCCGAATTTTTGAGTTTCGATATCTCAGCTCTGGAAGGGTCTAGAGCCTCCATTTTTGCAATCAGGTCTAAGTCTCATGGCCCTCTATCAGAATCCAGAGTTTTGGGAAGATTGGAGAAACTTAATTTTTCGCCCCCCAAAAAAAAAAAAAAAAAACGTAAGGGGTACCACTGTCTTTTTTTCGGGCCGAATTTTTGAGTTTCGATATCTCAGCTCTGGAAGGGTCTAGAGCCTCCATTTTTGCAATCAGGTCTAAGTCTCATGGCCCTCTATCAGAATCCAGAGTTTTGGGAAGATTGGAGAAACTTAATTTTTCGCCCGAAAAAAAAAAAAAACGTAAGGGGTACCACTGTCGGTTTTTTTTCGGGACGAATTTTTGAGTTTCGATATCTCAGCACTGGAATTGTCTAGAGCCTCCATTTTTGCACTCAGGTCTAAGTCTCATGGCCCTGTATCAGAATCCAGAGTTTTGGGAAGATTGGAGAAACTTAATTTTTCGCCCGAAAAAAAAAAAAACGTAAGGGGTACCACTGTCGTTTTTTTTTCGGGCCGAATTTTTGAGTTTCGATATCTCAGCTCTGGAAGGGGCTAGAGCCTCCATTTTTGCACTCAGGTCTAAGTCTCATGGCCCTCTATCAGAATCCAGATTTTTGAGAAGATTGGAGAAACTTAATTTTTCGCCCGAAAAAAAAAAACGAAAGGGGTACCACTGTCGTTTTTTTTCGGGTAAAATTTTTGAGTTCCGTTATCTCAGCTCTGGAAGGGTCTAGAGCCTCCATTTTTGCACTTAGGTCTAAGTCTCATGGCCCTCTATCAGAATCCAGAGTTTTGGGAAGATTGGAAAAACTTAATTTTTCGCCCAAAAAAAAAAAAAAAAAAACGTAAGGGGTACCACTGTCGTTTTTTTTTCGGGCCGAATTTTTGAGTTTCGATATCTCAGCTCTGGAAGGGTCTAGAGCCTCCATTTTTGCACTCAGGTCTAAGTCTCATGGCCCTCTATCAGAATTTGGGAAGATTGGAGAAACTTAATTTTTCGCCCCAAAAAAAAAACGTAAGGGGTACCACTGTCGTTTTTTTTTTCGGGCCGAATTTTTGAGTTTCGATATCTCAGCTCTGGAAGGGGCTAGAGCCTCCATTTTTGCACTCAGGTCGAAGTCTCATGGCCCTCTATCAGAATTTGGGAAGATTGGAGAAACTTAATTTTTCGCCCAAAAAAACAAACGTAAGGGGTACCACTGTCGTTTTTTTTTTTCGGGCCGAATTTTTGAGTTTCAATATCTCAGCTCTGGAAGGGGCTAGAGCCTCCATTTTTGCACTCAGGTCGAAGTCTCATGGCCCTCTATCAGAATTTGGGAAGATTGGAGAAACTTAATTTTTCGCCCAAAAAAAAACCGTAAGGTGTACCACTGTCGTTTTTTTTTCGGGCCGAATTTTTGAGTTTCGATATCTCAGCTCTGGAAGGGGCTAGAGCCTCCATTTTTGCACTCAGGTCTAAGTCTCATGGCCCTCTATCAGAATTTGGGAAGATTGGAGAAACTTAATTTTTCGCCCAAAAAAAAACCGTAAGGGGTACCACTGTCGTTTTTTTTTTTCGAGCCGAATTTTTGAGTTTCGATATCTCAGCTCTGGAAGGGGCTAGAGCCTCCATTTTTGCACTCAGGTTTTATGTCTCATGGCCCTCTATCAGAATCCAGAGTTTTGGGAAGATTGGAGAAACTTAATTTTTCGCCCAAAAAAAAAAACGTAAGGGGTACCACTGTCGTTTTTTTTTTCGGGCCGAATTTTTGAGTTTCGATATCTCAGCTCTGGAAGAGGCTAGAGCCTCCATTTTTGCACTCAGGTCTAAGTCTCATGGCCCTCTATCAGAATTTGGGAAGATTGGAGAAACTTAATTTTTCGCCCCAAAAAAAAAACGTAAGGGGTACCACTGTCGTTTTTTTTTTTCGGGCCGAATTTTTGAGTTTCGATATCTCAGCTCTGGAAGGGGCTAGAGCCTCCATTTTTGCACTCAGGTCTAAGTCTCATGGCCCTCTATCAGAATTTGGGAAGATTGGAGAAACTTAATTTTTCACCCCAAAAAAAACCGTAAGGGGTACCACTGTCGTTTTTTTTTTTCGGGCCGAATTTTTGAGTTTCGATATCTCAGCTCTGGAAGGGGCTAGAGCCTCCATTTTTGCACTCAGGTTTTATGTCTCATGGCCCTCTATCAGAATTTGGGAAGATTGGAGAAACTTAATTTTTCGCCCAAAAAAAAAAACGTAAGGGGTACCACTGTCGTTTTTTTTTTTTTTCGGGCCGAATTTTTGAGTTTCGATATCTCAGCTCTGGAAGGGGCTAGAGCCTCCATTTTTGCACTCAGGTCTAAGTCTCATGGCCCTCTATCAGAATTTGGGAAGATTGGAGAAACTTAATTTTTCGCCCAAAAAAAAAACGTAAGGGGTACCACTGTCGTTTTTTTTTTTTCGGGACGAATTTTTGAGTTTCGATATCTCAGCTCTGGAAGGGGCTAGAGCCTCCATTTTTGCACTCAGGTCTAAGTCTCATGGCCCTCTATCAGAATTTGGGAAGATTGGAGAAACTTAATTTTTCGCCCAAAAAAAAAAAAACGTAAGGGGTACCACTGTCGTTTTTTTTTTCGGGCCGAATTTTTGAGTTTCGATATCTCAGCTCTGGAAGGGGCTAGAGCCTCCATTTTTGCACTCAGGTCTAAGTCTCATGGCCCTCTATCAGAATCCAGAATTTTGGGAAGATTGGAGAAACTTAATTTTTCGCCCAAAAAAAAAAAAACGTAAGGGGTACCACTGTCGTTTTTTTTTCGGGCCGAATTTTTGAGTTTCGATATCTCAGCTCTGGAAGGGGCTAGAGCCTCCATTTTTGCACTCAGGTTTTATGTCTCATGGCCCTCTATCAGAATTTGGGAAGATTGGAGAAACTTAATTTTTCGCCCAAAAAAAAAAAAAAACGTAAGGGGTACCACTGTCGTTTTTTTTTTCGGGCCGAATTTTTGAGTTTCGATATCTCAGCTCTGGAAGGGGCTAGAGCCTCCATTTTTGCACTCAGGTCTAAGTCTCATGGCCCTCTATCAGAATCCAGAGTTTTGGGAAGATTGGAGAAACTTAATTTTTCGCCCAAAAAAAAAAAACCGTAAGGGGTACCACTGTCGTTTTTTTTTCGGGCCGAATTTTTGAGTTTCGATATCTCAGCTCTGGAAGGGGCTAGAGCCTCCATTTTTGCACTCAGGTTTTATGTCTCATGGCCCTCTATCAGAATTTGGGAAGATTGGAGAAACTTAATTTTTCGCCCAAAAAAAAAAACGTAAGGGGTACCACTGTCGTTTTTTTTTCGGGCCGAATTTTTGAGTTTCGATATCTCAGCTCTGGAAGGGGCTAGAGCCTCCATTTTTGCACTCAGGTCTAAGTCTCATGGCCCTCTATCAGAATTTGGGAAGATTGGAGAAACTTAATTTTTCGCCCAAAAAAAAAACGTAAGGGGTACCACTGTCGTTTTTTTTTTTCGGGCCGAATTTTTGAGTTTCGATATCTCAGCTCTGGAAGGGGCTAGAGCCTCCATTTTTGCACTCAGGTCTAAGTCTCATGGCCCTCTATCAGAATCCAGAGTTTTGGGAAGATTGGAGAAACTTAATTTTTCGCCCCCAAAAAAAAAAAACCGTAAGGGGTACCACTGTCGTTTTTTTTTTCGGGCCGAATTTTTGAGTTTCAATATCTCAGCTCTGGAAGGGGCTAGAGCCTCCATTTTTGCACTCAGGTCTAAGTCTCATGGCCCTCTATCAGAATTTGTGAAGATTGGAGAAACTTAATTTTTCGCCCAAAAAAAAAAACGTAAGGGGTACCACTGTCGTTTTTTTTTCGGGCCGAATTTTTGAGTTTCGATATCTCAGCTCTGGAAGGGGCTAGAGCCTCCATTTTTGCACTCAGGTCTAAGTCTCATGGCCCTCTATCAGAATCCAGAGTTTTGGGAAGATTGGAGAAACTTAATTTTTCGCCCCCCAAAAAAAAAAACCGTAAGGGGTACCACTGTCGTTTTTTTTTCGGGCCGAATTTTTGAGTTTCAATATCTCAGCTCTGGAAGGGGCTAGAGCCTCCATTTTTGCACTCAGGTCTAAGTCTCATGGCCCTCTATCAGAATTTGTGAAGATTGGAGAAACTTAATTTTTCGCCCAAAAAAAAAAACGTAAGGGGTACCACTGTCGTTTTTTTTTCGGGCCGAATTTTTGAGTTTCGATATCTCAGCTCTGGAAGAGGCTAGAGCCTCCATTTTTGCACTCAGGTCTAAGTCTCATGGCCCTCTATCAGAATTTGGGAAGATTGGAGAAACTTAATTTTTCGCCCCAAAAAAAAAACGTAAGGGGTACCACTGTCGTTTTTTTTTTTCGGGCCGAATTTTTGAGTTTCGATATCTCAGCTCTGGAAGGGGCTAGAGCCTCCATTTTTGCACTCAGGTCTAAGTCTCATGGCCCTCTATCAGAATTTGGGAAGATTGGAGAAACTTAATTTTTCACCCCAAAAAAAACCGTAAGGGGTACCACTGTCGTTTTTTTTTTCGGGCCGAATTTTTGAGTTTCGATATCTCAGCTCTGGAAGGGGCTGGAGCCTCCATTTTTGCACTCAGGTTTTATGTCTCATGGCCCTCTATCAGAATTTGGGAAGATTGGAGAAACTTAATTTTTCGCCCAAAAAATAAAACGTAAGGGGTACCACTGTCGTTTTTTTTTCGGGCCGAATTTTTGAGTTTCGATATCTCAGCTCTGGAAGGGGCTAGAGCCTCCATTTTTGCACTCAGGTCTAAGTCTCATGGCCCTCTATCAGAATTTGGGAAGATTGGAGAAACTTAATTTTTCGCCCAAAAAAAAAACGTAAGGGGTACCACTGTCGTTTTTTTTTTTCGGGAAGAATTTTTGAGTTTCGATATCTCAGCTCTGGAAGGGGCTAGAGCCTCCATTTTTGCACTCAGGTCTAAGTCTCATGGCCCTCTATCATAATTTGGGAAGATTGGAGAAACTTAATTTTTCGCCCAAAAAAAAAAAAAACGTAAGGGGTACCACTGTCGTTTTTTTTTTCGGGCCGAATTTTTGAGTTTCGATATCTCAGCTCTGGAAGGGGCTAGAGCCTCCATTTTTGCACTCAGGTCTAAGTCTCATGGCCCTCTATCAGAATCCAGAGTTTTGGGAAGATTGGAGAAACTTAATTTTTCGCCCAAAAAAAAAAAAACGTAAGGGGTACCACTGTCGTTTTTTTTTCGGGCCGAATTTTTGAGTTTCGATATCTCAGCTCTGGAAGGGGCTAGATTCTCCATTTTTGCACTCAGGTTTTATGTCTCATGGCCCTCTATCAGAATTTGGGAAGATTGGAGAAACTTAATTTTTCGCCCAAAAAAAAAAAACCGTAAGGGGTACCACTGTCGTTTTTTTTTTCGGGCCGAATTTTTGAGTTTCGATATCTCAGCTCTGGAAGGGGCTAGAGCCTCCATTTTTGCACTCAGGTCTAAGTCTCATGGCCCTCTATCAGAATCCAGAGTTTTGGGAAGATTGGAGAAACTTAATTTTTCGCCCAAAAAAAAAAAAACGTAAGGGGTACCACTGTCGTTTTTTTTTCGGGCCGAATTTTTGAGTTTCGATATCTCAGCTCTGGAAGGGGCTAGAGCCTCCATTTTTGCACTCAGGTTTTATGTCTCATGGCCCTCTATCAGAATTTGGGAAGATTGGAGAAACTTAATTTTTCGCCCAAAAAAAAAAACGTAAGGGGTACCACTGTCGTTTTTTTTTCGGGCCGAATTTTTGAGTTTCAATATCTCAGCTCTGGAAGGGGCTAGAGCCTCCATTTTTGCACTCAGGTCTAAGTCTCATGGCCCTCTATCAGAATTTGTGAAGATTGGAGAAACTTAATTTTTCGCCCAAAAAAAAAAACGTAAGGGGTACCACTGTCGTTTTTTTTTCGGGCCGAATTTTTGAGTTTCGATATCTCAGCTCTGGAAGAGGCTAGAGCCTCCATTTTTGCACTCAGGTCTAAGTCTCATGGCCCTCTATCAGAATTTGGGAAGATTGGAGAAACTTAATTTTTCGCCCCCAAAAAAAACGTAAGGGGTACCACTGTCGTTTTTTTTTTTCGGGCCGAATTTTTGAGTTTCGATATCTCAGCTCTGGAAGGGGCTAGAGCCTCCATTTTTGCACTCAGGTCTAAGTCTCATGGCCCTCTATCAGAATTTGGGAAGATTGGAGAAACTTAATTTTTCACCCCAAAAAAAACCGTAAGGGGTACCACTGTCGTTTTTTTTTTCGGGCCGAATTTTTGAGTTTCGATATCTCAGCTCTGGAAGGGGCTGGAGCCTCCATTTTTGCACTCAGGTTTTATGTCTCATGGCCCTCTATCAGAATTTGGGAAGATTGGAGAAACTTAATTTTTCGCCCAAAAAATAAAACGTAAGGGGTACCACTGTCGTTTTTTTTTCGGGCCGAATTTTTGAGTTTCGATATCTCAGCTCTGGAAGGGGCTAGAGCCTCCATTTTTGCACTCAGGTCTAAGTCTCATGGCCCTCTATCAGAATTTGGGAAGATTGGAGAAACTTAATTTTTCGCCCAAAAAAAAAACGTAAGGGGTACCACTGTCGTTTTTTTTTTTTCGGGACGAATTTTTGAGTTTCGATATCTCAGCTCTGGAAGGGGCTAGAGCCTCCATTTTTGCACTCAGGTCTAAGTCTCATGGCCCTCTATCATAATTTGGGAAGATTGGAGAAACTTAATTTTTCGCCCAAAAAAAAAAAAACGTAAGGGGTACCACTGTCGTTTTTTTTTTCGGGCCGAATTTTTGAGTTTCGATATCTCAGCTCTGGAAGGGGCTAGAGCCTCCATTTTTGCACTCAGGTCTAAGTCTCATGGCCCTCTATCAGAATCCAGAGTTTTGGGAAGATTGGAGAAACTTAATTTTTCGCCCAAAAAAAAAAACACGTAAGGGGTACCACTGTCGTTTTTTTTTTTCGGGCCGAATTTTTGAGTTTCGATATCTCAGCTCTGGAAGGGGCTAGAGCCTCCATTTTTGCACTCAGGTCTAAGTCTCATGGCCCTCTATCATAATTTGGGAAGATTGGAGAAACTTAATTTTTCGCCCAAAAAAAAAAAAACGTAAGGGGTACCACTGTCGTTTTTTTTTTCGGGCCGAATTTTTGAGTTTCGATATCTCAGCTCTGGAAGGGGCTAGAGCCTCCATTTTTGCACTCAGGTCTAAGTCTCATGGCCCTCTATCAGAATCCAGAGTTTTGGGAAGATTGGAGAAACTTAATTTTTCGCCCAAAAAAAAAAACACGTAAGGGGTACCACTGTCGTTTTTTTTTCGGGCCGAATTTTTGAGTTTCGATATCTCAGCTCTGGAAGGGGCTAGAGCCTCCATTTTTGCACTCAGGTTTTATGTCTCATGGCCCTCTATCAGAATTTGGGAAGATTGGAGAAACTTAATTTTCCGCCCAAAAAAAAAAAAACCGTAAGGGGTACCACTGTCGTTTTTTTTTTCGGGCCGAATTTTTGAGTTTCGATATCTCAGCTCTGGAAGGGGCTAGAGCCTCCATTTTTGCACTCAGGTCTAAGTCTCATGGCCCTCTATCAGAATCCAGAGTTTTGGGAAGATTGGAGAAACTTAATTTTTCGCCCAAAAAAAAAAAAACGTAAGGGGTACCACTGTCGTTTTTTTTTCGGGCCGAATTTTTGAGTTTCGATATCTCAGCTCTGGAAGGGGCTAGAGCCTCCATTTTTGCACTCAGGTTTTATGTCTCATGGCCCTCTATCAGAATTTGGGAAGATTGGAGAAACTTAATTTTTCGCCCAAAAAAAAAAACTTAAGGGGTACCACTGTCGTTTTTTTTTCGGGCCGAATTTTTGAGTTTCGATATCTCAGCTCTGGAAGGGGCTAGAGCCTCCATTTTTGCACTCAGGTCTAAGTCTCATGGCCCTCTATCAGAATTTGGGAAGATTGGAGAAACTTAATTTTTCGCCCAAAAAAAAAAACGTAAGGGGTACCACTGTCGTTTTTTTTTTTCGGGCCGAATTTTTGAGTTTCGATATCTCAGCTCTGGAAGGGGCTAGAGCCTCCATTTTTGCACTCAGGTCTAAGTCTCATGGCCCTCTATCAGAATCCAGAGTTTTGGGAAGATTGGAGAAACTTAATTTTTCGCCCCCAAAAAAAAAAACCGTAAGGGGTACCACTGTCGTTTTTTTTTCGGGCCGAATTTTTGAGTTTCAATATCTCAGCTCTGGAAGGGGCTAGAGCCTCCATTTTTGCACTCAGGTCTAAGTCTCATGGCCCTCTATCAGAATTTGTGAAGATTGGAGAAACTTAATTTTTCGCCCAAAAAAAAAAACGTAAGGGGTACCACTGTCGTTTTTTTTTCGGGCCGAATTTTTGAGTTTCGATATCTCAGCTCTGGAAGGGGCTAGAGCCTCCATTTTTGCACTCAGGTCTAAGTCTCATGACCCTCTATCAGAATTTGGGAAGATTGGAGAAACTTAATTTTTCGCCCAAAAAAAAAAAAACGTAAGGGGTACCACTGTCGTTTTTTTTTTCGGGCCGAATTTTTGAGTTTCAATATCTCAGCTCTGGAAGGGGCTAGAGCCTCCATTTTTGCACTCAGGTCTAAGTCTCATGGCCCTCTATCAGAATTTGGGAAGATTGGAGAAACTTAATTTTTCGCCCAAAAAAAAACGTAAGGGGTACCACTGTCGTTTTTTTTTTTTCGGGCCGAATTTTTGAGTTTCGATATCTCTGCTCTGGAAGGGGCTAGAGCCTCCATTTTTGCACTCAGGTCTAAGTCTCATGGCCCTCTATCAGAATCCAGAGTTTTGGGAAGATTGGAGAAACTTAATTTTTCGCCCCAAAAAAAAAAAAAACCGTAAGGGGTACCACTGTCGTTTTTTTTTCGGGCCGAATTTTTGAGTTTCGATATCTCAGCTCTGGAAGGGGCTAGAGCCTCCATTTTTGCACTCAGGTCTAAGTCTCATGGCCCTCTATCAGAATTTGGGAAGATTGGAGAAACTTAATTTTTCGCCCAAAAAAAAAACGTAAGGGGTACCACTGTCGTTTTTTTTTTCGGGCCGAATTTTTGAGTTTCAATATCTCAGCTCTGGAAGGGGCTAGAGCCTCCATTTTTGCACTCAGGTCTAAGTCTCATGGCCCTCTATCAGAATTTGGGAAGATTGGAGAAACTTAATTTTTCGCCCAAAAAAAAAAACGTAAGGGGTACCACTGTCGTTTTTTTTTCGGGCCGAATTTTTGAGTTTCGATATCTCAGCTCTGGAAGGGGCTAGAGCCTCCATTTTTGCACTCAGGTCTAAGTCTCATGGCCCTCTATCAGAATTTGGGAAGATTGGAGAAACTTAATTTTTCGCCCAAAAAAAAAACGTAAGGGGTACCACTGTCGTTTTTTTTTTTTCGGGCCGAATTTTTGAGTTTCAATATCTCAGCTCTGGAAGGGGCTAGAGCCTCCATTTTTGCACTCAGGTCTAAGTCTCATGGCCCTCTATCAGAATTTGGGAAGATTGGAGAAACTTAATTTTTCGCCCAAAAAAAAAAACGTAAGGGGTACCACTGTCGTTTTTTTTTTTCGGGCCGAATTTTTGAGTTTCGATATCTCTGCTCTGGAAGGGTCTAGAGCCTCCATTTTTGCACTCAGGTCTAAGTCTCATGGCCCTCTATCAGAATCCAGAGTTTTGGGAAGATTGGAGAAACTTAATTTTTCGCCCCAAAAAAAAAAAAAAAACGTAAGGGGTACCACTGTCGTTTTTTTTTCGGGCCGAATTTTTGAGTTTCGATATCTCAGCTCTGGAAGGGGCTAGAGCCTCCATTTTTGCACTCAGGTCTAAGTCTCATGGCCCTCTATCAGAATTTGGGAAGATTGGAGAAACTTAATTTTTCGCCCAAAAAAAAACGTAAGGGGTACCACTGTCGTTTTTTTTTTTTCGGGCCGAATTTTTGAGTTTCGATATCTCTGCTCTGGAAGGGTCTAGAGCCTCCATTTTTGCACTCAGGTCTAAGTCTCATGGCCCTCTATCAGAATCCAGAGTTTTGGGAAGATTGGAGAAACTTAATTTTTCGCCCCAAAAAAAAAAAAAACGTAAGGGGTACCACTGTCGTTTTTTTTCGGGCCGAATTTTTGAGTTTCGATATCTCAGCTCTGGAAGGGGCTAGAGCCTCCATTTTTGCACTCAGGTCTAAGTCTCATGGCCCTCTATCAGAATTTGGGAAGATTGGAGAAACTTAATTTTTCGCCCCCCAAAAAAAAAACGTAAGGGGTACCACTGTCGTTTTTTTTTCGGGCCGAATTTTTGAGTTTCGATATCTCAGCTCTGGAAGGGGCTAGAGCCTCCATTTTTGCACTCAGGTCTAAGTCTCATGGCCCTCTATCAGAATTTGGGAAGATTGGAGAAACTTAATTTTTCGCCCAAAAAAAAAAAACGTAAGGGGTACCACTGTCGTTTTTTTTTCGGGCCGAATTTTTGAGTTTCGATATCTCAGCTCTGGAAGGGGCTAGAGCCTCCATTTTTGCACTCAGGTTTTATGTCTCATGGCCCTCTATCAGAATTTGGGAAGATTGGAGAAACTTAATTTTTCGCCCAAAAAAAAAAACGTAAGGGGTACCACTGTCGTTTTTTTTCCGGGCCGAATTTTTGAGTTTCGATATCTCAGCTCTGGAAGGGGCTAGAGCCTCCATTTTTGCACTCAGGTCTAAGTCTCATTGCCCTCTATCAGAATTTGGGAAGATTGGAGAAACTTAATTTTTCGCCCAAAAAAAAAACGTAAGGGGTACCACTGTCGTTTTTTTTTTTTTCGGGCCGAATTTTTGAGTTTCGATATCTCAGCTCTGGAAGGGGCTAGAGCCTCCATTTTTGCACTCAGGTCTAAGTCTCATGGCCCTCTATCAGAATCCAGAGTTTTGGGAAGATTGGAGAAACTTAATTTTTCGCCCCCAAAAAAAAAAAACCGTAAGGGGTACCACTGTCGTTTTTTTTTCGGGCCGAATTTTTGAGTTTCAATATCTCAGCTCTGGAAGGGGCTAGAGCCTCCATTTTTGCACTCAGGTCTAAGTCTCATGGCCCTCTATCAGAATTTGTGAAGATTGGAGAAACTTAATTTTTCGCCCAAAAAAAAAAACGTAAGGGGTACCACTGTCGTTTTTTTTTCGGGCCGAATTTTTGAGTTTCGATATCTCAGCTCTGGAAGGGGCTAGAGCCTCCATTTTTGCACTCAGGTTTTATGTCTCATGGCCCTCTATCAGAATTTGGGAAGATTGGAGAAACTTAATTTTTCGCCCAAAAAAAAAAACGTAAGGGGTACCACTGTCGTTTTTTTTTCGGGCCGAATTTTTGAGTTTCGATATCTCAGCTCTGGAAGGGGCTAGAGCCTCCATTTTTGCACTCAGGTCTAAGTCTCATGGCCCTCTATCAGAATTTGGGAAGATTGGAGAAACTTAATTTTTCGCCCAAAAAAAAAACGTAAGGGGTACCACTGTCGTTTTTTTTTTTCGGGCCGAATTTTTGAGTTTCGATATCTCAGCTCTGGAAGGGGCTAGAGCCTCCATTTTTGCACTCAGGTCTAAGTCTCATGGCCCTCTATCAGAATCCAGAGTTTTGGGAAGATTGGAGAAACTTAATTTTTCGCCCCCAAAAAAAAAAAACCGTAAGGGGTACCACTGTCGTTTTTTTTTCGGGCCGAATTTTTGAGTTTCAATATCTCAGCTCTGGAAGGGGCTAGAGCCTCCATTTTTGCACTCAGGTCTAAGTCTCATGGCCCTCTATCAGAATTTGTGAAGATTGGAGAAACTTAATTTTTCGCCCAAAAAAAAAAACGTAAGGGGTACCACTGTCGTTTTTTTTTCGGGCCGAATTTTTGAGTTTCGATATCTCAGCTCTGGAAGGGGCTAGAGCCTCCATTTTTGCACTCAGGTCTAAGTCTCATGACCCTCTATCAGAATTTGGGAAGATTGGAGAAACTTAATTTTTCGCCCAAAAAAAAAAAACGTAAGGGGTACCACTGTCGTTTTTTTTTTCGGGCCGAATTTTTGAGTTTCAATATCTCAGCTCTGGAAGGGGCTAGAGCCTCCATTTTTGCACTCAGGTCTAAGTCTCATGGCCCTCTATCAGAATTTGGGAAGATTGGAGAAACTTAATTTTTCGCCCAAAAAAAAACGTAAGGGGTACCACTGTCGTTTTTTTTTTTTCGGGCCGAATTTTTGAGTTTCGATATCTCTGCTCTGGAAGGGGCTAGAGCCTCCATTTTTGCACTCAGGTCTAAGTCTCATGGCCCTCTATCAGAATCCAGAGTTTTGGGAAGATTGGAGAAACTTAATTTTTCGCCCCAAAAAAAAAAAAAACCGTAAGGGGTACCACTGTCGTTTTTTTTTCGGGCCGAATTTTTGAGTTTCGATATCTCAGCTCTGGAAGGGGCTAGAGCCTCCATTTTTGCACTCAGGTCTAAGTCTCATGGCCCTCTATCAGAATTTGGGAAGATTGGAGAAACTTAATTTTTCGCCCAAAAAAAAAACGTAAGGGGTACCACTGTCGTTTTTTTTTTCGGGCCGAATTTTTGAGTTTCAATATCTCAGCTCTGGAAGGGGCTAGAGCCTCCATTTTTGCACTCAGGTCTAAGTCTCATGGCCCTCTATCAGAATTTGGGAAGATTGGAGAAACTTAATTTTTCGCCCAAAAAAAAAAACGTAAGGGGTACCACTGTCGTTTTTTTTTCGGGCCGAATTTTTGAGTTTCGATATCTCAGCTCTGGAAGGGGCTAGAGCCTCCATTTTTGCACTCAGGTCTAAGTCTCATGGCCCTCTATCAGAATTTGGGAAGATTGGAGAAACTTAATTTTTCGCCCAAAAAAAAAACGTAAGGGGTACCACTGTCGTTTTTTTTTTTTCGGGCCGAATTTTTGAGTTTCAATATCTCAGCTCTGGAAGGGGCTAGAGCCTCCATTTTTGCACTCAGGTCTAAGTCTCATGGCCCTCTATCAGAATTTGGGAAGATTGGAGAAACTTAATTTTTCGCCCAAAAAAAAAAACGTAAGGGGTACCACTGTCGTTTTTTTTTTTCGGGCCGAATTTTTGAGTTTCGATATCTCTGCTCTGGAAGGGTCTAGAGCCTCCATTTTTGCACTCAGGTCTAAGTCTCATGGCCCTCTATCAGAATCCAGAGTTTTGGGAAGATTGGAGAAACGTAATTTTTCGCCCCAAAAAAAAAACAAAAACGTAAGGGGTACCACTGTCGTTTTTTTTTCGGGCCGAATTTTTGAGTTTCGATATCTCAGCTCTGGAAGGGGCTAGAGCCTCCATTTTTGCACTCAGGTCTAAGTCTCATGGCCCTCTATCAGAATTTGGGAAGATTGGAGAAACTTAATTTTTCGCCCAAAAAAAAACGTAAGGGGTACCACTGTCGTTTTTTTTTTTTCGGGCCGAATTTTTGAGTTTCGATATCTCTGCTCTGGAAGGGTCTAGAGCCTCCATTTTTGCACTCAGGTCTAAGTCTCATGGCCCTCTATCAGAATCCAGAGTTTTGGGAAGATTGGAGAAACTTAATTTTTCGCCCCAAAAAAAAAAAAAACGTAAGGGGTACCACTGTCGTTTTTTTTCGGGCCGAATTTTTGAGTTTCGATATCTCAGCTCTGGAAGGGGCTAGAGCCTCCATTTTTGCACTCAGGTCTAAGTCTCATGGCCCTCTATCAGAATTTGGGAAGATTGGAGAAACTTAATTTTTCGCCCCCCAAAAAAAAAACGTAAGGGGTACCACTGTCGTTTTTTTTTCGGGCCGAATTTTTGAGTTTCGATATCTCAGCTCTGGAAGGGGCTAGAGCCTCCATTTTTGCACTCAGGTCTAAGTCTCATGGCCCTCTATCAGAATTTGGGAAGATTGGAGAAACTTAATTTTTCGCCCAAAAAAAAAAAAACGTAAGGGGTACCACTGTCGTTTTTTTTTCGGGCCGAATTTTTGAGTTTCGATATCTCAGCTCTGGAAGGGGCTAGAGCCTCCATTTTTGCACTCAGGTTTTATGTCTCATGGCCCTCTATCAGAATTTGGGAAGATTGGAGAAACTTAATTTTTCGCCCAAAAAAAAAAACGTAAGGGGTACCACTGTCGTTTTTTTTTTCGGGCCGAATTTTTGAGTTTCGATATCTCAGCTCTGGAAGGGGCTAGAGCCTCCATTTTTGCACTCAGGTCTAAGTCTCATGGCCCTCTATCAGAATTTGGGAAGATTGGAGAAACTTAATTTTTCGCCCAAAAAAAAAACGTAAGGGGTACCACTGTCGTTTTTTTTTTCGGGCCGAATTTTTGAGTTTCGATATCTCAGCTCTGGAAGGGGCTAGAGCCTCCATTTTTGCACTCAGGTCTAAGTCTCATGGCCCTCTATCAGAATCCAGAGTTTTGGGAAGATTGGAGAAACTTAATTTTTCGCCCCCAAAAAAAAAAAACCGTAAGGGGTACCACTGTCGTTTTTTTTTCGGGCCGAATTTTTGAGTTTCAATATCTCAGCTCTGGAAGGGGCTAGAGCCTCCATTTTTGCACTCAGGTCTAAGTCTCATGGCCCTCTATCAGAATTTGTGAAGATTGGAGAAACTTAATTTTTCGCCCAAAAAAAAAAACGTAAGGGGTACCACTGTCGTTTTTTTTTCGGGCCGAATTTTTGAGTTTCGATATCTCAGCTCTGGAAGGGGCTAGAGCCTCCATTTTTGCACTCAGGTCTAAGTCTCATGACCCTCTATCAGAATTTGGGAAGATTGGAGAAACTTAATTTTTCGCCCCAAAAAAAAAAAACGTAAGGGGTACCACTGTCGTTTTTTTTTTCGGGCCGAATTTTTGAGTTTCAATATCTCAGCTCTGGAAGGGGCTAGAGCCTCCATTTTTGCACTCAGGTCTAAGTCTCATGGCCCTCTATCAGAATTTGGGAAGATTGGAGAAACTTAATTTTTCGCCCAAAAAAAAACGTAAGGGGTACCACTGTCGTTTTTTTTTTTTCGGGCCGAATTTTTGAGTTTCGATATCTCTGCTCTGGAAGGGGCTAGAGCCTCCATTTTTGCACTCAGGTCTAAGTCTCATGGCCCTCTATCAGAATCCAGAGTTTTGGGAAGATTGGAGAAACTTAATTTTTCGCCCCAAAAAAAAAAAAACGTAAGGGGTACCACTGTCGTTTTTTTTTCGGGCCGAATTTTTGAGTTTCGATATCTCAGCTCTGGAAGGGGCTAGAGCCTCCATTTTTGCACTCAGGTCTAAGTCTCATGGCCCTCTATCAGAATTTGGGAAGATTGGAGAAACTTAATTTTTCGCCCAAAAAAAAAACGTAAGGGGTACCACTGTCGTTTTTTTTTTCGGGCCGAATTTTTGAGTTTCAATATCTCAGCTCTGGAAGGGGCTAGAGCCTCCATTTTTGCACTCAGGTCTAAGTCTCATGGCCCTCTATCAGAATTTGGGAAGATTGGAGAAACTTAATTTTTCGCCCAAAAAAAAAACCGTAAGGGGTACCACTGTCGTTTTTTTTTCGGGCCGAATTTTTGAGTTTCGATATCTCAGCTCTGGAAGGGGCTAGAGCCTCCATTTTTGCACTCAGGTCTAAGTCTCATGGCCCTCTATCAGAATTTGGGAAGATTGGAGAAACTTAATTTTTCGCCCAAAAAAAAAACGTAAGGGGTACCACTGTCGTTTTTTTTTTCGGGCCGAATTTTTGAGTTTCAATATCTCAGCTCTGGAAGGGGCTAGAGCCTCCATTTTTGCACTCAGGTCTAAGTCTCATGGCCCTCTATCAGAATTTGGGAAGATTTGAGAAACTTAATTTTTCGCCCAAAAAAAAAAACGTAAGGGGTACCACTGTCGTTTTTTTTTTTCGGGCCGAATTTTTGAGTTTCGATATCTCTGCTCTGGAAGGGTCTAGAGCCTCCATTTTTGCACTCAGGTCTAAGTCTCATGGCCCTCTATCAGAATCCAGAGTTTTGGGAAGATTGGAGAAACTTAATTTTTCGCCCCAAAAAAAAAAAAAAACTTAAGGGGTACCACTGTCGTTTTTTTTTCGGGCCGAATTTTTGAGTTTCGATATCTCAGCTCTGGAAGGGGCTAGAGCCTCCATTTTTGCACTCAGGTCTAAGTCTCATGGCCCTCTATCAGAATTTGGGAAGATTGGAGAAACTTAATTTTTCGCCCAAAAAAAAACGTAAGGGGTACCACTGTCGTTTTTTTTTTTTCGGGCCGAATTTTTGAGTTTCGATATCTCTGCTCTGGAAGGGTCTAGAGCCTCCATTTTTGCACTCAGGTCTAAGTCTCATGGCCCTCTATCAGAATCCAGAGTTTTGGGAAGATTGGAGAAACTTAATTTTTCGCCCCCAAAAAAAAAACAAAAACGTAAGGGGTACCACTGTCGTTTTTTTTCGGGCCGAATTTTTGAGTTTCGATATCTCAGCTCTGGAAGGGGCTAGAGCCTCCATTTTTGCACTCAGGTCTAAGTCTCATGGCCCTCTATCAGAATTTGGGAAGATTGGAGAAACTTAATTTTTCGCCCCCCAAAAAAAAAACGTAAGGGGTACCACTGTCGTTTTTTTTTCGGGCCGAATTTTTGAGTTTCGATATCTCAGCTCTGGAAGGGGCTAGAGCCTCCATTTTTGCACTCAGGTCTAAGTCTCATGGCCCTCTATCAGAATTTGGGAAGATTGGAGAAACTTAATTTTTCGCCCCCCAAAAAAAAAACGTAAGGGGTACCACTGTCGTTTTTTTTTCGGGCCGAATTTTTGAGTTTCGATATCTCAGCTCTGGAAGGGGCTAGAGCCTCCATTTTTGCACTCAGGTCTAAGTCTCATGGCCCTCTATCAGAATTTGGGAAGATTGGAGAAACTTAATTTTTCGCCCAAAAAAAAAAAAACGTAAGGGGTACCACTGTCGTTTTTTTTTTTCGGGCCGAATTTTTGAGTTTCGATATCTCAGCTCTGGAAGGGGCTAGAGCCTCCATTTTTGCACTCAGGTCTAAGTCTCATGGCCCTCTATCAGAATCCAGAGTTTTGGGAAGATTGGAGAAACTTAATTGTTCGCACAAAAAAAAAAAAAACGTAAGGGGTACCACTGTCGTTTTTTTTTCGGGCCGAATTTTTGAGTTTCGATATCTCAGCTCTGGAAGGGGCTAGAGCCTCCATTCTTGCACTCAGGTCTAAGTCTCATGGCCCTCTATCAGAATTTGGGAAGATTGGAGAAACTTAATTTTTCGCCCAAAAAAAAAAACGTAAGGGGTACCACTGTCGTTTTTTTTTCGGGCCGAATTTTTGAGTTTCGATATCTCAGCTCTAGAAGGGGCTAGAGCCTCCATTTTTGCACTCAGGTCTAAGTCTCATGGCCCTCTATCAGAATTTGGGAAGATTGGAGAAACTTAATTTTTCGCCCAAAAAAAAAAAACGTAAGGGGTACCACTGTCGTTTTTTTTTTCGGGCCGAATTTTTGAGTTTCAATATCTCAGCTCTGGAAGGGGCTAGAGCCTCCATTTTTGCACTCAGGTCTAAGTCTCATGGCCCTCTATCAGAATTTGGGAAGATTGGAGAAACTTAATTTTTTCGCCCAAAAAAAAACGTAAGGGGTACCACTGTCGTTTTTTTTTTTTTCGGGCCGAATTTTTGAGTTTCGATATCTCTGCTCTGGAAGGGGCTAGAGCCTCCATTTTTGCACTCAGGTCTAAGTCTCATGGCCCTCTATCAGAATCCAGAGTTTTGGGAAGATTGGAGAAACTTAATTTTTCGCCCCAAAAAAAAAAAAAAACCGTAAGGGGTACCACTGTCGTTTTTTTTTCGGGCCGAATTTTTGAGTTTCGATATCTCAGCTCTGGAAGGGGCTAGAGCCTCCATTTTTGCACTCAGGTCTAAGTCTCATGGCCCTCTATCAGAATTTGGGAAGATTGGAGAAACTTAATTTTTCGCCCAAAAAAAAAACGTAAGGGGTACCACTGTCGTTTTTTTTTTCGGGCCGAATTTTTGAGTTTCAATATCTCAGCTCTGGAAGGGGCTAGAGCCTCCATTTTTGCACTCAGGTCTAAGTCTCATGGCCCTCTATCAGAATTTGGGAAGATTGGAGAAACTTAATTTTTCGCCCAAAAAAAAAAACGTAAGGGGTACCACTGTCGTTTTTTTTTCGGGCCGAATTTTTGAGTTTCGATATCTCAGCTCTGGAAGGGGCTAGAGCCTCCATTTTTGCACTCAGGTCTAAGTCTCATGGCCCTCTATCAGAATTTGGGAAGATTGGAGAAACTTAATTTTTCGCCCAAAAAAAAAACGTAAGGGGTACCACTGTCGTTTTTTTTTTTTCGGGCCGAATTTTTGAGTTTCAATATCTCAGCTCTGGAAGGGGCTAGAGCCTCCATTTTTGCACTCAGGTCTAAGTCTCATGGCCCTCTATCAGAATTTGGGAAGATTGGAGAAACTTAATTTTTCGCCCAAAAAAAAAAACGTAAGGGGTACCACTGTCGTTTTTTTTTTTCGGGCCGAATTTTTGAGTTTCGATATCTCTGCTCTGGAAGGGTCTAGAGCCTCCATTTTTGCACTCAGGTCTAAGTCTCATGGCCCTCTATCAGAATCCAGAGTTTTGGGAAGATTGGAGAAACGTAATTTTTCGCCCCAAAAAAAAAACAAAAACGTAAGGGGTACCACTGTCGTTTTTTTTTCGGGCCGAATTTTTGAGTTTCGATATCTCAGCTCTGGAAGGGGCTAGAGCCTCCATTTTTGCACTCAGGTCTAAGTCTCATGGCCCTCTATCAGAATTTGGGAAGATTGGAGAAACTTAATTTTTCGCCCAAAAAAAAACGTAAGGGGTACCACTGTCGTTTTTTTTTTTTCGGGCCGAATTTTTGAGTTTCGATATCTCTGCTCTGGAAGGGTCTAGAGCCTCCATTTTTGCACTCAGGTCTAAGTCTCATGGCCCTCTATCAGAATCCAGAGTTTTGGGAAGATTGGAGAAACTTAATTTTTCGCCCCAAAAAAAAAAAAAACGTAAGGGGTACCACTGTCGTTTTTTTTCGGGCCGAATTTTTGAGTTTCGATATCTCAGCTCTGGAAGGGGCTAGAGCCTCCATTTTTGCACTCAGGTCTAAGTCTCATGGCCCTCTATCAGAATTTGGGAAGATTGGAGAAACTTAATTTTTCGCCCCCCAAAAAAAAAACGTAAGGGGTACCACTGTCGTTTTTTTTTCGGGCCGAATTTTTGAGTTTCGATATCTCAGCTCTGGAAGGGGCTAGAGCCTCCATTTTTGCACTCAGGTCTAAGTCTCATGGCCCTCTATCAGAATTTGGGAAGATTGGAGAAACTTAATTTTTCGCCCAAAAAAAAAAAAACGTAAGGGGTACCACTGTCGTTTTTTTTTCGGGCCGAATTTTTGAGTTTCGATATCTCAGCTCTGGAAGGGGCTAGAGCCTCCATTTTTGCACTCAGGTTTTATGTCTCATGGCCCTCTATCAGAATTTGGGAAGATTGGAGAAACTTAATTTTTCGCCCAAAAAAAAAAACGTAAGGGGTACCACTGTCGTTTTTTTTTCGGGCCGAATTTTTGAGTTTCGATATCTCAGCTCTGGAAGGGGCTAGAGCCTCCATTTTTGCACTCAGGTCTAAGTCTCATGGCCCTCTATCAGAATTTGGGAAGATTGGAGAAACTTAATTTTTCGCCCAAAAAAAAAACGTAAGGGGTACCACTGTCGTTTTTTTTTTTTCGGGCCGAATTTTTGAGTTTTGATATCTCAGCTCTGGAAGGGGCTAGAGCCTCCATTTTTGCACTCAGGTCTAAGTCTCATGGCCCTCTATCAGAATCCAGAGTTTTGGGAAGATTGGAGAAACTTAATTTTTCGCCCCCAAAAAAAAAAACCGTAAGGGGTACCACTGTCGTTTTTTTTTCGGGCCGAATTTTTGAGTTTCAATATCTCAGCTCTGGAAGGGGCTAGAGCCTCCATTTTTGCACTCAGGTCTAAGTCTCATGGCCCTCTATCAGAATTTGTGAAGATTGGAGAAACTTAATTTTTCGCCCAAAAAAAAAAACGTAAGGGGTACCACTGTCGTTTTTTTTTCGGGCCGAATTTTTGAGTTTCGATATCTCAGCTCTGGAAGGGGCTAGAGCCTCCATTTTTGCACTCAGGTCTAAGTCTCATGACCCTCTATCAGAATTTGGGAAGATTGGAGAAACTTAATTTTTCGCCCCAAAAAAAAAAAAACGTAAGGGGTACCACTGTCGTTTTTTTTTTCGGGCCGAATTTTTGAGTTTCAATATCTCAGCTCTGGAAGGGGCTAGAGCCTCCATTTTTGCACTCAGGTCTAAGTCTCATGGCCCTCTATCAGAATTTGGGAAGATTGGAGAAACTTAATTTTTCGCCCAAAAAAAAACGTAAGGGGTACCACTGTCGTTTTTTTTTTTTCGGGCCGAATTTTTGAGTTTCGATATCTCTGCTCTGGAAGGGGCTAGAGCCTCCATTTTTGCACTCAGGTCTAAGTCTCATGGCCCTCTATCAGAATCCAGAGTTTTGGGAAGATTGGAGAAACTTAATTTTTCGCCCCAAAAAAAAAAAAAACGTAAGGGGTACCACTGTCGTTTTTTTTTCGGGCCGAATTTTTGAGTTTCGATATCTCAGCTCTGGAAGGGGCTAGAGCCTCCATTTTTGCACTCAGGTCTAAGTCTCATGGCCCTCTATCAGAATTTGGGAAGATTGGAGAAACTTAATTTTTCGCCCAAAAAAAAAACGTAAGGGGTACCACTGTCGTTTTTTTTTTCGGGCCGAATTTTTGAGTTTCAATATCTCAGCTCTGGAAGGGGCTAGAGCCTCCATTTTTGCACTCAGGTCTAAGTCTCATGGCCCTCTATCAGAATTTGGGAAGATTGGAGAAACTTAATTTTTCGCCCAAAAAAAAAACCGTAAGGGGTACCACTGTCGTTTTTTTTTCGGGCCGAATTTTTGAGTTTCGATATCTCAGCTCTGGAAGGGGCTAGAGCCTCCATTTTTGCACTCAGGTCTAAGTCTCATGGCCCTCTATCAGAATTTGGGAAGATTGGAGAAACTTAATTTTTCGCCCAAAAAAAAAACGTAAGGGGTACCACTGTCGTTTTTTTTTTCGGGCCGAATTTTTGAGTTTCAATATCTCAGCTCTGGAAGGGGCTAGAGCCTCCATTTTTGCACTCAGGTCTAAGTCTCATGGCCCTCTATCAGAATTTGGGAAGATTGGAGAAACTTAATTTTTCGCCCAAAAAAAAAAACGTAAGGGGTACCACTGTCGTTTTTTTTTTTCGGGCCGAATTTTTGAGTTTCGATATCTCTGCTCTGGAAGGGTCTAGAGCCTCCATTTTTGCACTCAGGTCTAAGTCTCATGGCCCTCTATCAGAATCCAGAGTTTTGGGAAGATTGGAGAAACTTAATTTTTCGCCCCAAAAAAAAAAAAAAACTTAAGGGGTACCACTGTCGTTTTTTTTTCGGGCCGAATTTTTGAGTTTCGATATCTCAGCTCTGGAAGGGGCTAGAGCCTCCATTTTTGCACTCAGGTCTAAGTCTCATGGCCCTCTATCAGAATTTGGGAAGATTGGAGAAACTTAATTTTTCGCCCAAAAAAAAACGTAAGGGGTACCACTGTCGTTTTTTTTTTTTCGGGCCGAATTTTTGAGTTTCGATATCTCTGCTCTGGAAGGGTCTAGAGCCTCCATTTTTGCACTCAGGTCTAAGTCTCATGGCCCTCTATCAGAATCCAGAGTTTTGGGAAGATTGGAGAAACTTAATTTTTCGCCCCCAAAAAAAAAACAAAAACGTAAGGGGTACCACTGTCGTTTTTTTTCGGGCCGAATTTTTGAGTTTCGATATCTCAGCTCTGGAAGGGGCTAGAGCCTCCATTTTTGCACTCAGGTCTAAGTCTCATGGCCCTCTATCAGAATTTGGGAAGATTGGAGAAACTTAATTTTTCGCCCCCCCAAAAAAAAACGTAAGGGGTACCACTGTCGTTTTTTTTTCGGGCCGAATTTTTGAGTTTCGATATCTCAGCTCTGGAAGGGGCTAGAGCCTCCATTTTTGCACTCAGGTCTAAGTCTCATGGCCCTCTATCAGAATTTGGGAAGATTGGAGAAACTTAATTTTTCGCCCCCCAAAAAAAAAACGTAAGGGGTACCACTGTCGTTTTTTTTTCGGGCCGAATTTTTGAGTTTCGATATCTCAGCTCTGGAAGGGGCTAGAGCCTCCATTTTTGCACTCAGGTCTAAGTCTCATGGCCCTCTATCAGAATTTGGGAAGATTGGAGAAACTTAATTTTTCGCCCAAAAAAAAAAAAACGTAAGGGGTACCACTGTCGTTTTTTTTTTTCGGGCCGAATTTTTGAGTTTCGATATCTCAGCTCTGGAAGGGGCTAGAGCCTCCATTTTTGCACTCAGGTCTAAGTCTCATGGCCCTCTATCAGAATTTGGGAAGATTGGAGAAACTTAATTTTTCGCCCAAAAAAAAAAAACGTAAGGGGTACCACTGTCGTTTTTTTTTCGGGCCGAATTTTTGAGTTTCGATATCTCAGCTCTGGAAGGGGCTAGAGCCTCCATTTTTGCACTCAGGTTTTATGTCTCATGGCCCTCTATCAGAATTTGGGAAGATTGGAGAAACTTAATTTTTCGCCCAAAAAAAAAAACGTAAGGGGTACCACTGTCGTTTTTTTTCCGGGCCGAATTTTTGAGTTTCGATATCTCAGCTCTGGAAGGGGCTAGAGCCTCCATTTTTGCACTCAGGTCTAAGTCTCATTGCCCTCTATCAGAATTTGGGAAGATTGGAGAAACTTAATTTTTCGCCCAAAAAAAAAACGTAAGGGGTACCACTGTCGTTTTTTTTTTTTTCGGGCCGAATTTTTGAGTTTCGATATCTCAGCTCTGGAAGGGGCTAGAGCCTCCATTTTTGCACTCAGGTCTAAGTCTCATGGCCCTCTATCAGAATCCAGAGTTTTGGGAAGATTGGAGAAACTTAATTTTTCGCCCCCAAAAAAAAAAAACCGTAAGGGGTACCACTGTCGTTTTTTTTTCGGGCCGAATTTTTGAGTTTCAATATCTCAGCTCTGGAAGGGGCTAGAGCCTCCATTTTTGCACTCAGGTCTAAGTCTCATGGCCCTCTATCAGAATTTGTGAAGATTGGAGAAACTTAATTTTTCGCCCAAAAAAAAAAACGTAAGGGGTACCACTGTCGTTTTTTTTTCGGGCCGAATTTTTGAGTTTCGATATCTCAGCTCTGGAAGGGGCTAGAGCCTCCATTTTTGCACTCAGGTTTTATGTCTCATGGCCCTCTATCAGAATTTGGGAAGATTGGAGAAACTTAATTTTTCGCCCAAAAAAAAAAACGTAAGGGGTACCACTGTCGTTTTTTTTTCGGGCCGAATTTTTGAGTTTCGATATCTCAGCTCTGGAAGGGGCTAGAGCCTCCATTTTTGCACTCAGGTCTAAGTCTCATGGCCCTCTATCAGAATTTGGGAAGATTGGAGAAACTTAATTTTTCGCCCAAAAAAAAAACGTAAGGGGTACCACTGTCGTTTTTTTTTTTCGGGCCGAATTTTTGAGTTTCGATATCTCAGCTCTGGAAGGGGCTAGAGCCTCCATTTTTGCACTCAGGTCTAAGTCTCATGGCCCTCTATCAGAATCCAGAGTTTTGGGAAGATTGGAGAAACTTAATTTTTCGCCCCCAAAAAAAAAAAACCGTAAGGGGTACCACTGTCGTTTTTTTTTCGGGCCGAATTTTTGAGTTTCAATATCTCAGCTCTGGAAGGGGCTAGAGCCTCCATTTTTGCACTCAGGTCTAAGTCTCATGGCCCTCTATCAGAATTTGTGAAGATTGGAGAAACTTAATTTTTCGCCCAAAAAAAAAAACGTAAGGGGTACCACTGTCGTTTTTTTTTCGGGCCGAATTTTTGAGTTTCGATATCTCAGCTCTGGAAGGGGCTAGAGCCTCCATTTTTGCACTCAGGTCTAAGTCTCATGACCCTCTATCAGAATTTGGGAAGATTGGAGAAACTTAATTTTTCGCCCAAAAAAAAAAAAACGTAAGGGGTACCACTGTCGTTTTTTTTTTCGGGCCGAATTTTTGAGTTTCAATATCTCAGCTCTGGAAGGGGCTAGAGCCTCCATTTTTGCACTCAGGTCTAAGTCTCATGGCCCTCTATCAGAATTTGGGAAGATTGGAGAAACTTAATTTTTCGCCCAAAAAAAAACGTAAGGGGTACCACTGTCGTTTTTTTTTTTTCGGGCCGAATTTTTGAGTTTCGATATCTCTGCTCTGGAAGGGGCTAGAGCCTCCATTTTTGCACTCAGGTCTAAGTCTCATGGCCCTCTATCAGAATCCAGAGTTTTGGGAAGATTGGAGAAACTTAATTTTTCGCCCCAAAAAAAAAAAAAAACCGTAAGGGGTACCACTGTCGTTTTTTTTTCGGGCCGAATTTTTGAGTTTCGATATCTCAGCTCTGGAAGGGGCTAGAGCCTCCATTTTTGCACTCAGGTCTAAGTCTCATGGCCCTCTATCAGAATTTGGGAAGATTGGAGAAACTTAATTTTTCGCCCAAAAAAAAAACGTAAGGGGTACCACTGTCGTTTTTTTTTTCGGGCCGAATTTTTGAGTTTCAATATCTCAGCTCTGGAAGGGGCTAGAGCCTCCATTTTTGCACTCAGGTCTAAGTCTCATGGCCCTCTATCAGAATTTGGGAAGATTGGAGAAACTTAATTTTTCGCCCAAAAAAAAAAACGTAAGGGGTACCACTGTCGTTTTTTTTTCGGGCCGAATTTTTGAGTTTCGATATCTCAGCTCTGGAAGGGGCTAGAGCCTCCATTTTTGCACTCAGGTCTAAGTCTCATGGCCCTCTATCAGAATTTGGGAAGATTGGAGAAACTTAATTTTTCGCCCAAAAAAAAAACGTAAGGGGTACCACTGTCGTTTTTTTTTTTTCGGGCCGAATTTTTGAGTTTCAATATCTCAGCTCTGGAAGGGGCTAGAGCCTCCATTTTTGCACTCAGGTCTAAGTCTCATGGCCCTCTATCAGAATTTGGGAAGATTGGAGAAACTTAATTTTTCGCCCAAAAAAAAAAACGTAAGGGGTACCACTGTCGTTTTTTTTTTTCGGGCCGAATTTTTGAGTTTCGATATCTCTGCTCTGGAAGGGTCTAGAGCCTCCATTTTTGCACTCAGGTCTAAGTCTCATGGCCCTCTATCAGAATCCAGAGTTTTGGGAAGATTGGAGAAACGTAATTTTTCGCCCCAAAAAAAAAACAAAAACGTAAGGGGTACCACTGTCGTTTTTTTTTCGGGCCGAATTTTTGAGTTTCGATATCTCAGCTCTGGAAGGGGCTAGAGCCTCCATTTTTGCACTCAGGTCTAAGTCTCATGGCCCTCTATCAGAATTTGGGAAGATTGGAGAAACTTAATTTTTCGCCCAAAAAAAAACGTAAGGGGTACCACTGTCGTTTTTTTTTTTTCGGGCCGAATTTTTGAGTTTCGATATCTCTGCTCTGGAAGGGTCTAGAGCCTCCATTTTTGCACTCAGGTCTAAGTCTCATGGCCCTCTATCAGAATCCAGAGTTTTGGGAAGATTGGAGAAACTTAATTTTTCGCCCCAAAAAAAAAAAAAACGTAAGGGGTACCACTGTCGTTTTTTTTCGGGCCGAATTTTTGAGTTTCGATATCTCAGCTCTGGAAGGGGCTAGAGCCTCCATTTTTGCACTCAGGTCTAAGTCTCATGGCCCTCTATCAGAATTTGGGAAGATTGGAGAAACTTAATTTTTCGCCCCCCAAAAAAAAAACGTAAGGGGTACCACTGTCGTTTTTTTTTCGGGCCGAATTTTTGAGTTTCGATATCTCAGCTCTGGAAGGGGCTAGAGCCTCCATTTTTGCACTCAGGTCTAAGTCTCATGGCCCTCTATCAGAATTTGGGAAGATTGGAGAAACTTAATTTTTCGCCCAAAAAAAAAAAACGTAAGGGGTACCACTGTCGTTTTTTTTTCGGGCCGAATTTTTGAGTTTCGATATCTCAGCTCTGGAAGGGGCTAGAGCCTCCATTTTTGCACTCAGGTTTTATGTCTCATGGCCCTCTATCAGAATTTGGGAAGATTGGAGAAACTTAATTTTTCGCCCAAAAAAAAAAACGTAAGGGGTACCACTGTCGTTTTTTTTTTCGGGCCGAATTTTTGAGTTTCGATATCTCAGCTCTGGAAGGGGCTAGAGCCTCCATTTTTGCACTCAGGTCTAAGTCTCATGGCCCTCTATCAGAATTTGGGAAGATTGGAGAAACTTAATTTTTCGCCCAAAAAAAAAACGTAAGGGGTACCACTGTCGTTTTTTTTTTCGGGCCGAATTTTTGAGTTTCGATATCTCAGCTCTGGAAGGGGCTAGAGCCTCCATTTTTGCACTCAGGTCTAAGTCTCATGGCCCTCTATCAGAATCCAGAGTTTTGGGAAGATTGGAGAAACTTAATTTTTCGCCCCCAAAAAAAAAAAACCGTAAGGGGTACCACTGTCGTTTTTTTTTCGGGCCGAATTTTTGAGTTTCAATATCTCAGCTCTGGAAGGGGCTAGAGCCTCCATTTTTGCACTCAGGTCTAAGTCTCATGGCCCTCTATCAGAATTTGTGAAGATTGGAGAAACTTAATTTTTCGCCCAAAAAAAAAAACGTAAGGGGTACCACTGTCGTTTTTTTTTCGGGCCGAATTTTTGAGTTTCGATATCTCAGCTCTGGAAGGGGCTAGAGCCTCCATTTTTGCACTCAGGTCTAAGTCTCATGACCCTCTATCAGAATTTGGGAAGATTGGAGAAACTTAATTTTTCGCCCCAAAAAAAAAAAACGTAAGGGGTACCACTGTCGTTTTTTTTTTCGGGCCGAATTTTTGAGTTTCAATATCTCAGCTCTGGAAGGGGCTAGAGCCTCCATTTTTGCACTCAGGTCTAAGTCTCATGGCCCTCTATCAGAATTTGGGAAGATTGGAGAAACTTAATTTTTCGCCCAAAAAAAAACGTAAGGGGTACCACTGTCGTTTTTTTTTTTTCGGGCCGAATTTTTGAGTTTCGATATCTCTGCTCTGGAAGGGGCTAGAGCCTCCATTTTTGCACTCAGGTCTAAGTCTCATGGCCCTCTATCAGAATCCAGAGTTTTGGGAAGATTGGAGAAACTTAATTTTTCGCCCCAAAAAAAAAAAAACGTAAGGGGTACCACTGTCGTTTTTTTTTCGGGCCGAATTTTTGAGTTTCGATATCTCAGCTCTGGAAGGGGCTAGAGCCTCCATTTTTGCACTCAGGTCTAAGTCTCATGGCCCTCTATCAGAATTTGGGAAGATTGGAGAAACTTAATTTTTCGCCCAAAAAAAAAACGTAAGGGGTACCACTGTCGTTTTTTTTTTCGGGCCGAATTTTTGAGTTTCAATATCTCAGCTCTGGAAGGGGCTAGAGCCTCCATTTTTGCACTCAGGTCTAAGTCTCATGGCCCTCTATCAGAATTTGGGAAGATTGGAGAAACTTAATTTTTCGCCCAAAAAAAAAACCGTAAGGGGTACCACTGTCGTTTTTTTTTCGGGCCGAATTTTTGAGTTTCGATATCTCAGCTCTGGAAGGGGCTAGAGCCTCCATTTTTGCACTCAGGTCTAAGTCTCATGGCCCTCTATCAGAATTTGGGAAGATTGGAGAAACTTAATTTTTCGCCCAAAAAAAAAACGTAAGGGGTACCACTGTCGTTTTTTTTTTCGGGCCGAATTTTTGAGTTTCAATATCTCAGCTCTGGAAGGGGCTAGAGCCTCCATTTTTGCACTCAGGTCTAAGTCTCATGGCCCTCTATCAGAATTTGGGAAGATTTGAGAAACTTAATTTTTCGCCCAAAAAAAAAAACGTAAGGGGTACCACTGTCGTTTTTTTTTTTCGGGCCGAATTTTTGAGTTTCGATATCTCTGCTCTGGAAGGGTCTAGAGCCTCCATTTTTGCACTCAGGTCTAAGTCTCATGGCCCTCTATCAGAATCCAGAGTTTTGGGAAGATTGGAGAAACTTAATTTTTCGCCCCAAAAAAAAAAAAAAACTTAAGGGGTACCACTGTCGTTTTTTTTTCGGGCCGAATTTTTGAGTTTCGATATCTCAGCTCTGGAAGGGGCTAGAGCCTCCATTTTTGCACTCAGGTCTAAGTCTCATGGCCCTCTATCAGAATTTGGGAAGATTGGAGAAACTTAATTTTTCGCCCAAAAAAAAACGTAAGGGGTACCACTGTCGTTTTTTTTTTTTCGGGCCGAATTTTTGAGTTTCGATATCTCTGCTCTGGAAGGGTCTAGAGCCTCCATTTTTGCACTCAGGTCTAAGTCTCATGGCCCTCTATCAGAATCCAGAGTTTTGGGAAGATTGGAGAAACTTAATTTTTCGCCCCCAAAAAAAAAACAAAAACGTAAGGGGTACCACTGTCGTTTTTTTTCGGGCCGAATTTTTGAGTTTCGATATCTCAGCTCTGGAAGGGGCTAGAGCCTCCATTTTTGCACTCAGGTCTAAGTCTCATGGCCCTCTATCAGAATTTGGGAAGATTGGAGAAACTTAATTTTTCGCCCCCCAAAAAAAAAACGTAAGGGGTACCACTGTCGTTTTTTTTTCGGGCCGAATTTTTGAGTTTCGATATCTCAGCTCTGGAAGGGGCTAGAGCCTCCATTTTTGCACTCAGGTCTAAGTCTCATGGCCCTCTATCAGAATTTGGGAAGATTGGAGAAACTTAATTTTTCGCCCCCCAAAAAAAAAACGTAAGGGGTACCACTGTCGTTTTTTTTTCGGGCCGAATTTTTGAGTTTCGATATCTCAGCTCTGGAAGGGGCTAGAGCCTCCATTTTTGCACTCAGGTCTAAGTCTCATGGCCCTCTATCAGAATTTGGGAAGATTGGAGAAACTTAATTTTTCGCCCAAAAAAAAAAAAACGTAAGGGGTACCACTGTCGTTTTTTTTTTTCGGGCCGAATTTTTGAGTTTCGATATCTCAGCTCTGGAAGGGGCTAGAGCCTCCATTTTTGCACTCAGGTCTAAGTCTCATGGCCCTCTATCAGAATCCAGAGTTTTGGGAAGATTGGAGAAACTTAATTGTTCGCACAAAAAAAAAAAAAACGTAAGGGGTACCACTGTCGTTTTTTTTTCGGGCCGAATTTTTGAGTTTCGATATCTCAGCTCTGGAAGGGGCTAGAGCCTCCATTCTTGCACTCAGGTCTAAGTCTCATGGCCCTCTATCAGAATTTGGGAAGATTGGAGAAACTTAATTTTTCGCCCAAAAAAAAAAACGTAAGGGGTACCACTGTCGTTTTTTTTTCGGGCCGAATTTTTGAGTTTCGATATCTCAGCTCTAGAAGGGGCTAGAGCCTCCATTTTTGCACTCAGGTCTAAGTCTCATGGCCCTCTATCAGAATTTGGGAAGATTGGAGAAACTTAATTTTTCGCCCAAAAAAAAAAAACGTAAGGGGTACCACTGTCGTTTTTTTTTTCGGGCCGAATTTTTGAGTTTCAATATCTCAGCTCTGGAAGGGGCTAGAGCCTCCATTTTTGCACTCAGGTCTAAGTCTCATGGCCCTCTATCAGAATTTGGGAAGATTGGAGAAACTTAATTTTTTCGCCCAAAAAAAAACGTAAGGGGTACCACTGTCGTTTTTTTTTTTTTCGGGCCGAATTTTTGAGTTTCGATATCTCTGCTCTGGAAGGGGCTAGAGCCTCCATTTTTGCACTCAGGTCTAAGTCTCATGGCCCTCTATCAGAATCCAGAGTTTTGGGAAGATTGGAGAAACTTAATTTTTCGCCCCAAAAAAAAAAAAAAACCGTAAGGGGTACCACTGTCGTTTTTTTTTCGGGCCGAATTTTTGAGTTTCGATATCTCAGCTCTGGAAGGGGCTAGAGCCTCCATTTTTGCACTCAGGTCTAAGTCTCATGGCCCTCTATCAGAATTTGGGAAGATTGGAGAAACTTAATTTTTCGCCCAAAAAAAAAACGTAAGGGGTACCACTGTCGTTTTTTTTTTCGGGCCGAATTTTTGAGTTTCAATATCTCAGCTCTGGAAGGGGCTAGAGCCTCCATTTTTGCACTCAGGTCTAAGTCTCATGGCCCTCTATCAGAATTTGGGAAGATTGGAGAAACTTAATTTTTCGCCCAAAAAAAAAAACGTAAGGGGTACCACTGTCGTTTTTTTTTCGGGCCGAATTTTTGAGTTTCGATATCTCAGCTCTGGAAGGGGCTAGAGCCTCCATTTTTGCACTCAGGTCTAAGTCTCATGGCCCTCTATCAGAATTTGGGAAGATTGGAGAAACTTAATTTTTCGCCCAAAAAAAAAACGTAAGGGGTACCACTGTCGTTTTTTTTTTTTC
Organism: Pimephales promelas; assembly: GCF_988280905.1. Lineage (NCBI taxonomy): Eukaryota > Metazoa > Chordata > Actinopteri > Cypriniformes > Leuciscidae > Pimephales > Pimephales promelas. Next base: position 4,469,582 of record NC_142780.1, on the reverse strand, counting down.
GGGCCGAATTTTTGAGTTTCAATATCTCAGCTCTGGAAGGGGCTAGAGCCTCCATTTTTGCACTCAGGTCTAAGTCTCATGGCCCTCTATCAGAATTTGGGAAGATTGGAGAAACTTAATTTTTCGCCCAAAAAAAAAAACGTAAGGGGTACCACTGTCGTTTTTTTTTTTCGGGCCGAATTTTTGAGTTTCGATATCTCTGCTCTGGAAGGGTCTAGAGCCTCCATTTTTGCACTCAGGTCTAAGTCTCATGGCCCTCTATCAGAATCCAGAGTTTTGGGAAGATTGGAGAAACGTAATTTTTCGCCCCAAAAAAAAAACAAAAACGTAAGGGGTACCACTGTCGTTTTTTTTTCGGGCCGAATTTTTGAGTTTCGATATCTCAGCTCTGGAAGGGGCTAGAGCCTCCATTTTTGCACTCAGGTCTAAGTCTCATGGCCCTCTATCAGAATTTGGGAAGATTGGAGAAACTTAATTTTTCGCCCAAAAAAAAACGTAAGGGGTACCACTGTCGTTTTTTTTTTTTCGGGCCGAATTTTTGAGTTTCGATATCTCTGCTCTGGAAGGGTCTAGAGCCTCCATTTTTGCACTCAGGTCTAAGTCTCATGGCCCTCTATCAGAATCCAGAGTTTTGGGAAGATTGGAGAAACTTAATTTTTCGCCCCAAAAAAAAAAAAAACGTAAGGGGTACCACTGTCGTTTTTTTTCGGGCCGAATTTTTGAGTTTCGATATCTCAGCTCTGGAAGGGGCTAGAGCCTCCATTTTTGCACTCAGGTCTAAGTCTCATGGCCCTCTATCAGAATTTGGGAAGATTGGAGAAACTTAATTTTTCGCCCCCCAAAAAAAAAACGTAAGGGGTACCACTGTCGTTTTTTTTTCGGGCCGAATTTTTGAGTTTCGATATCTCAGCTCTGGAAGGGGCTAGAGCCTCCATTTTTGCACTCAGGTCTAAGTCTCATGGCCCTCTATCAGAATTTGGGAAGATTGGAGAAACTTAATTTTTCGCCCAAAAAAAAAAAAACGTAAGGGGTACCACTGTCGTTTTTTTTTCGGGCCGAATTTTTGAGTTTCGATATCTCAGCTCTGGAAGGGGCTAGAGCCTCCATTTTTGCACTCAGGTTTTATGTCTCATGGCCCTCTATCAGAATTTGGGAAGATTGGAGAAACTTAATTTTTCGCCCAAAAAAAAAAACGTAAGGGGTACCACTGTCGTTTTTTTTTCGGGCCGAATTTTTGAGTTTCGATATCTCAGCTCTGGAAGGGGCTAGAGCCTCCATTTTTGCACTCAGGTCTAAGTCTCATGGCCCTCTATCAGAATTTGGGAAGATTGGAGAAACTTAATTTTTCGCCCAAAAAAAAAACGTAAGGGGTACCACTGTCGTTTTTTTTTTTTCGGGCCGAATTTTTGAGTTTTGATATCTCAGCTCTGGAAGGGGCTAGAGCCTCCATTTTTGCACTCAGGTCTAAGTCTCATGGCCCTCTATCAGAATCCAGAGTTTTGGGAAGATTGGAGAAACTTAATTTTTCGCCCCCAAAAAAAAAAACCGTAAGGGGTACCACTGTCGTTTTTTTTTCGGGCCGAATTTTTGAGTTTCAATATCTCAGCTCTGGAAGGGGCTAGAGCCTCCATTTTTGCACTCAGGTCTAAGTCTCATGGCCCTCTATCAGAATTTGTGAAGATTGGAGAAACTTAATTTTTCGCCCAAAAAAAAAAACGTAAGGGGTACCACTGTCGTTTTTTTTTCGGGCCGAATTTTTGAGTTTCGATATCTCAGCTCTGGAAGGGGCTAGAGCCTCCATTTTTGCACTCAGGTCTAAGTCTCATGACCCTCTATCAGAATTTGGGAAGATTGGAGAAACTTAATTTTTCGCCCCAAAAAAAAAAAAACGTAAGGGGTACCACTGTCGTTTTTTTTTTCGGGCCGAATTTTTGAGTTTCAATATCTCAGCTCTGGAAGGGGCTAGAGCCTCCATTTTTGCACTCAGGTCTAAGTCTCATGGCCCTCTATCAGAATTTGGGAAGATTGGAGAAACTTAATTTTTCGCCCAAAAAAAAACGTAAGGGGTACCACTGTCGTTTTTTTTTTTTCGGGCCGAATTTTTGAGTTTCGATATCTCTGCTCTGGAAGGGGCTAGAGCCTCCATTTTTGCACTCAGGTCTAAGTCTCATGGCCCTCTATCAGAATCCAGAGTTTTGGGAAGATTGGAGAAACTTAATTTTTCGCCCCAAAAAAAAAAAAAACGTAAGGGGTACCACTGTCGTTTTTTTTTCGGGCCGAATTTTTGAGTTTCGATATCTCAGCTCTGGAAGGGGCTAGAGCCTCCATTTTTGCACTCAGGTCTAAGTCTCATGGCCCTCTATCAGAATTTGGGAAGATTGGAGAAACTTAATTTTTCGCCCAAAAAAAAAACGTAAGGGGTACCACTGTCGTTTTTTTTTTCGGGCCGAATTTTTGAGTTTCAATATCTCAGCTCTGGAAGGGGCTAGAGCCTCCATTTTTGCACTCAGGTCTAAGTCTCATGGCCCTCTATCAGAATTTGGGAAGATTGGAGAAACTTAATTTTTCGCCCAAAAAAAAAACCGTAAGGGGTACCACTGTCGTTTTTTTTTCGGGCCGAATTTTTGAGTTTCGATATCTCAGCTCTGGAAGGGGCTAGAGCCTCCATTTTTGCACTCAGGTCTAAGTCTCATGGCCCTCTATCAGAATTTGGGAAGATTGGAGAAACTTAATTTTTCGCCCCAAAAAAAAACGTAAGGGGTACCACTGTCGTTTTTTTTTTCGGGCCGAATTTTTGAGTTTCAATATCTCAGCTCTGGAAGGGGCTAGAGCCTCCATTTTTGCACTCAGGTCTAAGTCTCATGGCCCTCTATCAGAATTTGGGAAGATTGGAGAAACTTAATTTTTCGCCCAAAAAAAAAAACGTAAGGGGTACCACTGTCGTTTTTTTTTTTCGGGCCGAATTTTTGAGTTTCGATATCTCTGCTCTGGAAGGGTCTAGAGCCTCCATTTTTGCACTCAGGTCTAAGTCTCATGGCCCTCTATCAGAATCCAGAGTTTTGGGAAGATTGGAGAAACTTAATTTTTCGCCCCAAAAAAAAAAAAAAACTTAAGGGGTACCACTGTCGTTTTTTTTTCGGGCCGAATTTTTGAGTTTCGATATCTCAGCTCTGGAAGGGGCTAGAGCCTCCATTTTTGCACTCAGGTCTAAGTCTCATGGCCCTCTATCAGAATTTGGGAAGATTGGAGAAACTTAATTTTTCGCCCAAAAAAAAACGTAAGGGGTACCACTGTCGTTTTTTTTTTTTCGGGCCGAATTTTTGAGTTTCGATATCTCTGCTCTGGAAGGGTCTAGAGCCTCCATTTTTGCACTCAGGTCTAAGTCTCATGGCCCTCTATCAGAATCCAGAGTTTTGGGAAGATTGGAGAAACTTAATTTTTCGCCCCCAAAAAAAAAACAAAAACGTAAGGGGTACCACTGTCGTTTTTTTTCGGGCCGAATTTTTGAGTTTCGATATCTCAGCTCTGGAAGGGGCTAGAGCCTCCATTTTTGCACTCAGGTCTAAGTCTCATGGCCCTCTATCAGAATTTGGGAAGATTGGAGAAACTTAATTTTTCGCCCCCCCAAAAAAAAACGTAAGGGGTACCACTGTCGTTTTTTTTTCGGGCCGAATTTTTGAGTTTCGATATCTCAGCTCTGGAAGGGGCTAGAGCCTCCATTTTTGCACTCAGGTCTAAGTCTCATGGCCCTCTATCAGAATTTGGGAAGATTGGAGAAACTTAATTTTTCGCCCCCCAAAAAAAAAACGTAAGGGGTACCACTGTCGTTTTTTTTTCGGGCCGAATTTTTGAGTTTCGATATCTCAGCTCTGGAAGGGGCTAGAGCCTCCATTTTTGCACTCAGGTCTAAGTCTCATGGCCCTCTATCAGAATTTGGGAAGATTGGAGAAACTTAATTTTTCGCCCAAAAAAAAAAAAACGTAAGGGGTACCACTGTCGTTTTTTTTTTTCGGGCCGAATTTTTGAGTTTCGATATCTCAGCTCTGGAAGGGGCTAGAGCCTCCATTTTTGCACTCAGGTCTAAGTCTCATGGCCCTCTATCAGAATCCAGAGTTTTGGGAAGATTGGAGAAACTTAATTGTTCGCACAAAAAAAAAAAAACGTAAGGGGTACCACTGTCGTTTTTTTTTCGGGCCGAATTTTTGAGTTTCGATATCTCAGCTCTGGAAGGGGCTAGAGCCTCCATTCTTGCACTCAGGTCTAAGTCTCATGGCCCTCTATCAGAATTTGGGAAGATTGGAGAAACTTAATTTTTCGCCCAAAAAAAAAAACGTAAGGGGTACCACTGTCGTTTTTTTTTCGGGCCGAATTTTTGAGTTTCGATATCTCAGCTCTAGAAGGGGCTAGAGCCTCCATTTTTGCACTCAGGTCTAAGTCTCATGGCCCTCTATCAGAATTTGGGAAGATTGGAGAAACTTAATTTTTCGCCCAAAAAAAAAACGTAAGGGGTACCACTGTCGTTTTTTTTTTCGGGCCGAATTTTTGAGTTTCGATATCTCAGCTCTGGAAGGGGCTAGAGCCTCCATTTTTGCACTCAGGTCTAAGTCTCATGGCCCTCTATCAGAATTTGGGAAGATTGGAGAAACTTAATTTTTCACCCAAAAAAAAAACCGTAAGGGGTACCACTGTCGTTTTTTTTTCGGACCGAATTTTTGAGTTTCGATATCTCAGCTCTGGAAGGGACTAGAGCCTCCATTTTTGCACTCAGGTCTAAGTCTCATGGCCCTCTATCAGAAATTGGGAAGATTAGAGAAACTTAATTTTTCGCCCAAAAAAAAAAAAACCGTAAGGGGTACCACTGTCGTTTTTTTTTTTCGGGCCGAATTTTTGAGTTTCGATATCTCAGCTCTGGAAGGGGCTAGAGCCTCCATTTTTGCACTCAGGTCTAAGTCTTATGGCCCTCTATCAGAATTTGGGAAGATTGGAGAAACTTAATTTTTCGCCCCAAAAAAAAAAACGTAAGGGGTACCACTGTCGTTTTTTTTTTTTTCGGGCCGAATTTTTGAGTTTCGATATCTCAGCTCTGGAAGGGGCTAGAGCCTCCATTTTTGCACTCAGGTCTAAGTCTCATGGCCCTCTATCAGAATTTGGGAAGATTGGAGAAACTTAATTTTTCACCCAAAAAAAAAAAAACGTAAGGGGTACCACTATCGTTTTTTTTTTCGGGCCGAATTTTTGAGTTTCGATATCTCAGCTCTGGAAGGGGCTAGAGCCTCCATTTTTGCACTCAGGTCTAAGTCTCATGGCCCTCTATCAGAATCCAGAGTTTTGGGAAGATTGGAGAAACTTAATTTTTCGCCCCAAAAAAAAAAAACGTAAGGGGTACCACTGTCGTTTTTTTTTCGGGCCGAATTTTTGAGTTTCGATATCTCAGCTCTGGAAGGGGCTAGAGCCTCCATTCTTGCACTCAGGTCTAAGTCTCATGGCCCTCTATAAGAATTTGGGAAGATTGGAGAAACTTAATTTTTCGCCCAAAAAAAAAACGTAAGGGGTACCACTGTCGTTTTTTTTTCGGGCCGAATTTTTGAGTTTCGATATCTCAGCTCTGGAAGGGGCTAGAGCCTCCATTTTTGCACTCAGGTCTAAGTCTCATGGCCCTCTATCAGAATTTGGGAAGATTGGAGAAACTTAATTTTTCGCCCAAAAAAAAAAAACGTAAGGGGTACCACTGTCGTTTTTTTTTTTCGGGCCGAATTTTTGAGTTTCGATATCTCAGCTCTGGAAGGGGCTAGAGCCTCCATTTTTGCACTCAGGTCTAAGTCTCATGGCCCTCTATCAGAATTTGGGAAGATTGGAGAAACTTAATTTTTCACCCAAAAAAAAACGTAAGGGGTACCACTGTCGTTTTTTTTTCGGGCCGAATTTTTGAGTTTCGATATCTCAGCTCTGGAAGGGGCTAGAGCCTCCATTTTTGCACTCAGGTCTAAGTCTCATGGCCCTCTATCAGAAATTGGGAAGATTGGAGAAACTTAATTTTTCGCCCAAAAAAAAAAAAACGTAAGGGGTACCACTGTCGTTTTTTTTTTTCGGGCCGAATTTTTGAGTTTCGATATCTCAGCTCTGGAAGGGGCTAGAGCCTCCATTTTTGCACTCAGGTCTAAGTCTCATGGCCCTCTATCAGAATTTGGGAAGATTGGAGAAACTTAATTTTTCGCCCAAAAAAAAAAACGTAAGGGGTACCACTGTCGTTTTTTTTTTTCGGGCCGAATTTTTGAGTTTCGATATCTCAGCTCTGGAAGGGGCTAGAGCCTCCATTTTTGCACTCAGGTCTAAGTCTCATGGCCCTCTATCAGAATTTGGGAAGATTGGAGAAACTTAATTTTTCGCCCCCCAAAAAAAAACAAAACGTAAGGGGTACCACTGTCGTTTTTTTTTCGGGCCGAATTTTTGAGTTTCGATATCTCAGCTCTGGAAGGGGCTAGAGCCTCCATTTTTGCACTCAGGTCTAAGTCTCATGGCCCTCTATCAGAATTTGGGAAGATTGGAGAAACTTAATTTTTCGCCCAAAAAAAAAACGTAAGGGGTACCACTGTCGTTTTTTTTTTTTCGGGCCGAATTTTTGAGTTTCGATATCTCTGCTCTGGAAGGGGCTAGAGCCTCCATTTTTGCACTCAGGTCTAAGTCTCATGGCCCTCTATCAGAATTTGGGAAGATTGGAGAAACTTAATTTTTCGCCCAAAAAAAAAAACGTAAGGGGTACCACTGTCGTTTTTTTTTTTCGGGCCGAATTTTTGAGTTTCGATATCTCTGCTCTGGAAGGGTCTAGAGCCTCCATTTTTGCACTCAGGTCTAAGTCTCATGGCCCTCTATCAGAATCCAGAGTTTTGGGAAGATTGGAGAAACTTAATTTTTCGCCCCAAAAAAAAAAAAAAACTTAAGGGGTACCACTGTCGTTTTTTTTTCGGGCCGAATTTTTGAGTTTCGATATCTCAGCTCTGGAAGGGGCTAGAGCCTCCATTTTTGCACTCAGGTCTAAGTCTCATGGCCCTCTATCAGAATTTGGGAAGATTGGAGAAACTTAATTTTTCGCCCAAAAAAAAACGTAAGGGGTACCACTGTCGTTTTTTTTTTTTCGGGCCGAATTTTTGAGTTTCGATATCTCTGCTCTGGAAGGGTCTAGAGCCTCCATTTTTGCACTCAGGTCTAAGTCTCATGGCCCTCTATCAGAATCCAGAGTTTTGGGAAGATTGGAGAAACTTAATTTTTCGCCCCCAAAAAAAAAACAAAAACGTAAGGGGTACCACTGTCGTTTTTTTTCGGGCCGAATTTTTGAGTTTCGATATCTCAGCTCTGGAAGGGGCTAGAGCCTCCATTTTTGCACTCAGGTCTAAGTCTCATGGCCCTCTATCAGAATTTGGGAAGATTGGAGAAACTTAATTTTTCGCCCCTCAAAAAAAAAACGTAAGGGGTACCACTGTCGTTTTTTTTTCGGGCCGAATTTTTGAGTTTCGATATCTCAGCTCTGGAAGGGGCTAGAGCCTCCATTTTTGCACTCAGGTCTAAGTCTCATGGCCCTCTATCAGAATTTGGGAAGATTGGAGAAACTTAATTTTTCGCCCCCCAAAAAAAAAACGTAAGGGGTACCACTGTCGTTTTTTTTTCGGGCCGAATTTTTGAGTTTCGATATCTCAGCTCTGGAAGGGGCTAGAGCCTCCATTTTTGCACTCAGGTCTAAGTCTCATGGCCCTCTATCAGAATTTGGGAAGATTGGAGAAACTTAATTTTTCGCCCAAAAAAAAAAAAAACGTAAGGGGTACCACTGTCGTTTTTTTTTTTCGGGCCGAATTTTTGAGTTTCGATATCTCAGCTCTGGAAGGGGCTAGAGCCTCCATTTTTGCACTCAGGTCTAAGTCTCATGGCCCTCTATCAGAATCCAGAGTTTTGGGAAGATTGGAGAAACTTAATTGTTCGCACAAAAAAAAAAAAACGTAAGGGGTACCACTGTCGTTTTTTTTTCGGGCCGAATTTTTGAGTTTCGATATCTCAGCTCTGGAAGGGGCTAGAGCCTCCATTCTTGCACTCAGGTCTAAGTCTCATGGCCCTCTATCAGAATTTGGGAAGATTGGAGAAACTTAATTTTTCGCCCAAAAAAAAAAACGTAAGGGGTACCACTGTCGTTTTTTTTTCGGGCCGAATTTTTGAGTTTCGATATCTCAGCTCTAGAAGGGGCTAGAGCCTCCATTTTTGCACTCAGGTCTAAGTCTCATGGCCCTCTATCAGAATTTGGGAAGATTGGAGAAACTTAATTTTTCGCCCAAAAAAAAAAACGTAAGGGGTACCACTGTCGTTTTTTTTTTCGGGCCGAATTTTTGAGTTTCGATATCTCAGCTCTGGAAGGGGCTAGAGCCTCCATTTTTGCACTCAGGTCTAAGTCTCATGGCCCTCTATCAGAATTTGGGAAGATTGGAGAAACTTAATTTTTCACCCAAAAAAAAAACCGTAAGGGGTACCACTGTCGTTTTTTTTTCGGACCGAATTTTTGAGTTTCGATATCTCAGCTCTGGAAGGGACTAGAGCCTCCATTTTTGCACTCAGGTCTAAGTCTCATGGCCCTCTATCAGAAATTGGGAAGATTAGAGAAACTTAATTTTTCGCCCAAAAAAAAAAAAACCGTAAGGGGTACCACTGTCGTTTTTTTTTTTCGGGCCGAATTTTTGAGTTTCGATATCTCAGCTCTGGAAGGGGCTAGAGCCTCCATTTTTGCACTCAGGTCTAAGTCTCATGGCCCTCTATCAGAATTTGGGAAGATTGGAGAAACTTAATTTTTCACCCAAAAAAAAAACCGTAAGGGGTACCACTGTCGTTTTTTTTTCGGACCGAATTTTTGAGTTTCGATATCTCAGCTCTGGAAGGGACTAGAGCCTCCATTTTTGCACTCAGGTCTAAGTCTCATGGCCCTCTATCAGAATTTGGGAAGATTGGAGAAACTTAATTTTTCGCCCCAAAAAAAAAAACGTAAGGGGTACCACTGTCGTTTTTTTTTTTTTTCGGGCCGAATTTTTGAGTTTCGATATCTCAGCTCTGGAAGGGGCTAGAGCCTCCATTTTTGCACTCAGGTCTAAGTCTCATGGCCCTCTATCAGAATTTGGGAAGATTGGAGAAACTTAATTTTTCACCCAAAAAAAAAAAACGTAAGGGGTACCACTATCGTTTTTTTTTTCGGGCCGAATTTTTGAGTTTCGATATCTCAGCTCTGGAAGGGGCTAGAGCCTCCATTTTTGCACTCAGGTCTAAGTCTCATGGCCCTCTATCAGAATCCAGAGTTTTGGGAAGATTGGAGAAACTTAATTTTTCGCCCCAAAAAAAAAAAACGTAAGGGGTACCACTGTCGTTTTTTTTTCGGGCCGAATTTTTGAGTTTCGATATCTCAGCTCTGGAAGGGGCTAGAGCCTCCATTCTTGCACTCAGGTCTAAGTCTCATGGCCCTCTATAAGAATTTGGGAAGATTGGAGAAACTTAATTTTTCGCCCAAAAAAAAAACGTAAGGGGTACCACTGTCGTTTTTTTTTCGGGCCGAATTTTTGAGTTTCGATATCTCAGCTCTGGAAGGGGCTAGAGCCTCCATTTTTGCACTCAGGTCTAAGTCTCATGGCCCTCTATCAGAATTTGGGAAGATTGGAGAAACTTAATTTTTCGCCCAAAAAAAAAAAACGTAAGGGGTACCACTGTCGTTTTTTTTTTTCGGGCCGAATTTTTGAGTTTCGATATCTCAGCTCTGGAAGGGGCTAGAGCCTCCATTTTTGCACTCAGGTCTAAGTCTCATGGCCCTCTATCAGAATTTGGGAAGATTGGAGAAACTTAATTTTTCACCCAAAAAAAAACGTAAGGGGTACCACTGTCGTTTTTTTTTCGGGCCGAATTTTTGAGTTTCGATATCTCAGCTCTGGAAGGGGCTAGAGCCTCCATTTTTGCACTCAGGTCTAAGTCTCATGGCCCTCTATCAGAAATTGGGAAGATTGGAGAAACTTAATTTTTCGCCCAAAAAAAAAAAAACGTAAGGGGTACCACTGTCGTTTTTTTTTTCGGGCCGAATTTTTGAGTTTCGATATCTCAGCTCTGGAAGGGGCTAGAGCCTCCATTTTTGCACTCAGGTCTAAGTCTCATGGCCCTCTATCAGAATTTGGGAAGATTGGAGAAACTTAATTTTTCGCCCAAAAAAAAAAACGTAAGGGGTACCACTGTCGTTTTTTTTTTTCGGGCCGAATTTTTGAGTTTCGATATCTCAGCTCTGGAAGGGGCTAGAGCCTCCATTTTTGCACTCAGGTCTAAGTCTCATGGCCCTCTATCAGAATTTGGGAAGATTGGAGAAACTTAATTTTTCGCCCCCCAAAAAAAAAAAAACGTAAGGGGTACCACTGTCGTTTTTTTTTCGGGCCGAATTTTTGAGTTTCGATATCTCAGCTCTGGAAGGGGCTAGAGCCTCCATTTTTGCACTCAGGTCTAAGTCTCATGGCCCTCTATCAGAATTTGGGAAGATTGGAGAAACTTAATTTTTCGCCCAAAAAAAAAAACGTAAGGGGTACCACTGTCGTTTTTTTTTTTTTCGGGCCGAATTTTTGAGTTTCGATATCTCTGCTCTGGAAGGGTCTAGAGCCTCCATTTTTGCACTCAGGTCTAAGTCTCATGGCCCTCTATCAGAATCCAGAGTTTTGGGAAGATTGGAGAAACTTAATTTTTCGCCCCAAAAAAAAACAAAAAACGTAAGGGGTACCACTGTCGTTTTTTTTTCGGGCCGAATTTTTGAGTTTCGATATCTCAGCTCTGGAAGGGGCTAGAGCCTCCATTTTTGCACTCAGGTCTAAGTCTCATGGCCCTCTATCAGAATTTGTGAAGATTGGAGAAACTTAATTTTTCGCCCCAAAAAAAAAAACGTAAGGGGTACCACTGTCGTTTTTTTTTCGGGCCGAATTTTTGAGTTTCGATATCTCAGCTCTGGAAGGGGCTAGAGCCTCCATTTTTGCACTCAGGTCTAAGTCTCATGGCCCTCTATCAGAATTTGGGAAGATTGGAGAAACTTAATTTTTCGCCCAAAAAAAACAAAAACGTAAGGGGTACCACTGTCATTTTTTTTTCGGGCCGAATTTTTGAGTTTCGATATCTCAGCTCTGGAAGGGGCTAGAGCCTCCATTTTTGCACTCAGGTCTAAGTCTCATGGCCCTCTATCAGAATCCAGAGTTTTGGGAAGATTGGAGAAACTTAATTTTTCGCACAAAAAAAAAAAACGTAAGGGGTACCACTGTCGTTTTTTTTTCGGGCCGAATTTTTGAGTTTCGATATCTCAGCTCTGGAAGGGGCTAGAGCCTCCATTCTTGCACTCAGGTCTAAGTCTCATGGCCCTCTATCAGAATTTGGGAAGATTGGAGAAACGTAATTTTTCGCCCAAAAAAAAAAACGTAAGGGGTACCACTGTCGTTTTTTTTTCGGGCCGAATTTTTGAGTTTCGATATCTCAGCTCTAGAAGGGTCTAGAGCCTCCATTTTTGCACTCAGGTCTAAGTCTCATGGCCCTCTATCAGAATTTGGGAAGATTAGAGAAACTTAATTTTTCGCCAAAAAAAAAAAACGTAAGGGGTACCACTGTCGTTTTTTTTTTTCGGGCCGAATTTTTGAGTTTCGATATCTCAGCTCTGGAAGGGGCTAGAGCCTCCATTTTTGCACTCAGGTCTAAGTCTCATGGCCCTCTATCAGAATTTGTGAAGATTGGAGAAACTTAATTTTTCGCCCCAAAAAAAAAAACGTAAGGGGTACCACTGTCGTTTTTTTTTTTCGGGCCGAATTTTTGAGTTTCGATATCTCAGCTCTGGAAGGGGCTAGAGCCTCCATTTTTGCACTCAGGTCTAAGTCTCATGGCCCTCTATCAGAATTTGGGAAGATTGGAGAAACTTAATTTTTCGCCCCCAAAAAAAAAAACGTAAGGGGTACCACTGTCGTTTTTTTTTCGGGCCGAATTTTTGAGTTTCGATATCTCAGCTCTGGAAGGGGCTAGAGCCTCCATTTTTGCACTCAGGTCTAAGTCTCATGGCCCTCTATCAGAATTTGGGAAGATTGGAGAAACTTAATTTTTCGCCCAAAAAAAAAAACGTAAGGGGTACCACTGTCGGTTTTTTTCGGGCCGAATTTTTGAGTTTCGATATCTCAGCCCTAGAAGGGGCTAGAGCCTCCATTTTTGCACTCAGGTCTAAGTCTCATGGCCCTCTATCAGAATTTGGGAAGATTGGAGAAACTTAATTTTTCGCCCAAAAAAAAAAACGTAAGGGGTACCACTGTCGTTTTTTTTTTCGGGCCGAATTTTTGAGTTTCGATATCTCAGCTCTGGAAGGGGCTAGAGCCTCCATTTTTGCACTCAGGTCTAAGTCTCATGGCCCTCTATCAGAATTTGGGAAGATTGGAGAAACTTAATTTTTCGCCAAAAAAAAAAAAACGTAAGGGGTACCACTGTCGTTTTTTTTTTTCGGGCCGAATTTTTGAGTTTCGATATCTCAGCTCTGGAAGGGGCTAGAGCCTCCATTTTTGCACTCAGGTCTAAGTCTCATGGCCCTCTATCAGAATTTGTGAAGATTGGAGAAACTTAATTTTTCGCCCCAAAAAAAAAAACGTAAGGGGTACCACTGTCGTTTTTTTTTTTCGGGCCGAATTTTTGAGTTTCGATATCTCAGCTCTGGAAGGGGCTAGAGCCTCCATTTTTGCACTCAGGTCTAAGTCTCATGGCCCTCTATCAGAATTTGGGAAGATTGGAGAAACTTAATTTTTCGCCCCCCAAAAAAAAAAAACGTAAGGGGTACCACTGTCGTTTTTTTTTCGGGCCGAATTTTTGAGTTTCGATATCTCAGCTCTGGAAGGGGCTAGAGCCTCCATTTTTGCACTCAGGTCTAAGTCTCATGGCCCTCTATCAGAATTTGGGAAGATTGGAGAAACTTAATTTTTCGCCCAAAAAAAAAACGTAAGGGGTACCACTGTCGTTTTTTTTTTTTTCGGGCCGAATTTTTGAGTTTCGATATCTCTGCTCTGGAAGGGTCTAGAGCCTCCATTTTTGCACTCAGGTCTAAGTCTCATGGCCCTCTATCAGAATCCAGAGTTTTGGGAAGATTGGAGAAACTTAATTTTTCGCCCCAAAAAAAAACAAAAAACGTAAGGGGTACCACTGTCGTTTTTTTTTTCGGGCCGAATTTTTGAGTTTCGATATCTCAGCTCTGGAAGGGGCTAGAGCCTCCATTTTTGCACTCAGGTCTAAGTCTCATGGCCCTCTATCAGAATTTGTGAAGATTGGAGAAACTTAATTTTTCGCCCCAATAAAAAAACGTAAGGGGTACCACTGTCGTTTTTTTTTCGGGCCGAATTTTTGAGTTTCGATATCTCAGCTCTGGAAGGGGCTAGAGCCTCCATTTTTGCACTCAGGTCTAAGTCTCATGGCCCTCTATCAGAATTTGGGAAGATTGGAGAAACTTAATTTTTCGCCCAAAAAAAACAAAAACGTAAGGGGTACCACTGTCATTTTTTTTTCGGGCCGAATTTTTGAGTTTCGATATCTCAGCTCTGGAAGGGGCTAGAGCCTCCATTTTTGCACTCAGGTCTAAGTCTCATGGCCCTCTATCAGAATCCAGAGTTTTGGGAAGATTGGAGAAACTTAATTTTTCGCACAAAAAAAAAAAAACGTAAGGGGTACCACTGTCGTTTTTTTTTCGGGCCGAATTTTTGAGTTTCGATATCTCAGCTCTGGAAGGGGCAAGAGACTCCATTCTTGCACTCAGGTCTAAGTCTCATGGCCCTCTATCAGAATTTGGGAAGATTGGAGAAACGTAATTTTTCGCCCAAAAAAAAAAAACGTAAGGGGTACCACTGTCGTTTTTTTTTCGGGCCGAATTTTTGAGTTTCGATATCTCAGCTCTAGAAGGGTCTAGAGCCTCCATTTTTGCACTCAGGTCTAAGTCTCATGGCCCTCTATCAGAATTTGGGAAGATTAGAGAAACTTAATTTTTCGCCAAAAAAAAAAAAACGTAAGGGGTACCACTGTCGTTTTTTTTTTTCGGGCCGAATTTTTGAGTTTCGATATCTCAGCTCTGGAAGGGGCTAGAGCCTCCATTTTTGCACTCAGGTCTAAGTCTCATGGCCCTCTATCAGAATTTGTGAAGATTGGAGAAACTTAATTTTTCGCCCCAAAAAAAAAACCGTAAGGGGTACCACTGTCGTTTTTTTTTTCGGGCCGAATTTTTGAGTTTCGATATCTCAGCTCTGGAAGGGGCTAGAGCCTCCATTTTTGCACTCAGGTCTAAGTCTCATGGCCCTCTATCAGAATTTGGGAAGATTGGAGAAACTTAATTTTTCGCCCCCCAAAAAAAAAACGTAAGGGGTACCACTGTCGTTTTTTTTTCGGGCCGAATTTTTGAGTTTCGATATCTCAGCTCTGGAAGGGGCTAGAGCCTCCATTTTTGCACTCAGGTCTAAGTCTCATGGCCCTCTATCAGAATTTGGGAAGATTGGAGAAACTTAATTTTTCGCCCAAAAAAAACAAAAACGTAAGGGGTACCACTGTCATTTTTTTTTCGGGCCGAATTTTTGAGTTTCGATATCTCAGCTCTGGAAGGGGCTAGAGCCTCCATTTTTGCACTCAGGTCTAAGTCTCATGGCCCTCTATCAGAATCCAGAGTTTTGGGAAGATTGGAGAAACTTAATTTTTCGCACAAAAAAAAAAAACGTAAGGGGTACCACTGTCGTTTTTTTTTCGGGCCGAATTTTTGAGTTTCGATATCTCAGCTCTGGAAGGGGCTAGAGCCTCCATTCTTGCACTCAGGTCTAAGTCTCATGGCCCTCTATCAGAATTTGGGAAGATTGGAGAAACTTAATTTTTCGCCCAAAAAAAAAACGTAAGGGGTACCACTGTCGTTTTTTTTTCGGGCCGAATTTTTGAGTTTCGATATCTCAGCCCTAGAAGGGGCTAGAGCCTCCATTTTTGCACTCAGGTCTAAGTCTCATGGCCCTCTATCAGAATTTGGGAAGATTGGAGAAACTTAATTTTTCGCCCAAAAAAAAAAACGTAAGGGGTACCACTGTCGTTTTTTTTTTTCGGGCCGAATTTTTGAGTTTCGATATCTCAGCTCTGGAAGGGGCTAGAGCCTCCATTTTTGCACTCAGGTCTAAGTCTCATGGCCCTCTATCAGAATTTGGGAAGATTGGAGAAACTTAATTTTTCACCCAAAAAAAACCCGTAAGGGGTACCACTGTCGTTTTTTTTTCGGACCGAATTTTTGAGTTTCGATATCTCAGCTCTGGAAGGGGCTAGAGCCTCCATTTTTGCACTCAGGTCTAAGTCTCATGGCCCTCTATCAGAATTTGGGAAGATTGGAGAAACTTAATTTTTCGCCCAAAAAAAAAAAACGTAAGGGGTACCACTGTCGTTTTTTTTTTTTCGGGCCGAATTTTTGAGTTTCGATATCTCAGCTCTGGAAGGGGCTAGAGCCTCCATTTTTGCACTCAGGTCTAAGTCTCATGGCCCTCTATCAGAATTTGGGAAGATTGGAGAAACTTAATTTTTCGCCCAAAAAAAAAAAAACGTAAGGGGTACCACTGTCGTTTTTTTTTCGGGCCGAATTTTTGAGTTTCGATATCTCAGCTCTGGAAGGGGCTAGAGCCTCCATTTTTGCACTCAGGTCTAAGTCTCATGGCCCTCTATCAGAATCCAGAGTTTTGGGAAGATTGGAGAAACTTAATTTTTCGCCCAAAAAATAAAAAACCGTAAGGGGTACCACTGTCGTTTTTTTTTCGGGCCGAATTTTTGAGTTTCGATATCTCAGCTCTGGAAGGGGCTAGAGCCTCCATTTTTGCACTCAGGTCTAAGTCTCATGGCCCTCTATCAGAAATTGGGAAGATTGGAGAAACTTAATTTTTCGCCCAAAAAAAAAAAACGTAAGGGGTACCACTGTCGTTTTTTTTTTTTCGGGCCGAATTTTTGAGTTTCGATATCTCAGCTCTGGAAGGGGCTAGAGCCTCCATTTTTGCACTCAGGTCTAAGTCTCATGGCCCTCTATCAGAATTTGGGAAGATTGGAGAAACTTAATTTTTCGCCCAAAAAAAAAAACGTAAGGGGTACCACTGTCGTTTTTTTTTTTCGGGCCGAATTTTTGAGTTTCGATATCTCAGCTCTGGAAGGGGCTAGAGCCTCCATTTTTGCACTCAGGTCTAAGTCTCATGGCCCTCTATCAGAATTTGGGAAGATTGGAGAAACTTAATTTTTCGCCCAAAAAAAACCCGTAAGGGGTACCACTGTCGTTTTTTTTTTCGGGCCGAATTTTTGAGTTTCGATATCTCAGCTCTGGAAGGGGCTAGAGCCTCCATTTTTGCACTCAGGTCTAAGTCTCATGGCCCTCTATCAGAAATTGGGAAGATTGGAGAAACTTAATTTTTCGCCCAAAAAAAAAAACGTAAGGGGTACCACTGTCGTTTTTTTTTCGGGCCGAATTTTTGAGTTTCGATATCTCAGCTCTGGAAGGGGCTAGAGCCTCCATTTTTGCACTCAGGTCTAAGTCTCATGGCCCTCTATCAGAATCCAGAGTTTTGGGAAGATTGGAGAAACTTAATTTTTCGCCCCAAAAAAAAACAAAAAACGTAAGGGGTACCACTGTCGTTTTTTTTTCGGGCCGAATTTTTGAGTTTCGATATCTCAGCTCTGGAAGGGGCTAGAGCCTCCATTTTTGCACTCAGGTCTAAGTCTCATGGCCCTCTATCAGAATTTGGGAAGATTGGAGAAACTTAATTTTTCACCCAAAAAAAACCGTAAGGGGTACCACTGTCGTTTTTTTTTCGGACCGAATTTTTGAGTTTCGATATCTCAGCTCTGGAAGGGGCTAGAGCCTCCATTTTTGCACTCAGGTCTAAGTCTCATGGCCCTCTATCAGAAATTGGGAAGATTGGAGAAACTTAATTTTTCGCCCAAAAGAAAAAAAACCCGTAAGGGGTACCACTGTCGTTTTTTTTTTCGGGCCGAATTTTTGAGTTTCGATATCTCAGCTCTGGAAGGGGCTAGAGCCTCCATTTTTGCACTCAGGTCTAAGTCTCATGGCCCTCTATCAGAATTTGGAAAGATTGGAGAAACTTAATTTTTCGCCCAAAAAAAAAAAACGTAAGGGGTACCACTGTCGTTTTTTTTTTTCGGGCCGAATTTTTGAGTTTCGATATCTCAGCTCTGGAAGGGGCTAGAGCCTCCATTTTTGCACTCAGGTCTAAGTCTCATGGCCCTCTATCAGAATTTGGGAAGATTGGAGAAACTTAATTTTTCGCCCCAAAAAAAAAAAAACGTAAGGGGTACCACTGTCGTTTTTTTTTCGGGCCGAATTTTTGAGTTTCGATATCTCAGCTCTGGAAGGGGCTAGAGTCTCCATTTTTGCACTCAGGTCTAAGTCTCATGGCCCTCTATCAGAATCCAGAGTTTTGGGAAGATTGGAGAAACTTAATTTTTCGCCCAAAAAAAAAAAACGTAAGGGGTACCACTGTCGTTTTTTTTTCGGGCCGAATTTTTGAGTTTCGATATCTCAGCTCTGGAAGGGGCTAGAGCCTCCATTCTTGCACTCAGGTCTAAGTCTCATGGCCCTCTATCAGAATTTGGGAAGATTGGAGAAACTTAATTTTTCGCCCAAAAAAAAAACGTAAGGGGTACCACTGTCGTTTTTTTTTCGGGCCGAATTTTTGAGTTTCGATATCTCAGCTCTGGAAGGGGCTAGAGCCTCCATTTTTGCACTCAGGTCTAAGTCTCATGGCCCTCTATCAGAATTTGGGAAGATTGGAGAAACTTAATTTTTCACCCAAAAAAAAACCGTAAGGGGTACCACTGTCGTTTTTTTTTCGGGCCGAATTTTTGAGTTTCGATATCTCAGCTCTGGAAGGGGCTAGAGCCTCCATTTTTGCACTCAGGTCTAAGTCTCATGGCCCTCTATCAGAAATTGGGAAGATTGGAGAAACTTAATTTTTCGCCCAAAAAAAAAAAACGTAAGGGGTACCACTGTCGTTTTTTTTTTCGGGCCGAATTTTTGAGTTTCGATATCTCAGCTCTGGAAGGGGCTAGAGCCTCCATTTTTGCACTCAGGTCTAAGTCTCATGGCCCTCTATCAGAATTTGGGAAGATTGGAGAAACTTAATTTTTCGCCCAAAAAAAAAAAACGTAAGGGGTACCACTGTCGTTTTTTTTTTCGGGCCGAATTTTTGAGTTTCGATATCTCAGCTCTGGAAGGGGCTAGAGCCTCCATTTTTGCACTCAGGTCTAAGTCTCATGGCCCTCTATCAGAATTTGGGAAGATTGGAGAAACTTAATTTTTCGCCCAAAAAAAACCCGTAAGGGGTACCACTGTCGTTTTTTTTTTCGGGCCGAATTTTTGAGTTTCGATATCTCAGCTCTGGAAGGGGCTAGAGCCTCCATTTTTGCACTCAGGTCTAAGTCTCATGGCCCTCTATCAGAATTTGGGAAGATTGGAGAAACTTAATTTTTCGCCCAAATAAAAAAACGTAAGGGGTACCACTGTCGTTTTTTTTTCGGGCCGAATTTTTGAGTTTCGATATCTCAGCTCTGGAAGGGGCTAGAGCCTCCATTTTTGCACTCAGGTCTAAGTCTCATGGCCCTCTATCAGAATCCAGAGTTTTGGGAAGATTGGAGAAACTTAATTTTTCGCCCCCAAAAAAAAACGTAAGGGGTACCACTGTCGTTTTTTTTTCGGGCCCAATTTTTGAGTTTCGATATCTCAGCTCTGGAAGGGGCTAGAGCCTCCATTTTTGCACTCAGGTCTAAGTCTCATGGCCCTCTATCAGAAATTGGGAAGATTGGAGAAACTTAATTTTTCGCCCAAAAAAAAAAAACGTAAGGGGTACCACTGTCGTTTTTTTTCGGGCCGAATTTTTGAGTTTCGATATCTCAGCTCTGGAAGGGGCTAGAGCCTCCATTTTTGCACTCAGATCTAAGTCTCATGGCCCTCTATCAGAATCCAGAGTTTTGGGAAGATTGGAGAAACTTAATTTTTCGCCCCAAAAAAAAACAAAAAACGTAAGGGGTACCACTGTCGTTTTTTTTTCGGGCCGAATTTTTGAGTTTCGATATCTCAGCTCTGGAAGGGGCTAGAGCCTCCATTTTTGCACTCAGGTCTAAGTCTCATGGCCCTCTATCAGAATTTGGGAAGATTGGAGAAACTTAATTTTTCGCCCAAAAAAAAACCGTAAGGGGTACCACTGTCGTTTTTTTTTTCGGGCCGAATTTTTGAGTTTCGATATCTCAGCTCTGGAAGGGGCTAGAGCCTCCATTTTTGCACTCAGGTTTTATGTCTCATGGCCCTCTATCAGAATTTGGGAAGATTGGAGAAACTTAATTTTTCGCCCCCAAAAAAAAAAACGTAAGGGGTACCACTGTCGTTTTTTTTTCGGGCCGAATTTTTGAGTTTCGATATCTCAGCTCTGGAAGGGGCTAGAGCCTCCATTTTTGCACTCAGGTCTAAGTCTCATGGCCCTCTATCAGAATTTGGGAAGATTGGAGAAACTTAATTTTTCGCCCAAAAAAAAAAAAAACGTAAGGGGTACCACTGTCGTTTTTTTTTTCGGGCCGAATTTTTGAGTTTCGATATCTCAGCTCTGGAAGGGGCTAGAGCCTCCATTTTTGCACTCAGGTCTAAGTCTCATGGCCCTCTATCAGAATCCAGAGTTTTGGGAAGATTGGAGAAACTTAATTTTTCGCACAAAAAAAAAAAAACGTAAGGGGTACCACTGTCGTTTTTTTTTCGGGCCGAATTTTTGAGTTTCGATATCTCAGCTCTGGAAGGGGCTAGAGCCTCCATTCTTGCACTCAGGTCTAAGTCTCATGGCCCTCTATCAGAATTTGGGAAGATTGGAGAAACTTAATTTTTCGCCCAAAAAAAAAAACGTAAGGGGTACCACTGTCGTTTTTTTTTCGGGCCGAATTTTTGAGTTTCGATATCTCAGCTCTAGAAGGGGCTAGAGCCTCCATTTTTCCACTCAGGTCTAAGTCTCATGGCCCTCTATCAGAATTTGGGAAGATTGGAGAAACTTAATTTTTCGCCCAAAAAAAAAAAACGTAAGGGGTACCACTGTCGTTTTTTTTTTTCGGGCCGAATTTTTGAGTTTCGATATCTCAGCTCTGGAAGGGGCTAGAGCCTCCATTTTTGCACTCAGGTCTAAGTCTCATGGCCCTCTATCAGAATTTGGGAAGATTGGAGAAACTTAATTTTTCGCCCAAAAAAAAAAACGTAAGGGGTACCACTGTCGTTTTTTTTTTTCGGGCCGAATTTTTGAGTTTCGATATCTCAGCTCTGGAAGGGGCTAGAGCCTCCATTTTTGCACTCAGGTCTAAGTCTCATGGCCCTCTATCAGAATTTGGGAAGATTGGAGAAACTTAATTTTTCGCCCAAAAAAAACCCGTAAGGGGTACCACTGTCGTTTTTTTTTTCGGGCCGAATTTTTGAGTTTCGATATCTCAGCTCTG
The DNA here is from genome assembly GCF_988280905.1 of Pimephales promelas. NCBI lineage: Eukaryota > Metazoa > Chordata > Actinopteri > Cypriniformes > Leuciscidae > Pimephales > Pimephales promelas. The sequence goes on along the minus strand of NC_142780.1, from coordinate 4,449,056 downwards.
GAAGGGGCTAGAGCCTCCATTTTTGCACTCAGGTCTAAGTCTCATGGCCCTCTATCAGAAATTGGGAAGATTGGAGAAACTTAATTTTTCGCCCAAAAAAAAAAACGTAAGGGGTACCACTGTCGTTTTTTTTTCGGGCCGAATTTTTGAGTTTCGATATCTCAGCTCTGGAAGGGGCTAGAGCCTCCATTTTTGCACTCAGGTCTAAGTCTCATGGCCCTCTATCAGAATCCAGAGTTTTGGGAAGATTGGAGAAACTTAATTTTTCGCCCCAAAAAAAAACAAAAAACGTAAGGGGTACCACTGTCGTTTTTTTTTCGGGCCGAATTTTTGAGTTTCGATATCTCAGCTCTGGAAGGGGCTAGAGCCTCCATTTTTGCACTCAGGTCTAAGTCTCATGGCCCTCTATCAGAATTTGGGAAGATTGGAGAAACTTAATTTTTCACCCAAAAAAAACCGTAAGGGGTACCACTGTCGTTTTTTTTTCGGACCGAATTTTTGAGTTTCGATATCTCAGCTCTGGAAGGGGCTAGAGCCTCCATTTTTGCACTCAGGTCTAAGTCTCATGGCCCTCTATCAGAAATTGGGAAGATTGGAGAAACTTAATTTTTCGCCCAAAAGAAAAAAAACCCGTAAGGGGTACCACTGTCGTTTTTTTTTTCGGGCCGAATTTTTGAGTTTCGATATCTCAGCTCTGGAAGGGGCTAGAGCCTCCATTTTTGCACTCAGGTCTAAGTCTCATGGCCCTCTATCAGAATTTGGAAAGATTGGAGAAACTTAATTTTTCGCCCAAAAAAAAAAAACGTAAGGGGTACCACTGTCGTTTTTTTTTTTCGGGCCGAATTTTTGAGTTTCGATATCTCAGCTCTGGAAGGGGCTAGAGCCTCCATTTTTGCACTCAGGTCTAAGTCTCATGGCCCTCTATCAGAATTTGGGAAGATTGGAGAAACTTAATTTTTCGCCCCAAAAAAAAAAAACGTAAGGGGTACCACTGTCGTTTTTTTTTCGGGCCGAATTTTTGAGTTTCGATATCTCAGCTCTGGAAGGGGCTAGAGTCTCCATTTTTGCACTCAGGTCTAAGTCTCATGGCCCTCTATCAGAATCCAGAGTTTTGGGAAGATTGGAGAAACTTAATTTTTCGCCCAAAAAAAAAAAACGTAAGGGGTACCACTGTCGTTTTTTTTTCGGGCCGAATTTTTGAGTTTCGATATCTCAGCTCTGGAAGGGGCTAGAGCCTCCATTCTTGCACTCAGGTCTAAGTCTCATGGCCCTCTATCAGAATTTGGGAAGATTGGAGAAACTTAATTTTTCGCCCAAAAAAAAAACGTAAGGGGTACCACTGTCGTTTTTTTTTCGGGCCGAATTTTTGAGTTTCGATATCTCAGCTCTGGAAGGGGCTAGAGCCTCCATTTTTGCACTCAGGTCTAAGTCTCATGGCCCTCTATCAGAATTTGGGAAGATTGGAGAAACTTAATTTTTCACCCAAAAAAAAACCGTAAGGGGTACCACTGTCGTTTTTTTTTCGGGCCGAATTTTTGAGTTTCGATATCTCAGCTCTGGAAGGGGCTAGAGCCTCCATTTTTGCACTCAGGTCTAAGTCTCATGGCCCTCTATCAGAAATTGGGAAGATTGGAGAAACTTAATTTTTCGCCCAAAAAAAAAAAACGTAAGGGGTACCACTGTCGTTTTTTTTTTCGGGCCGAATTTTTGAGTTTCGATATCTCAGCTCTGGAAGGGGCTAGAGCCTCCATTTTTGCACTCAGGTCTAAGTCTCATGGCCCTCTATCAGAATTTGGGAAGATTGGAGAAACTTAATTTTTCGCCCAAAAAAAAAAAAACGTAAGGGGTACCACTGTCGTTTTTTTTTTCGGGCCGAATTTTTGAGTTTCGATATCTCAGCTCTGGAAGGGGCTAGAGCCTCCATTTTTGCACTCAGGTCTAAGTCTCATGGCCCTCTATCAGAATTTGGGAAGATTGGAGAAACTTAATTTTTCGCCCAAAAAAAACCCGTAAGGGGTACCACTGTCGTTTTTTTTTTCGGGCCGAATTTTTGAGTTTCGATATCTCAGCTCTGGAAGGGGCTAGAGCCTCCATTTTTGCACTCAGGTCTAAGTCTCATGGCCCTCTATCAGAATTTGGGAAGATTGGAGAAACTTAATTTTTCGCCCAAATAAAAAAACGTAAGGGGTACCACTGTCGTTTTTTTTTCGGGCCGAATTTTTGAGTTTCGATATCTCAGCTCTGGAAGGGGCTAGAGCCTCCATTTTTGCACTCAGGTCTAAGTCTCATGGCCCTCTATCAGAATCCAGAGTTTTGGGAAGATTGGAGAAACTTAATTTTTCGCCCCCAAAAAAAAACGTAAGGGGTACCACTGTCGTTTTTTTTTCGGGCCCAATTTTTGAGTTTCGATATCTCAGCTCTGGAAGGGGCTAGAGCCTCCATTTTTGCACTCAGGTCTAAGTCTCATGGCCCTCTATCAGAAATTGGGAAGATTGGAGAAACTTAATTTTTCGCCCAAAAAAAAAAAACGTAAGGGGTACCACTGTCGTTTTTTTTCGGGCCGAATTTTTGAGTTTCGATATCTCAGCTCTGGAAGGGGCTAGAGCCTCCATTTTTGCACTCAGATCTAAGTCTCATGGCCCTCTATCAGAATCCAGAGTTTTGGGAAGATTGGAGAAACTTAATTTTTCGCCCCAAAAAAAAACAAAAAACGTAAGGGGTACCACTGTCGTTTTTTTTTCGGGCCGAATTTTTGAGTTTCGATATCTCAGCTCTGGAAGGGGCTAGAGCCTCCATTTTTGCACTCAGGTCTAAGTCTCATGGCCCTCTATCAGAATTTGGGAAGATTGGAGAAACTTAATTTTTCGCCCAAAAAAAAACCGTAAGGGGTACCACTGTCGTTTTTTTTTTCGGGCCGAATTTTTGAGTTTCGATATCTCAGCTCTGGAAGGGGCTAGAGCCTCCATTTTTGCACTCAGGTTTTATGTCTCATGGCCCTCTATCAGAATTTGGGAAGATTGGAGAAACTTAATTTTTCGCCCCCAAAAAAAAAAACGTAAGGGGTACCACTGTCGTTTTTTTTTCGGGCCGAATTTTTGAGTTTCGATATCTCAGCTCTGGAAGGGGCTAGAGCCTCCATTTTTGCACTCAGGTCTAAGTCTCATGGCCCTCTATCAGAATTTGGGAAGATTGGAGAAACTTAATTTTTCGCCCAAAAAAAAAAAAAAACGTAAGGGGTACCACTGTCGTTTTTTTTTTCGGGCCGAATTTTTGAGTTTCGATATCTCAGCTCTGGAAGGGGCTAGAGCCTCCATTTTTGCACTCAGGTCTAAGTCTCATGGCCCTCTATCAGAATCCAGAGTTTTGGGAAGATTGGAGAAACTTAATTTTTCGCACAAAAAAAAAAAAACGTAAGGGGTACCACTGTCGTTTTTTTTTCGGGCCGAATTTTTGAGTTTCGATATCTCAGCTCTGGAAGGGGCTAGAGCCTCCATTCTTGCACTCAGGTCTAAGTCTCATGGCCCTCTATCAGAATTTGGGAAGATTGGAGAAACTTAATTTTTCGCCCAAAAAAAAAAACGTAAGGGGTACCACTGTCGTTTTTTTTTCGGGCCGAATTTTTGAGTTTCGATATCTCAGCTCTAGAAGGGGCTAGAGCCTCCATTTTTCCACTCAGGTCTAAGTCTCATGGCCCTCTATCAGAATTTGGGAAGATTGGAGAAACTTAATTTTTCGCCCAAAAAAAAAACGTAAGGGGTACCACTGTCGTTTTTTTTTTTCGGGCCGAATTTTTGAGTTTCGATATCTCAGCTCTGGAAGGGGCTAGAGCCTCCATTTTTGCACTCAGGTCTAAGTCTCATGGCCCTCTATCAGAAATTGGGAAGATTGGAGAAGCTTAATTTTTCGCCCAAAAAAAAAAACCGTAAGGGGTACCACTGTCGTTTTTTTTTTCGGGCCGAATTTTTGAGTTTCGATATCTCAGCTCTGGAAGGGGCTAGAGCCTCCATTTTTGCACTCAGGTCTAAGTCTCATGGCCCTCTATCAGAATTTGGGAAGATTGGAGAAACTTAATTTTTCGCCCAAAAAAAAAAAACGTAAGGGGTACCACTGTCGTTTTTTTTTTTTTCGGGCCGAATTTTTGAGTTTCGATATCTCAGCTCTGGAAGGGGCTAGAGCCTCCATTTTTGCACTCAGGTCTAAGTCTCATGGCCCTCTATCAGAATTTGGGAAGATTGGAGAAACTTAATTTTTCGCCCAAAAAAAAAAAAAAACGTAAGGGGTACCACTGTCGTTTTTTTTTTCGGGCCGAATTTTTGAGTTTCGATATCTCAGCTCTGGAAGGGGCTAGAGCCTCCATTTTTGCACTCAGGTCTAAGTCTCATGGCCCTCTATCAGAATCCAGAGTTTTGGGAAGATTGGAGAAACTTAATTTTTCGCACAAAAAAAAAAAAACGTAAGGGGTACCACTGTCGTTTTTTTTTCGGGCCGAATTTTTGAGTTTCGATATCTCAGCTCTGGAAGGGGCTAGAGCCTCCATTCTTGCACTCAGGTCTAAGTCTCATGGCCCTCTATCAGAATTTGGGAAGATTGGAGAAACTTAATTTTTCGCCCAAAAAAAAAAACGTAAGGGGTACCACTGTCGTTTTTTTTTCGGGCCGAATTTTTGAGTTTCGATATCTCAGCTCTAGAAGGGGCTAGAGCCTCCATTTTTCCACTCAGGTCTAAGTCTCATGGCCCTCTATCAGAATTTGGGAAGATTGGAGAAACTTAATTTTTCGCCCAAAAAAAAAACGTAAGGGGTACCACTGTCGTTTTTTTTTTTCGGGCCGAATTTTTGAGTTTCGATATCTCAGCTCTGGAAGGGGCTAGAGCCTCCATTTTTGCACTCAGGTCTAAGTCTCATGGCCCTCTATCAGAATTTGGGAAGATTGGAGAAACTTAATTTTTCACCCAAAAAAAAACCGTAAGGGGTACCACTGTCGTTTTTTTTTTCGGACCGAATTTTTGAGTTTCGATATCTCAGCTCTGGAAGGGGCTAGAGCCTCCATTTTTGCACTCAGGTCTAAGTCTCATGGCCCTCTATCAGAAATTGGGAAGATTGGAGAAACTTAATTTTTCGCCCAAAAAAAAAAAAACCGTAAGGGGTACCACTGTCGTTTTTTTTTTCGGGCCGAATTTTTGAGTTTCGATATCTCAGCTCTGGAAGGGGCTAGAGCCTCCATTTTTGCACTCAGGTCTAAGTCTCATGGCCCTCTATCAGAATTTGGGAAGATTGGAGAAACTTAATTTTTCGCCCAAAAAAAAAAAACGTAAGGGGTACCACTGTCGTTTTTTTTTTTTCGGGCCGAATTTTTGAGTTTCGATATCTCAGCTCTGGAAGGGGCTAGAGCCTCCATTTTTGCACTCAGGTCTAAGTCTCATGGCCCTCTATCAGAATTTGGGAAGATTGGAGAAACTTAATTTTTCGCCCAAAAAAAAAAACGTAAGGGGTACCACTGTCGTTTTTTTTTTTCGGGCCGAATTTTTGAGTTTCGATATCTCAGCTCTGGAAGGGGCTAGAGCCTCCATTTTTGCACTCAGGTCTAAGTCTCATGGCCCTCTATCAGAATTTGGGAAGATTGGAGAAACTTAATTTTTCGCCCCCCAAAAAAAAAAAACGTAAGGGGTACCACTGTCGTTTTTTTTTCGGGCCGAATTTTTGAGTTTCGATATCTCAGCTCTGGAAGGGGCTAGAGCCTCCATTTTTGCACTCAGGTCTAAGTCTCATGGCCCTCTATCAGAATTTGGGAAGATTGGAGAAACTTAATTTTTCGCCCAAAAAAAAAACGTAAGGGGTACCACTGTCGTTTTTTTTTTTTTCGGGCCGAATTTTTGAGTTTCGATATCTCTGCTCTGGAAGGGTCTAGAGCCTCCATTTTTGCACTCAGGTCTAAGTCTCATGGCCCTCTATCAGAATCTGGGAAGATTGGAGAAACTTAATTTTTCGCCCAAAAAAAACAAAAACGTAAGGGGTACCACTGTCGTTTTTTTTTCGGGCCGAATTTTTGAGTTTCGATATCTCAGCTCTGGAAGGGGCTAGAGCCTCCATTCTTGCACTCAGGTCTAAGTCTCATGGCCCTCTATCAGAATTTGGGAAGATTGGAGAAACTTAATTTTTCGCCCAAAAAAAAAAACGTAAGGGGTACCACTGTCGTTTTTTTTTTTCGGGCCGAATTTTTGAGTTTCGATATCTCAGCTCTGGAAGGGGCTAGAGCCTCCATTTTTGCACTCAGGTCTAAGTCTCATGGCCCTCTATCAGAATTTGTGAAGATTGGAGAAACTTAATTTTTCGCCCCAAAAAAAAAAACGTAAGGGGTACCACTGTCGTTTTTTTTTCGGGCCGAATTTTTGAGTTTCGATATCTCAGCTCTGGAAGGGGCTAGAGCCTCCATTTTTGCACTCAGGTCTAAGTCTCATGGCCCTCTATCAGAATTTGGGAAGATTGGAGAAACTTAATTTTTCGCCCAAAAAAAACAAAAACGTAAGGGGTACCACTGTCATTTTTTTTTCGGGCCGAATTTTTGAGTTTCGATATCTCAGCTCTGGAAGGGGCTAGAGCCTCCATTTTTGCACTCAGGTCTAAGTCTCATGGCCCTCTATCAGAATCCAGAGTTTTGGGAAGATTGGAGAAACTTAATTTTTCGCACAAAAAAAAAAAAACGTAAGGGGTACCACTGTCGTTTTTTTTTCGGGCCGAATTTTTGAGTTTCGATATCTCAGCTCTGGAAGGGGCTAGAGCCTCCATTCTTGCACTCAGGTCTAAGTCTCATGGCCCTCTATCAGAATTTGGGAAGATTGGAGAAACTTAATTTTTCGCCCAAAAAAAAAAAACGTAAGGGGTACCACTGTCGTTTTTTTTTCGGGCCGAATTTTTGAGTTTCGATATCTCAGCTCTAGAAAGGGCTAGAGCCTCCATTTTTGCACTCAGGTCTAAGTCTCATGGCCCTCTATCAGAATTTGGGAAGATTTGAGAAACTTAATTTTTCGCCCAAAAAAAAAAACGTAAGGGGTACCACTGTCGTTTTTTTTTTCGGGCCGAATTTTTGAGTTTCGATATCTCAGCTCTGGAAGGGGCTAGAGCCTCCATTTTTGCACTCAGGTCTAAGTCTCATGGCCCTCTATCAGAATTTGGGAAGATTGGAGAAACTTAATTTTTCACCCAAAAAAAAACCGTAAGGGGTACCACTGTCGTTTTTTTTTCGGACCGAATTTTTGAGTTTCGATATCTCAGCTCTGGAAGGGGCTAGAGCCTCCATTTTTGCACTCAGGTCTAAGTCTCATGGCCCTCTATCAGAATTTGGGAAGATTGGAGAAACTTAATTTTTCGCCCAAAAAAAAAAAACGTAAGGGGTACCACTGTCGTTTTTTTTTTTTCGGGCCGAATTTTTGAGTTTCGATATCTCAGCTCTGGAAGGGGCTAGAGCCTCCATTTTTGCACTCAGGTCTAAGTCTCATGGCCCTCTATCAGAATTTGGGAAGATTGGAGAAACTTAATTTTTCGCCCAAAAAAAAAAAAAACGTAAGGGGTACCACTGTCGTTTTTTTTTCGGGCCGAATTTTTGAGTTTCGATATCTCAGCTCTGGAAGGGGCTAGAGCCTCCATTTTTGCACTCAGGTCTAAGTCTCATGGCCCTCTATCAGAATCCAGAGTTTTGGGAAGATTGGAGAAACTTAATTTTTCGCCCAAAAAATAAAAAACCGTAAGGGGTACCACTGTCGTTTTTTTTTCGGGCCGAATTTTTGAGTTTCGATATCTCAGCTCTGGAAGGGGCTAGAGCCTCCATTCTTGCACTCAGGTCTAAGTCTCATGGCCCTCTATAAGAATTTGGGAAGATTGGAGAAACTTAATTTTTCGCCCAAAAAAAAAAACGTAAGGGGTACCACTGTCGTTTTTTTTTCGGGCCGAATTTTTGAGTTTCGATATCTCGGCTCTGGAAGGGGCTAGAGCCTCCATTTTTGCACTCAGGTCTAAGTCTCATGGCCCTCTATCAGAATCCAGAGTTTTGGGAAGATTGGAGAAACTTAATTTTTCGCCCAAAAAATAAAAAACCGTAAGGGGTACCACTGTCGTTTTTTTTTCGGGCCGAATTTTTGAGTTTCGATATCTCAGCTCTGGAAGGGGCTAGAGCCTCCATTCTTGCACTCAGGTCTAAGTCTCATGGCCCTCTATAAGAATTTGGGAAGATTGGAGAAACTTAATTTTTCGCCCAAAAAAAAAAACGTAAGGGGTACCACTGTCGTTTTTTTTTCGGGCCGAATTTTTGAGTTTCGATATCTCGGCTCTGGAAGGGGCTAGAGCCTCCATTTTTGCACTCAGGTCTAAGTCTCATGGCCCTCTATCAGAATTTGGGAAGATTGGAGAAACTTAATTTTTCGCCCAAAAAAAAAAACGTAAGGGGTACCACTGTCGTTTTTTTTTTTCGGGCCGAATTTTTGAGTTTCGATATCTCAGCTCTGGAAGGGGCTAGAGCCTCCATTTTTGCACTCAGGTCTAAGTCTCATGGCCCTCTATCAGAATTTGTGAAGATTGGAGAAACTTAATTTTTCGCCCCAAAAAAAAAAAACGTAAGGGGTACCACTGTCGTTTTTTTTTCGGGCCGAATTTTTGAGTTTCGATATCTCAGCTCTGGAAGCGGCTAGAGCCTCCATTTTTGCACTCAGGTCTAAGTCTCATGGCCCTCTATCAGAATTTGGGAAGATTGGAGAAACTTAATTTTTCGCCCCCCAAAAAAAAAACGTAAGGGGTACCACTGTCGTTTTTTTTTCGGGCCGAATTTTTGAGTTTCGATATCTCAGCTCTGGAAGGGGCTAGAGCCTCCATTTTTGCACTCAGGTCTAAGTCTCATGGCCCTCTATCAGAATTTGGGAAGATTGGAGAAACTTAATTTTTCGCCCAAAAAAAACAAAAACGTAAGGGGTACCACTGTCATTTTTTTTTCGGGCCGAATTTTTGAGTTTCGATATCTCAGCTCTGGAAGGGGCTAGAGCCTCCATTTTTGCACTCAGGTCTAAGTCTCATGGCCCTCTATCAGAATCCAGAGTTTTGGGAAGATTGGAGAAACTTAATTTTTCGCACAAAAAAAAAAAACGTAAGGGGTACCACTGTCGTTTTTTTTTCGGGCCGAATTTTTGAGTTTCGATATCTCAGCTCTGGAAGGGGCTAGAGCCTCCATTCTTGCACTCAGGTCTAAGTCTCATGGCCCTCTATCAGAATTTGGGAAGATTGGAGAAACTTAATTTTTCGCCCAAAAAAAAAAACGTAAGGGGTACCACTGTCGTTTTTTTTTCGGGCCGAATTTTTGAGTTTCGATATCTCAGCTCTAGAAGGGGCTAGAGCCTCCATTTTTGCACTCAGGTCTAAGTCTCATGGCCCTCTATCAGAATTTGGGAAGATTTGAGAAACTTAATTTTTCGCCCAAAAAAAAAAACGTAAGGGGTACCACTGTCGTTTTTTTTTTTCGGGCCGAATTTTTGAGTTTCGATATCTCAGCTCTGGAAGGGGCTAGAGCCTCTATTTTTGCACTCAGGTCTAAGTCTCATGGCCCTCTATCAGAATTTGGGAAGATTGGAGAAACTTAATTTTTCACCCAAAAAAAAACCGTAAGGGGTACCACTGTCGTTTTTTTTTCGGACCGAATTTTTGAGTTTCGATATCTCAGCTCTGGAAGGGGCTAGAGCCTCCATTTTTGCACTCAGGTCTAAGTCTCATGGCCCTCTATCAGAATTTGGGAAGATTGGAGAAACTTAATTTTTCGCCCAAAAAAAAAAAACGTAAGGGGTACCACTGTCGTTTTTTTTTTTTCGGGCCGAATTTTTGAGTTTCGATATCTCAGCTCTGGAAGGGGCTAGAGCCTCCATTTTTGCACTCAGGTCTAAGTCTCATGGCCCTCTATCAGAATTTGGGAAGATTGGAGAAACTTAATTTTTCGCCCAAAAAAAAAAAAAACGTAAGGGGTACCACTGTCGTTTTTTTTTCGGGCCGAATTTTTGAGTTTCGATATCTCAGCTCTGGAAGGGGCTAGAGCCTCCATTTTTGCACTCAGGTCTAAGTCTCATGGCCCTCTATCAGAATCCAGAGTTTTGGGAAGATTGGAGAAACTTAATTTTTCGCCCAAAAAATAAAAAACCGTAAGGGGTACCACTGTCGTTTTTTTTTCGGGCCGAATTTTTGAGTTTCGATATCTCAGCTCTGGAAGGGGCTAGAGCCTCCATTCTTGCACTCAGGTCTAAGTCTCATGGCCATCTATAAGAATTTGGGAAGATTGGAGAAACTTAATTTTTCGCCCAAAAAAAAAAACGTAAGGGGTACCACTGTCGTTTTTTTTTCGGGCCGAATTTTTGAGTTTCGATATCTCGGCTCTGGAAGGGGCTAGAGCCTCCATTTTTGCACTCAGGTCTAAGTCTCATGGCCCTCTATCAGAATTTGGGAAGATTGGAGAAACTTAATTTTTCGCCCAAAAAAAAAAAACGTAAGGGGTACCACTGTCGTTTTTTTTTTTCGGGCCGAATTTTTGAGTTTCGATATCTCAGCTCTGGAAGGGGCTAGAGCCTCCATTTTTGCACTCAGGTCTAAGTCTCATGGCCCTCTATCAGAATTTGGGAAGATTGGAGAAACTTAATTTTTCACCCAAAAAAACCCGTAAGGGGTACCACTGTCGTTTTTTTTTCGGGCCGAATTTTTGAGTTTCGATATCTCAGCTCTGGAAGGGGCTAGAGCCTCCATTTTTGCACTCAGGTCTAAGTCTCATGGCCCTCTATCAGAAATTGGGAAGATTGGAGAAACTTAATTTTTCGCCCCAAAAAAAAAAACGTAAGGGGTACCACTGTCGTTTTTTTTTTTTCGGGCCGAATTTTTGAGTTTCGATATCTCAGCTCTGGAAGGGGCTAGAGCCTCCATTTTTGCACTCAGGTCTAAGTCTCATGGCCCTCTATCAGAATTTGGGAAGATTGGAGAAACTTAATTTTTCGCCCAAAAAAAAAAACGTAAGGGGTACCACTGTCGTTTTTTTTTTTCGGGCCGAATTTTTGAGTTTCGATATCTCAGCTCTGGAAGGGGCTAGAGCCTCCATTTTTGCACTCAGGTCTAAGTCTCATGGCCCTCTATCAGAATTTGGGAAGATTGGAGAAACTTAATTTTTCGCCCAAAAAAAACCCGTAAGGGGTACCACTGTCGTTTTTTTTTTCGGGCCGAATTTTTGAGTTTCGATATCTCAGCTCTGGAAGGGGCTAGAGCCTCCATTTTTGCACTCAGGTCTAAGTCTCATGGCCCTCTATCAGAAATTGGGAAGATTGGAGAAACTTAATTTTTCGCCCAAAAAAAAAAACGTAAGGGGTACCACTGTCGTTTTTTTTTCGGGCCGAATTTTTGAGTTTCGATATCTCAGCTCTGGAAGGGGCTAGAGCCTCCATTTTTGCACTCAGGTCTAAGTCTCATGGCCCTCTATCAGAATCCAGAGTTTTGGGAAGATTGGAGAAACTTAATTTTTCGCCCCAAAAAAAAAAAACGTAAGGGGTACCACTGTCGTTTTTTTTTCGGGCCGAATTTTTGAGTTTCGATATCTCAGCTCTGGAAGGGGCTAGAGCCTCCATTTTTGCACTCAGGTCTAAGTCTCATGGCCCTCTATCAGAATTTGGGAAGATTGGAGAAACTTAATTTTTCACCCAAAAAAAACCCGTAAGGGGTACCACTGTCGTTTTTTTTTCGGACCGAATTTTTGAGTTTCGATATCTCAGCTCTGGAAGGGGCTAGAGCCTCCATTTTTGCACTCAGGTCTAAGTCTCATGGCCCTCTATCAGAAATTGGGAAGATTGGAGAAACTTAATTTTTCGCCCAAAAAAAAAAAACGTAAGGGGTACCACTGTCGTTTTTTTTTTCGGGCCGAATTTTTGAGTTTCGATATCTCAGCTCTGGAAGGGGCTAGAGCCTCCATTTTTGCACTCAGGTCTAAGTCTCATGGCCCTCTATCAGAATTTGGAAAGATTGGAGAAACTTAATTTTTCGCCCAAAAAAAAAAAACGTAAGGGGTACCACTGTCGTTTTTTTTTTTCGGGCCGAATTTTTGAGTTTCGATATCTCAGCTCTGGAAGGGGCTAGAGCCTCCATTTTTGCACTCAGGTCTAAGTCTCATGGCCCTCTATCAGAATTTGGGAAGATTGGAGAAACTTAATTTTTCGCCCAAAAAAAAACAAAAACGTAAGGGGTACCACTGTCGTTTTTTTTTCGGGCCGAATTTTTGAGTTTCGATATCTCAGCTCTGGAAGGGGCTAGAGCCTCCATTTTTGCACTCAGGTCTAAGTCTCATGGCCCTCTATCAGAATCCAGAGTTTTGGGAAGATTGGAGAAACTTAATTTTTCGCCCAAAAAAAAAAAACGTAAGGGGTACCACTGTCGTTTTTTTTTCGGGCCGAATTTTTGAGTTTCGATATCTCAGCTCTGGAAGGGGCTAGAGCCTCCATTCTTGCACTCAGGTCTAAGTCTCATGGCCCTCTATCAGAATTTGGGAAGATTGGAGAAACTTAATTTTTCGCCCAAAAAAAAAACGTAAGGGGTACCACTGTCGTTTTTTTTTCGGGCCGAATTTTTGAGTTTCGATATCTCAGCTCTGGAAGGGGCTAGAGCCTCCATTTTTGCACTCAGGTCTAAGTCTCATGGCCCTCTATCAGAATTTGGGAAGATTGGAGAAACTTAATTTTTCACCCAAAAAAAAACCGTAAGGGGTACCACTGTCGTTTTTTTTTCGGGCCGAATTTTTGAGTTTCGATATCTCAGCTCTGGAAGGGGCTAGAGCCTCCATTTTTGCACTCAGGTCTAAGTCTCATGGCCCTCTATCAGAAATTGGGAAGATTGGAGAAACTTAATTTTTCGCCCAAAAAAAAAAAACGTAAGGGGTACCACTGTCGTTTTTTTTTTCGGGCCGAATTTTTGAGTTTCGATATCTCAGCTCTGGAAGGGGCTAGAGCCTCCATTTTTGCACTCAGGTCTAAGTCTCATGGCCCTCTATCAGAATCCAGAGTTTTGGGAAGATTGGAGAAACTTAATTTTTCGCCCAAAAAAAAAAAAACGTAAGGGGTACCACTGTCGTTTTTTTTTCGGGCCGAATTTTTGAGTTTCGATATCTCAGCTCTGGAAGGGGCTAGAGCCTCCATTCTTGCACTCAGGTCTAAGTCTCATGGCCCTCTATCAGAATTTGGGAAGATTGGAGAAACTTAATTTTTCGCCCAAAAAAAAAACGTAAGGGGTACCACTGTCGTTTTTTTTTCGGGCCGAATTTTTGAGTTTCGATATCTCAGCTCTGGAAGGGGCTAGAGCCTCCATTTTTGCACTCAGGTCTAAGTCTCATGGCCCTCTATCAGAATTTGGGAAGATTGGAGAAACTTAATTTTTCACCCAAAAAAAAAACCGTAAGGGGTACCACTGTCGTTTTTTTTTCGGGCCGAATTTTTGAGTTTCGATATCTCAGCTCTGGAAGGGGCTAGAGCCTCCATTTTTGCACTCAGGTCTAAGTCTCATGGCCCTCTATCAGAAATTGGGAAGATTGGAGAAACTTAATTTTTCGCCCAAAAAAAAAAAACGTAAGGGGTACCACTGTCGTTTTTTTTTTCGGGCCGAATTTTTGAGTTTCGATATCTCAGCTCTGGAAGGGGCTAGAGCCTCCATTTTTGCACTCAGGTCTAAGTCTCATGGCCCTCTATCAGAATTTGGGAAGATTGGAGAAACTTAATTTTTCGCCCAAAAAAAAAAACGTAAGGGGTACCACTGTCGTTTTTTTTTTTCGGGCCGAATTTTTGAGTTTCGATATCTCAGCTCTGGAAGGGGCTAGAGCCTCCATTTTTGCACTCAGGTCTAAGTCTCATGGCCCTCTATCAGAATTTGGGAAGATTGGAGAAACTTATTTTTTCGCCCAAAAAAAACCCGTAAGGGGTACCACTGTCGTTTTTTTTTTCGGGCCGAATTTTTGAGTTTCGATATCTCAGCTCTGGAAGGGGCTAGAGCCTCCATTTTTGCACTCAGGTCTAAGTCTCATGGCCCTCTATCAGAATTTGGGAAGATTGGAGAAACTTAATTTTTCGCCCAAATAAAAAAACGTAAGGGGTACCACTGTCGTTTTTTTTTTCGGGCCGAATTTTTGAGTTTCGATATCTCAGCTCTGGAAGGGGCTAGAGCCTCCATTTTTGCACTCAGGTCTAAGTCTCATGGCCCTCTATCAGAATCCAGAGTTTTGGGAAGATTGGAGAAACTTAATTTTTCGCCCCCAAAAAAAAACGTAAGGGGTACCACTGTCGTTTTTTTTTCGGGCCGAATTTTTGAGTTTCGATATCTCAGCTCTGGAAGGGGCTAGAGCCTCCATTTTTGCACTCAGGTCTAAGTCTCATGGCCCTCTATCAGAAATTGGGAAGATTGGAGAAACTTAATTTTTCGCCCCAAAAAAAAAAACGTAAGGGGTACCACTGTCGTTTTTTTTTCGGGCCGAATTTTTGAGTTTCGATACCTCAGCTCTGGAAGGGGCTAGAGCCTCCATTTTTGCACTCAGATCTAAGTCTCATGGCCCTCTATCAGAATCCAGAGTTTTGGGAAGATTGGAGAAACTTAATTTTTCGCCCCAAAAAAAAAACAAAAAACGTAAGGGGTACCACTGTCGTTTTTTTTTCGGGCCGAATTTTTGAGTTTCGATATCTCAGCTCTGGAAGGGGCTAGAGCCTCCATTTTTGCACTCAGGTCTAAGTCTCATGGCCCTCTATCAGAATTTGGGAAGATTGGAGAAACTTAATTTTTCGCCCAAAAAAAAACCGTAAGGGGTACCACTGTCGTTTTTTTTTTCGGGCCGAATTTTTGAGTTTCGATATCTCAGCTCTGGAAGGGGCTAGAGCCTCCATTTTTGCACTCAGGTTTTATGTCTCATGGCCCTCTATCAGAATTTGGGAAGATTGGAGAAACTTAATTTTTCGCCCCCCCAAAAAAAAAACGTAAGGGGTACCACTGTCGTTTTTTTTTCGGGCCGAATTTTTGAGTTTCGATATCTCAGCTCTGGAAGGGGCTAGAGCCTCCATTTTTGCACTCAGGTCTAAGTCTCATGGCCCTCTATCAGAATTTGGGAAGATTGGAGAAACTTAATTTTTCGCCCAAAAAAAAAAAAAACGTAAGGGGTACCACTGTCGTTTTTTTTTCGGGCCGAATTTTTGAGTTTCGATATCTCAGCTCTGGAAGGGGCTAGAGCCTCCATTTTTGCACTCAGGTCTAAGTCTCATGGCCCTCTATCAGAATCCAGAGTTTTGGGAAGATTGGAGAAACTTAATTTTTCGCACAAAAAAAAAAAACGTAAGGGGTACCACTGTCGTTTTTTTTTTCGGGCCGAATTTTTGAGTTTCGATATCTCAGCTCTGGAAGGGGCTAGAGCCTCCATTCTTGCACTCAGGTCTAAGTCTCATGGCCCTCTACCAGAATTTGGGAAGATTGGAGAAACTTAATTTTTCGCCCAAAAAAAAAAACGTAAGGGGTACCACTGTCGTTTTTTTTTCGGGCCGAATTTTTGAGTTTCGATATCTCAGCTCTAGAAGGGGCTAGAGCCTCCATTTTTGCACTCAGGTCTAAGTCTCATGGCCCTCTATCAGAATTTGGGAAGATTGGAGAAACTTAATTTTTCGCCCAAAAAAAAAAACGTAAGGGGTACCACTGTCGTTTTTTTTTTTCGGGCCGAATTTTTGAGTTTCGATATCTCAGCTCTGGAAGGGGCTAGAGCCTCCATTTTTGCACTCAGGTCTAAGTCTCATGGCCCTCTATCAGAATTTGGGAAGATTGGAGAAACTTAATTTTTCACCCAAAAAAAAACCGTAAGGGGTACCACTGTTGTTTTTTTTTTCGGACCGAATTTTTGAGTTTCGATATCTCAGCTCTGGAAGGGGCTAGAGCCTCCATTTTTGCACTCAGGTCTAAGTCTCATGGCCCTCTATCAGAAATTGGGAAGATTGGAGAAGCTTAATTTTTCGCCCAAAAAAAAAAACCGTAAGGGGTACCACTGTCGTTTTTTTTTTCGGGCCGAATTTTTGAGTTTCGATATCTCAGCTCTGGAAGGGGCTAGAGCCTCCATTTTTGCACTCAGGTCTAAGTCTCATGGCCCTCTATCAGAATTTGGGAAGATTGGAGAAACTTAATTTTTCGCCCAAAAAAAAAAAAACGTAAGGGGTACCACTGTCGTTTTTTTTTTTTCGGGCCGAATTTTTGAGTTTCGATATCTCAGCTCTGGAAGGGGCTAGAGCCTCCATTTTTGCACTCAGGTCTAAGTCTCATGGCCCTCTATCAGAATTTGGGAAGATTGGAGAAACTTAATTTTTCGCCCAAAAAAAAAAAAACGTAAGGGGTACCACTGTCGTTTTTTTTTCGGGCCGAATTTTTGAGTTTCGATATCTCAGCTCTGGAAGGGGCTAGAGCCTCCATTTTTGCACTCAGGTCTAAGTCTCATGGCCCTCTATCAGAATCCAGAGTTTTGGGAAGATTGGAGAAACTTAATTTTTCGCCCAAAAAAAAAAACCGTAAGGGGTACCACTGTCGTTTTTTTTTCGGGCCGAATTTTTGAGTTTCGATATCTCAGCTCTGGAAGGGGCTAGAGCCTCCATTCTTGCACTCAGGTCTAAGTCTCATGGCCCTCTATAAGAATTTGGGAAGATTGGAGAAACTTAATTTTTCGCCCAAAAAAAAAAACGTAAGGGGTACCACTGTCGTTTTTTTTTTCGGGCCGAATTTTTGAGTTTCGATATCTCAGCTCTGGAAGGGGCTAGAGCCTCCATTTTTGCACTCAGGTCTAAGTCTCATGGCCCTCTATCAGAATTTGGGAAGATTGGAGAAACTTAATTTTTCGCCCAAAAAAAAAAACGTAAGGGGTACCACTGTCGTTTTTTTTTTTCGGGCCGAATTTTTGAGTTTCGATATCTCAGCTCTGGAAGGGGCTAGAGCCTCCATTTTTGCACTCAGGTCTAAGTCTCATGGCCCTCTATCAGAATTTGGGAAGATTGGAGAAACTTAATTTTTCGCCCAAAAAAAAAAAAACGTAAGGGGTACCACTGTCGTTTTTTTTTTTTCGGGCCGAATTTTTGAGTTTCGATATCTCAGCTCTGGAAGGGGCTAGAGCCTCCATTTTTGCACTCAGGTCTAAGTCTCATGGCCCTCTATCAGAATTTGGGAAGATTGGAGAAACTTAATTTTTCGCCCAAAAAAAAAAAAACGTAAGGGGTACCACTGTCGTTTTTTTTTCGGGCCGAATTTTTGAGTTTCGATATCTCAGCTCTGGAAGGGGCTAGAGCCTCCATTTTTGCACTCAGGTCTAAGTCTCATGGCCCTCTATCAGAATCCAGAGTTTTGGGAAGATTGGAGAAACTTAATTTTTCGCCCAAAAAAAAAAAACCGTAAGGGGTACCACTGTCGGTTTTTTTTCGGGCCGAATTTTTGAGTTTCGATATCTCAGCTCTGGAAGGGGCTAGAGCCTCCATTCTTGCACTCAGGTCTAAGTCTCATGGCCCTCTATAAGAATTTGGGAAGATTGGAGAAACTTAATTTTTCGCCCAAAAAAAAAAACGTAAGGGGTACCACTGTCGTTTTTTTTTTCGGGCCGAATTTTTGAGTTTCGATATCTCAGCTCTGGAAGGGGCTAGAGCCTCCATTTTTGCACTCAGGTCTAAGTCTCATGGCCCTCTATCAGAATTTGGGAAGATTGGAGAAACTTAATTTTTCGCCCAAAAAAAAAAAACGTAAGGGGTACCACTGTCGTTTTTTTTTTTCGGGCCGAATTTTTGAGTTTCGATATCTCAGCTCTGGAAGGGGCTAGAGCCTCCATTTTTGCACTCAGGTCTAAGTCTCATGGCCCTCTATCAGAATTTGGGAAGATTGGAGAAACTTAATTTTTCACCCAAAAAAAACCGTAAGGGGTACCACTGTCGTTTTTTTTTCGGGCCGAATTTTTGAGTTTCGATATCTCAGCTCTGGAAGGGGCTAGAGCCTCCATTTTTGCACTCAGGTCTAAGTCTCATGGCCCTCTATCAGAATTTGGGAAGATTGGAGAAACTCAATTTTTCGCCCAAAAAAAAAAAACGTAAGGGGTACCACTGTCGTTTTTTTTTTTCGGGCCGAATTTTTGAGTTTCGATATCTCAGCTCTGGAAGGGGCTAGAGCCTCCATTTTTGCACTCAGTTCTAAGTCTCATGGCCCTCTATCAGAATTTGGGAAGATTGGAGAAACTTATTTTTTCGCCCAAAAAAAACAAAAAACGTAAGGGGTACCACTGTCGTTTCTTTTTCGGGCCGAATTTTTGAGTTTCGATATCTCAGCTCTGGAAGGGGCTAGAGCCTCCATTTTTGCACTCAGGTCTAAGTCTCATGGCCCTCTATCAGAATCCAGAGTTTTGGGAAGATTGGAGAAACTTAATTTTTCGCCCAAAAAAAACAAAAAACGTAAGGGGTACCACTGTCGTTTTTTTTTCGGGCCGAATTTTTGAGTTTCGATATCTCAGCTCTGGAAGGGGCTAGAGCCTCCATTTTTGCACTCAGGTCTAAGTCTCATGGCCCTCTATCAGAATTTGGGAAGATTGGAGAAACTTAATTTTTCACCCAAAAAAAAAACGTAAGGGGTACCACTGTCGTTTTTTTTTCGGGCCGAATTTTTGAGTTTCGATATCTCAGCTCTGGAAGGGGCTAGAGCCTCCATTTTTGCACTCAGGTCTAAGTCTCATGGCCCTCTATCAGAAATTGGGAAGATTGGAGAAACTTAATTTTTCGCCCAAAAAAAAAAAACGTAAGTGGTACCACTGTCGTTTTTTTTTTTCGGGCCGAATTTTTGAGTTTCGATATCTCAGCTCTGGAAGGGGCTAGAGCCTCCATTTTTGCACTCAGGTCTAAGTCTCATGGCCCTCTATCAGAATTTGGGAAGATTGGAGAAACTTAATTTTTCGCCCAAAAAAAACCCGTAAGGGGTACCACTGTCGTTTTTTTTTTCGGGCCGAATTTTTGAGTTTCGATGTCTCAGCTCTGGAAGGGGCTAGAGCCTCCATTTTTGCACTCAGGTCTAAGTCTCATGGCCCTCTATCAGAATTTGGGAAGATTGGAGAAACTTAATTTTTCGCCCAAAAAAAAAAACGTAAGGGGTACCACTGTCGTTTTTTTTTTCGGGCCGAATTTTTGAGTTTCGATATCTCAGCTCTGGAAGGGGCTAGAGCCTCCATTTTTGCACTCAGGTCTAAGTCTCATGGCCCTCTATCAGAATTTGGGAAGATTGGAGAAACTTAATTTTGTCGCCCAAAAAAAAAAACGTAAGGGGTACCACTGTCGTTTTTTTTTTTCGGGCCGAATTTTTGAGTTTCGATATCTCAGCTCTGGAAGGGGCTAGAGCCTCCATTTTTGCACTCAGGTCTAAGTCTCATGGCCCTCTATCAGAATTTGGGAAGATTGGAGAAACTTAATTTTTCGCCCAAAAAAAACCCGTAAGGGGTACCACTGTCGTTTTTTTTTTCGGGCCGAATTTTTGAGTTTCGATGTCTCAGCTCTGGAAGGGGCTAGATCCTCCATTTTTGCACTCAGGTCTAAGTCTCATGGCCCTCTATCAGAATTTGGGAAGATTGGAGAAACTTAATTTTTCGCCCAAATAAAAAAACGTAAGGGGTACCACTGTCGTTTTTTTTTCGGGCCGAATTTTTGAGTTTCGATATCTCAGCTCTGGAAGGGGCTAGAGCCTCCATTTTTGCACTCAGGTCTAAGTCTCATGGCCCTCTATCAGAATCCAGAGTTTTGGGAAGATTGGAGAAACTTAATTTTTCGCCCCAAAAAAAAAAACGTAAGGGGTACCACTGTCGTTTTTTTTTCGGGCCGAATTTTTGAGTTTCGATATCTCAGCTCTGGAAGGGGCTAGAGCCTCCATTTTTGCACTCAGGTCTAAGTCTCATGGCCCTCTATCAGAAATTGGGAAGATTGGAGAAACTTAATTTTTCGCCCAAAAAAAAAAACGTAAGGGGTACCACTGTCGTTTTTTTTTCGGGCCGAATTTTTGAGTTTCGATATCTCAGCTCTGGAAGGGGCTAGAGCCTCCATTTTTGCACTCAGATCTAAGTCTCATGGCCCTCTATCAGAATCCAGAGTTTTGGGAAGATTGGAGAAACTTAATTTTTCGCCCCAAAAAAAAACAAAAAACGTAAGGGGTACCACTGTCGTTTTTTTTTCGGGCCGAATTTTTGAGTTTCGATATCTCAGCTCTGGAAGGGGCTAGAGCCTCCATTTTTGCACTCAGGTCTAAGTCTCATGGCCCTCTATCAGAATTTGGGAAGATTGGAGAAACTTAATTTCCCCCCCCCCCAAAAAAAAAACGTAAGGTGTACCACTGTCGTTTTTTTTTTCGGGCCGAATTTTTGAGTTTCGATATCTCAGCTCTGGAAGGGGCTAGAGCCTCCATTTTTGCACTCAGGTCTAAGTCTCATGGCCCTCTATCAGAATTTGGGAAGATTGGAGAAACTTAATTTTTCGCCCAAATAAAAAAACGTAAGGGGTACCACTGTCGTTTTTTTTTCGGGCCGAATTTTTGAGTTTCGATATCTCAGCTCTGGAAGGGGCTAGAGCCTCCATTTTTGCACTCAGGTCTAAGTCTCATGGCCCTCTATCAGAATTTGGGAAGATTGGAGAAACTTAATTTTTTGCCCAAAAAAAAAAAACGTAAGGGGTACCACTGTCGTTTTTTTTTCGGGCCGAATTTTTGAGTTTCGATATCTCAGCTCTGGAAGGGGCTAGAGCCTCCATTTTTGCACTCAGGTCTAAGTCTCATGGCCCTCTATCAGAATTTGGGAAGATTGGAGAAACGTAATTTTTCGCCCAAAAAAAAAAAACGTAAGGGGTACCACTGTCGTTTTTTTTTTCGGGCCGAATTTTTGAGTTTCGATATCTCAGCTCTGGAAGGGGCTAGAGCCTCCATTTTTGCACTCAGGTCTAAGTCTCATGGCCCTCTATCAGAATTTGGGAAGATTGGAGAAACTAAAATTTTCGCCCAAAAAAAAAACGTAAGGGGTACCACTGTCGTTTTTTTTTTTTTCGGGCCGAATTTTTGAGTTTCGATATCTCAGCTCTGGAAGGGGCTAGAGCCTCCATTTTTGCACTCAGGTCTAAGTCTCATGGCCCTCTATCATAATCCAGAGTTTTGGGAAGATTGGAGAAACTTAATTTTTTGCCCCCCAAAAAAACGTAAGGGGTACCACTGTCGTTTTTTTTTTCTGGCCGAATTTTTGAGTTTCGATATCTCAGCTCTGGAAGGGGCTAGAGCCTCCATTTTTGCACTCAGGTCTAAGTCTCATGGCCCTCTATCAGAATTTGGGAAGATTGGAGAAACTTAATTTTTCGCCCCCCCAAAAAAAACGTAAGGGGTACCACTGTCATTTTTTTTTTCGGGCCGAATTTTTGAGTTTCGATATCTCAGCTCTGGAAGGGGCTAGAGCCTCCATTTTTTTCACTCAGGTCTAAGTCTCATGGCCCTCTATCAGAATTTGGGAAGATTGGAGAAGTGCCCCTTCCAGAGCTGAGATATCGAAACTCAAAAATTCGGCCCGAAAAAAAAACGACAGTGGTACCCCTTACGTTTTTTTTTTTGGGGGCGAAAAATTAAGTTTCTCCAATCTTCCCAAAACTCTGGATTATGATAGAGGGCCATGAGACTTAGACCTGAGTGCAAAAATGGAGGCTCTAGCCCCTTCCAGAGCTGAGATATCGAAACTCAAAAATTCGGCCCGAAAAAAAAAAACGACAGTGGTACCCCTTATGTTTTTTTTTTGGGCGAAAAATTAAGTTTCTCCAATCTTCCCAAATTCAGATAGAGGGCCATGAGACTTAGACCTGAGTGCAAAAATGGAGGCTCTAGCCCCTTCCAGAGCTGAGATATCGAAACTCAAAAATTCGGCCCGAAAAAAAAAACGACAGTGGTACCCCTTACGTTTTTTTTTTGGGGCGAAAAATTAAGTTTCTCCAATCTTCCCAAATTCTGATAGAGGGCCATGAGACTTAGACCTGAGTGCAAAAATGGAGGCTCTAGCCCCTTCCAGAGCTGAGATATCGAAACTCAAAAATTCGGCCCGAAAAAAAAACGACAGTGGTACCCCTTACGTTTTTTTTTGGGGGCGAAAAATTAAGTTTCTCCAATCTTCCCAAAACTCTGGATTATGATAGAGGGCCATGAGACTTAGACCTGAGTGCAAAAATGGAGGCTCTAGCCCCTTCCAGAGCTGAGATATCGAAACTCAAAAATTCGGCCCGAAAAAAAAAACGACAGTGGTACCCCTTACGTTTTTTTTTGGGGCGAAAAATTAAGTTTCTCCAATCTTCCCAAATTCTGATAGAGGGCCATGAGACTTAGACCTGAGTGCAAAAATGGAGGCTCCAGCCCCTTCCAGAGCTGAGATATCGAAACTCAAAAATTCGGCCCGAAAAAAAAACGACAGTGGTACCCCTTACGTTTTTTTTTTTTTGGGCGAAAAATAAAGTTTCTCCAATCTTCCCAAATTCTGATAGAGGGCCATGAGACTTAGACCTGAGTGCAAAAATGGAGGCTCTAGCCCCTTCCAGAGCTGAGATATCGAAACTCAAAAATTCGGCCCGAAAAAAACAACAACAGTGGTACCCCTTACGTTTTTTTGGGGGGGCGAAAAATTAAGTTTCTCCAATCTTCCCAAATTCTGATAGAGGGCCATGAGACTTAGACCTGAGTGCAAAAATGGAGGCTCTAGCCCCTTCCAGAGCTGAGATATCGAAACTCAAAAATTCGGCCCGAAAAAAAAAACGACAGTGGTACCCCTTACGGTTTTTTTTTGGGGCGAAAAATTAAGTTTCTCCAATCTTCTCAAAACTCTGGATTATGATAGAGGGCCATGAGACTTAGACCTGAGTGCAAAAATGGAGGCTCTAGCCCCTTCCAGAGCTGAGATATCGAAACTCAAAAATTCGGCCCGAAAAAAAAAACGACAGTGGTACCCCTTACGTTTTTTTTTGGGGCAAAAAATTAAGTTTCTCCAATCTTCCCAAATTCTGATAGAGGGCCATGAGACTTAGACCTGAGTGCAAAAATGGAGGCTCCAGCCCCTTCCAGAGCTGAGATATCGAAACTCAAAAATTCGGCCTGAAAAAAAAACCACAGTGGTACCCCTTACGTTTTTTTTTTTGGGGCGAAAAATTAAGTTTCTCCAATCTTCCCAAATTCTGATAGAGGGCCATGAGACTTAGACCTGAGTGCAAAAATGGAGGCTCTAGCCCCTTCCAGAGCTGAGATATCGAAACTCAAAAATTCGGCCCGAAAAAAAAACGACAGTGGTACCCCTTACGTTTTTTTTTGGGGGGCGAAAAATTAAGTTTCTCCAATCTTCCCAAACCTCTGGATTATGATAGAGGGCCATGAGACTTAGACCTGAGTGCAAAAATGGAGGCTCTAGCCCCTTCCAGAGCTGAGATATCGAAACTCAAAAATTCGGCCCGAAAAAAAAACGACAGTGGTACCCCTTACGTTTTTTTTGGGGGGGCGAAAAATTAAGTTTCTCCAATCTTCCCAAACCTCTGGATTATGATAGAGGGCCATGAGACTTAGACCTGAGTGCAAAAATGGAGGCTCTAGCCCCTTCCAGAGCTGAGATATCGAAACTCAAAAATTCGTCCCGAAAAAAAAAACGACAGTGGTACCCCTTACGTTTTTTTTTTGGGCGAAAAATTAAGTTTCTCCAATCTTCCCAAATTCTGATAGAGGGCCATGAGACTTAGACCTGAGTGCAAAAATGGAGGCTCTAGCCCCTTCCAGAGCTGAGATATCGAAACTCAAAAATTCGGCCCGAAAAAAAAACGACAGTGGTACCCCTTACGTTTTTTTTTTGGGCGAAAAATAAAAGTTTCTCCAATCTTTCCAAATTCTGATAGAGGGCCATGAGACTTAGACCTGAGTGCAAAAATGGAGGCTCTAGCCCCTTCCAGAGCTGAGATATCGAAACTCAAAAATTCGGCCCGAAAAAAAAAACGACAGTGGTACCCCTTACGTTTTTTTTTTGGGGGCGAAAAATTAAGTTTCTCCAATCTTCCCAAATTCTAATAGAGGGCCATGAGACTTAGACCTGAGTGCAAAAATGGAGGCTCTAGCCCCTTCCAGAGCTGAGATATCGAAACTCAAAAATTCGGCCCGAAAAAAAAACGACAGTGGTACCCCTTACGTTTTTTTTTTGGGGGCGAAAAATTAAGTTTCTCCAATCTTCCCAAACCTCTGGATTATGATAGAGGGCCATGAGACTTAGACCTGAGTGCAAAAATGGAGGCTCTAGCCCCTTCCAGAGCTGAGATATCGAAACTCAAAAATTCGGCCCGAAAAAAAAAAACGACAGTGGTACCCCTTACGTTTTTTTTGGGGGGGCGAAAAATTAAGTTTCTCCAATCTTCCCAAACCTCTGGATTATGATAGAGGGCCATGAGACTTAGACCTGAGTGCAAAAATGGAGGCTCTAGCCCCTTCCAGAGCTGAGATATCGAAACTCAAAAATTCGTCCCGAAAAAAAAAACGACAGTGGTACCCCTTACGTTTTTTTTTGGGGCGAAAAATTAAGTTTCTCCAATCTTCCCAAATTCTGATAGAGGGCCATGAGACTTAGACCTGAGTGCAAAAATGGAGGCTCTAGCCCCTTCCAGAGCTGAGATATCGAAACTCAAACATTCGGCCCGAAAAAAAAACGACAGTGGTACCCCTTATGTTTTTTTTTTTTGGGCGAAAAATAAAAGTTTCTTCAATCTTCCCAAATTCTGATAGAGGGCCATGAGACTTAGACCTGAGTGCAAAAATGGAGGCTCTAGCCCCTTCCAGAGCTGAGATATCGAAACTCAAAAATTCGGCCCGAAAAAAAAAACGACAGTGGTACCCCTTACGTTTTTTTTTTTGGGGCGAAAAATTAAGTTTCTCCAATCTTCCCAAATTCTGATAGAGGGCCATGAGACTTAGACCTGAGTGCAAAAATGGAGGCTCTAGCCCCTTCCAGAGCTGAGATATCGAAACTCAAAAATTCGGCCCGAAAAAAAAACGACAGTGGTACCCCTTACGTTTTTTTTTTGGGGCGAAAAATTAAGTTTCTCCAATCTTCCCAAACCTCTGGATTATGATAGAGGGCCATGAGACTTAGACCTGAGTGCAAAAATGGAGGCTCTAGCCCCTTCCAGAGCTGAGATATCGAAACTCAAAAATTCGGCCCGAAAAAAAAAAACGACAGTGGTACCCCTTACGTTTTTTTTTTGGGCGAAAAATTAAGTTTCTCCATTCTTCCCAAATTCTGATAGAGGGCCATGAGACTTAGACCTGAGTGCAAAAATGGAGGCTCTAGCCCCTTCCAGAGCTGAGATATCGAAACTCAAAAATTCGGCCCGAAAAAAAAACGACAGTGGTACCCCTTACGTTTTTTTTTTTTTGGGCGAAAAATAAAAATTTCTCCAATCTTCCCAAATTCTGATAGAGGGCCATGAGACTTAGACCTGAGTGCAAAAATGGAGGCTCTAGCCCCTTCCAGAGCTGAGATATCGAAACTCAAAAATAAGGCCCGAAAAAAAAACAACAGTGGTACCCCTTACGTTGTTTTTTTGGGCGAAAAATTAAGTTTCTCCAATCTTCCCAAATTCTGATAGAGGGCCATGAGACTTAGACCTGAGTGCAAAAATGGAGGCTCTAGCCCCTTCCAGAGCTGAGATATCGAAACTCAAAAATTCGGCCTGAAAAAAAAAAACGACAGTGGTACCCCTTACGTTTTTTTTTTGGGCGAAAAATTGAGTTTCTCCAATCTTCCCAAATTCTGATAGAGGGCCATGAGACTTAGACCTGAGTGCAAAAATGGAGGCTCTAGCCCCTTCCATAGCTGAGATATCGAAACTCAAAAATTCGGCCCGAAAAAAAAAAACGACAGTGGTACCCCTTACGTTTTTTTTGGGGGGGCGAAAAATTAAGTTTCTCCAATCTTCCCAAACCTCTGGATTATGATAGAGGGCCATGAGACTTAGACCTGAGTGCAAAAATGGAGGCTCTAGCCCCTTCCAGAGCTGAGATATCGAAACTCAAAAATTCGTCCCGAAAAAAAAAACGACAGTGGTACCCCTTACGTTTTTTTTTGGGGCGAAAAATTAAGTTTCTCCAATCTTCCCAAATTCTGATAGAGGGCCATGAGACTTAGACCTGAGTGCAAAAATGGAGGCTCTAGCCCCTTCCAGAGCTGAGATATCGAAACTCAAAAATTCGGCCCGAAAAAAAAACGACAGTGGTACCCCTTATGTTTTTTTTTTTTTGGGCGAAAAATAAAAGTTTCTTCAATCTTCCCAAATTCTGATAGAGGGCCATGAGACTTAGACCTGAGTGCAAAAATGGAGGCTCTAGCCCCTTCCAGAGCTGAGATATCGAAACTCAAAAATTCGGCCCGAAAAAAAAAACGACAGTGGTACCCCTTACGTTTTTTTTTTTGGGGCGAAAAATTAAGTTTCTCCAATCTTCCCAAATTCTGATAGAGGGCCATGAGACTTAGACCTGAGTGCAAAAATGGAGGCTCTAGCCCCTTCCAGAGCTGAGATATCGAAACTCAAAAATTCGGCCCGAAAAAAAAACGACAGTGGTACCCCTTACGTTTTTTTTTTGGGGCGAAAAATTAAGTTTCTCCAATCTTCCCAAACCTCTGGATTATGATAGAGGGCCATGAGACTTAGACCTGAGTGCAAAAATGGAGGCTCTAGCCCCTTCCAGAGCTGAGATATCGAAACTCAAAAATTCGGCCCGAAAAAAAAAAACGACAGTGGTACCCCTTACGTTTTTTTTTTGGGCGAAAAATTAAGTTTCTCCATTCTTCCCAAATTCTGATAGAGGGCCATGAGACTTAGACCTGAGTGCAAAAATGGAGGCTCTAGCCCCTTCCAGAGCTGAGATATCGAAACTCAAAAATTCGGCCCGAAAAAAAAACGACAGTGGTACCCCTTACGTTTTTTTTTTTTGGGCGAAAAATAAAAATTTCTCCAATCTTCCCAAATTCTGATAGAGGGCCATGAGACTTAGACCTGAGTGCAAAAATGGAGGCTCTAGCCCCTTCCAGAGCTGAGATATCGAAACTCAAAAATAAGGCCCGAAAAAAAAACAACAGTGGTACCCCTTACGTTGTTTTTTTGGGCGAAAAATTAAGTTTCTCCAATCTTCCCAAATTCTGATAGAGGGCCATGAGACTTAGACCTGAGTGCAAAAATGGAGGCTCTAGCCCCTTCCAGAGCTGAGATATCGAAACTCAAAAATTCGGCCTGAAAAAAAAAAACGACAGTGGTACCCCTTACGTTTTTTTTTTGGGCGAAAAATTGAGTTTCTCCAATCTTCCCAAATTCTGATAGAGGGCCATGAGACTTAGACCTGAGTGCAAAAATGGAGGCTCTAGCCCCTTCCATAGCTGAGATATCGAAACTCAAAAATTCTGCCCGAAAAAAAACCGACAGTGGTACCCCTTACGTGTTTTTTTTGGGGCGAAAAATTAAGTTTCTCCAATCTTCCCAAATTCTGATAAAGGGCCATGAGACTTAGACCTGAGTGCAAAAATGGAGGCTCTAGCCCCTTCCAGAGCTGAGATATCGAAACTCAAAAATTCGGCCCGAAAAAAAAACGACAGTGGTACCCCTTACGTGTTTTTTTTGGGCGAAAAATTAAGTTTCTCCAATCTTCCCAAATTCTGATAGAGGGCCATGAGACTCAGACCTGAGTGCAAAAATGGAGGCTCTAGCCCCTTCCAGAGCTGAGATATCGAAACTCAAAAATTCGGCCCGAAAAAAAAACGACAGTGGTACCCCTTACGTTTTTTTTTTTGGGCGAAAAATTAAGTTTCTCCAATCTTCCCAAATTCTCATAGAGGGCCATGAGACTTAGACCTGAGTGCAAAAATGGAAGCTCTAGCCCCTTCCAGAGCTGAGATATCGAAACTCAAAAATTCGGCCCGAAAAAAAAACGACAGTGGTACCCCTTACGTTTTTTTTTTGGGCGAAAAATTAAGTTTCTCCAATCTTCCCAAATTCTGATAGAGGGCCATGAGACTTAGACCTGAGTGCAAAAATGGAGGCTCTAGCCCCTTCCAGAGCTGAGATATCGAAACTCAAAAATTCGGCCCGAAAAAAAAACGACAGTGGTACCCCTTACGTTTTTTTTTTTGGGCGAAAAATTGAGTTTCTCCAACCTTCCAAAATTCTGATAGAGGGCCATGAGACTTAGACCTGAGTGCAAAAATGGAGGCTCTAGCCCCTTCCAGAGCTGAGATATCGAAACTCAAAAATTCGGCCCGAAAAAAAAACGACAGTGGTACCCCTTACGTTTTTTTTTTTTTTGGGCGAAAAATAAAAGTTTCTCCAATCTTCCCAAATTCTGATAGAGGGCCATGAGACTTAGACCTGAGTGCAAAAATGGAGGCTCTAGCCCCTTCCAGAGCTGAGATATCGAAACTCAAAAATTTGGCACGAAAAAAAAAACGACAGTGGTACCCCTTACGTTTTTTTTTTTTTGGGCGAAAAATTAAGTTTCTCCAATCTTCCCAAATTCTGATAGAGGGCCATGAGACTTAGACCTGAGTGCAAAAATGGAGGCTCTAGCCCCTTCCAGAGCTGAGATATCGAAACTCAAAAATTCGGCCCGAAAAAAAAACGACAGTGGTACCCCTTACGTTTTTTTTTTGGGGCGAAAAATTAAGTTTCTCCAATCTTCCCAAACCTCTGGATTATGATAGAGGGCCATGAGACTTAGACCTGAGTGCAAAAATGGAGGCTCTAGCCCCTTCCAGAGCTGAGATATCGAAACTCAAAAATTCGGCCCGAAAAAAAAAAACGACAGTGGTACCCCTTACGTTTTTTTTTTGGGCGAAAAATTAAGTTTCTCCAATCTTCCCAAATTCTGATAGAGGGCCATGAGACTTAGACCTGAGTGCAAAAATGGAGGCTCTAGCCCCTTCCAGAGCTGAGATATCGAAACTCAAAAATTCGGCCCGAAAAAAAAACGACAGTGGTACCCCTTACGTTTTTTTTTTTTGGGCGAAAAATAAAAATTTCTCCAATCTTCCCAAATTCTGATAGAGGGCCATGAGACTTAGACCTGAGTGCAAAAATGGAGGCTCTAGCCCCTTCCAGAGCTGAGATATCGAAACTCAAAAATAAGGCCCAAAAAAAAACAACAGTGGTACCCCTTACGTTGTTTTTTTGGGCGAAAAATTAAGTTTCTCCAATCTTCCCAAATTCTGATAGAGGGCCATGAGACTTAGACCTGAGTGCAAAAATGGAGGCTCTAGCCCCTTCCAGAGCTGAGATATCGAAACTCAAAAATTCGGCCCGAAAAAAAAAACGACAGTGGTACCCCTTACGTTTTTTTTTTGGACGAAAAATTGAGTTTCTCCAATCTTCCCAAATTCTGATAGAGGGCCATGAGACTTAGACCTGAGTGCAAAAATGGAGGCTCTAGCCCCTTCCATAGCTGAGATATCGAAACTCAAAAATTCTGCCCGAAAAAAAAACGACAGTGGTACCCCTTACGTGTTTTTTTTGGGGCGAAAAATTAAGTTTCTCCAATCTTCCCAAATTCTGATAGAGGGCCATGAGACTCAGACCTGAGTGCAAAAATGGAGGCTCTAGCCCCTTCCAGAGCTGAGATATCGAAACTCAAAAATTCGGCCCGAAAAAAAAAACGACAGTGGTACCCCTTACGTTTTTTTTTTTGGGCGAAAAATTAAGTTTCTCCAATCTTCCCAAATTCTCATAGAGGGCCATGAGACTTAGACCTGAGTGCAAAAATGGAAGCTCTAGCCCCTTCCAGAGCTGAGATATCGAAACTCAAAAATTCGGCCCGAAAAAAAAACGACAGTGGTACCCCTTACGTTTTTTTTTTGGGCGAAAAATTAAGTTTCTCCAATCTTCCCAAATTCTGATAGAGGGCCATGAGACTTAGACCTGAGTGCAAAAATGGAGGCTCTAGCCCCTTCCAGAGCTGAGATATCGAAACTCAAAAATTCGGCCCGAAAAAAAAACGACAGTGGTACCCCTTACGTTTTTTTTTTTGGGCGAAAAATTGAGTTTCTCCAACCTTCCAAAATTCTGATAGAGGGCCATGAGACTTAGACCTGAGTGCAAAAATGGAGGCTCTAGCCCCTTCCAGAGCTGAGATATCGAAACTCAAAAATTCGGCCCGAAAAAAAAACGACAGTGGTACCCCTTACGTTTTTTTTTTTTTTGGGCGAAAAATAAAAGTTTCTCCAATCTTCCCAAATTCTGATAGAGGGCCATGAGACTTAGACCTGAGTGCAAAAATGGAGGCTCTAGCCCCTTCCAGAGCTGAGATATCGAAATTTTAAAAAATTTGGCACGAAAAAAAAAACGACAGTGGTACCCCTTACGTTGTTTTTTTGGGCGAAAAATTAAGTTTCTCCAATCTTCCCAAATTCTGATAGAGGGCCATGAGACTTAGACCTGAGTGCAAAAATGGAGGCTCTAGCCCCTTCCAGAGCTGAGATATCGAAACTCAAAAATTCGGCCCGAAAAAAAAAAACGACAGTGGTACCCCTTACGTTTTTTTTTTGGGGCGAAAAATTGAGTTTCTCCAATCTTCCCAAATTCTGATAGAGGGCCATGAGACTTAGACCTGAGTGCAAAAATGGAGGCTCTAGCCCCTTCCAGAGCTGAGATATCGAAACTCAAAAATTCGGCCCGAAAAAAAAACGACAGTGGTACCCCTTACGTTTTTTTTGGTGGGCGAAAAATTAAGTTTCTCCAATCTTCCCAAATTCTGATAAAGGGCCATGAGACTTAGACCTGAGTGCAAAAATGGAGGCTCTAGCCCCTTCCAGAGCTGAGATATCGAAACTCAAAAATTCGGCCCGAAAAAAAAAACGACAGTGGTACCCCTTACGTTTTTTTTTTGGGCGAAAAATTAAGTTTCTCCAATCTTCCCAAATTCTGATAGAGGGCCATGAGACTCAGACCTGAGTGCAAAAATGGAGGCTCTAGCCCCTTCCAGAGCTGAGATATCGAAACTCAAAAATTCGGCCCGAAAAAAAAAACGACAGTGGTACCCCTTACGTTTTTTTTTTTTTGGGCGAAAAATAAAAGTTTCTCCAATCTTCCCAAATTCTGATAGAGGGCCATGAGACTTAGAACTGAGTGCAAAAATGGAGGCTCTAGCCCCTTCCAGAGCTGAGATATCGAAACTCAAAAATTCGGCCCGAAAAAAAAAACGACAGTGGTACCCCTTACGTTTTTTTTTTTGGGCGAAAAATTAAGTTTCTCCAATCTTCCCAAATTCTCATAGAGGGCCATGAGACTTAGACCTGAGTGCAAAAATGGAAGCTCTAGCCCCTTCCAGAGCTGAGATATCGAAACTCAAAAATTCGGCCTGAAAAAAAAACGACAGTGGTACCCCTTACGTTTTTTTTTTTGGGCGAAAAATTAAGTTTCTCCAATCTTCTCAAATTCTGATAGAGGGCCATGAGACTTAGACCTGAGTGCAAAAATGGAGGCTCTAGCCCCTTCCAGAGCTGAGATATCGAAACTCAAAAATTCGGCCCGAAAAAAAAACGACAGTGGTACCCCTTACGTTTTTTTATTTGGGCGAAAAATTAAGCTTCTCCAATCTTCCCAAATTCTGACAGAGGGCCATGAGACTTAGACCTGAGTGCAAAAATGGAGGCTCTAGCCCCTTCCAGAGCTGAGATATCGAAACTCAAAAATTCGGCCCGAAAAAAAAAAACGACAGTGGTACCCCTTACGTTTTTTTTTTGGGGCGAAAAATTAAGTTTCTCCAATCTTCCCAAATTCTGATAGAGGGCCATGAGACTTAGACCTGAGTGCAAAAATGGAGGCTCTAGCCCCTTCCAGAGCTGAGATATCGAAACTCAAAAATTCGGCCCGAAAAAAAAACGACAGTGGTACCCCTTACGTTTTTTTTTTGGGGCGAAAAATTAAGTTTCTCCAATCTTCCCAAAACTCTGGATTATGATAGAGGGCCATGAGACTTAGACCTGAGTGCAAAAATGGAGGCTCTAGCCCCTTCCAGAGCTGAGATATCGAAACTCAAAAATTCGGCCCGAAAAAAAAAACCGACAGTGGTACCCCTTACGTTTTTTTTTGGGGCGAAAAATTAAGTTTCTCCAATCTTCCCAAATTCTGAGAGAGGGCCATGAGACTTAGACCTGAGTGCAAAAATGGAGGCTCTAGCCCCTTCCAGAGCTGAGATATCGAAACTCAAAAATTCGGCCCGAAAAAAAAACGACAGTGGTACCCCTTACGTTTTTTTTTTGGGGGGCGAAAAATTAAGTTTCTCCAATCTTCCCAAAACTCTGGATTATGATAGAGGGCCATGAGACTTAGACCTGAGTGCAAAAATGGAGGCTCTAGCCCCTTCCAGAGCTGAGATATCGAAACTCAAAAATTCGGCCCGAAAAAAAAACGACAGTGGTACCCCTTACGTTTTTTTTTTTTTGGGCGAAAAATAAAGTTTCTCCAATCTTCCCAAATTCTGATAGAGGGCCATGAGACTTAGACCTGAGTGCAAAAATGGAGGCTCTAGCCCCTTCCAGAGCTGAGATATCGAAACTCAAAAATTCGGCCCGAAAAAAAAAACGACAGTGGTACCCCTTACGTTTTTTTTTTGGGGCGAAAAATTAAGTTTCTCCAATCTTCCCAAATTCTGATAGAGGGCCATGAGACTTAGACCTGAGTGCAAAAATGGAGGCTCTAGCCCCTTCCAGAGCTGAGATATCGAAACTAAAAAATTCGGCCCGAAAAAAAAACGACAGTGGTACCCCTTACGTTTTTTTTTTGGGGCGAAAAATTAAGTTTCTCCAATCTTCCCAAAACTCTGGATTATGATAGAGGGCCATGAGACTTAGACCTGAGTGCAAAAATGGAGGCTCTAGCCCCTTCCAGAGCTGAGATATCGAAACTCAAAAATTCGGCCCGAAAAAAAATAACGACAGTGGTACCCCTTACGTTTTTTTTTGGGGCGAAAAATTAAGTTTCTCCAATCTTCCCAAATTCTGATAGAGGGCCATGAGACTTAGACCTGAGTGCAAAAATGGAGGCTCTAGCCCCTTCCAGAGCTGAGATATCGAAACTCAAAAATTCGGCCCGAAAAAAAAACGACAGTGGTACCCCTTACGTTTTTTTTGGGGGGGCGAAAAATTAAGTTTCTCCAATCTTCCCAAAACTCTGGATTATGATAGAGGGCCATGAGACTTAGACCTGAGTGCAAAAATGGAGGCTCTAGCCCCTTCCAGAGCTGAGATATCGAAACTCAAAAATTCGGCCCGAAAAAAAAAACGACAGTGGTACCCCTTACGTTTTTTTTTTTTTGGGCGAAAAATAAAGTTTCTCCAATCTTCCCAAATTCTGATAGAGGGCCATGAGACTTAGACCTGAGTGCAAAAATGGAGGCTCTAGCCCCTTCCAGAGCTGAGATATCGAAACTCAAAAATTCGGCCCGAAAAAAAAAACGACAGTGGTACCCCTTACGTTTTTTTTTTGGGGCGAAAAATTAAGTTTCTCCAATCTTCCCAAATTCTGATAGAGGGCCATGAGACTTAGACCTGAGTGCAAAAATGGAGGCTCTAGCCCCTTCCAGAGCTGAGATATCGAAACTCAAAAATTCGGCCCGAAAAAAAAACGACAGTGGTACCCCTTACGTTTTTTTTTTGGGGCGAAAAATTAAGTTTCTCCAATCTTCCCAAAACTCTGGATTATGATAGAGGGCCATGAGACTTAGACCTGAGTGCAAAAATGGAGGCTCTAGCCCCTTCCAGAGCTGAGATATCGAAACTCAAAAATTCGGCCCGAAAAAAAAAACGACAGTGGTACCCCTTACGTTTTTTTTTGGGGCGAAAAATTAAGTTTCTCCAATCTTCCCAAATTCTGATAGAGGGCCATGAGACTTAGACCTGAGTGCAAAAATGGAGGCTCTAGCCCCTTCCAGAGCTGAGATATCGAAACTCAAAAATTCGGCCCGAAAAAAAAACGACAGTGGTACCCCTTACGTTTTTTTTTTTGGGCGAAAAATTGAGTTTCTCCAACCTTCCAAAATTCTGATAGAGGGCCATGAGACTTAGACCTGAGTGCAAAAATGGAGGCTCTAGCCCCTTCCAGAGCTGAGATATCGAAACTCAAAAATTCGGCCCGAAAAAAAAACGACAGTGGTACCCCTTACGTTTTTTTTTTTTTTTTGGGCGAAAAATAAAAGTTTCTCCAATCTTCCCAAATTCTGATAGAGGGCCATGAGACTTAGACCTGAGTGCAAAAATGGAGGCTCTAGCCCCTTCCAGAGCTGAGATATCGAAACTCAAAAATTTGGCACGAAAAAAAAAACGACAGTGGTACCCCTTACGTTGTTTTTTTGGGCGAAAAATTAAGTTTCTCTAATCTTCCCAAATTCTGATAGAGGGCCATGAGACTTAGACCTGAGTGCAAAAATGGAGGCTCTAGCCCCTTCCAGAGCTGAGATATCGAAACTCAAAAATTCGGCCCGAAAAAAAAAAACGACAGTGGTACCCCTTACGTTTTTTTTTTGGGGCGAAAAATTGAGTTTCTCCAATCTTCCCAAATTCTGATAGAGGGCCATGAGACTTAGACCTGAGTGCAAAAATGGAGGCTCTAGCCCCTTCCAGAGCTGAGATATCGAAACTCAAAAATTCGGCCCGAAAAAAAAACGACAGTGGTACCCCTTACGTTTTTTTTGGTGGGCGAAAAATTAAGTTTCTCCAATCTTCCCAAATTCTGATAAAGGGCCATGAGACTTAGACCTGAGTGCAAAAATGGAGGCTCTAGCCCCTTCCAGAGCTGAGATATCGAAACTCAAAAATTCGGCCCGAAAAAAAAAACGACAGTGGTACCCCTTACGTTTTTTTTTTGGGCGAAAAATTAAGTTTCTCCAATCTTCCCAAATTCTGATAGAGGGCCATGAGACTCAGACCTGAGTGCAAAAATGGAGGCTCTAGCCCCTTCCAGAGCTGAGATATCGAAACTCAAAAATTCGGCCCGAAAAAAAAAACGACAGTGGTACCCCTTACGTTTTTTTTTTTTTTGGGCGAAAAATAAAAGTTTCTCCAATCTTCCCAAATTCTGATAGAGGGCCATGAGACTTAGAACTGAGTGCAAAAATGGAGGCTCTAGCCCCTTCCAGAGCTGAGATATCGAAACTCAAAAATTCGGCCCGAAAAAAAAAACGACAGTGGTACCCCTTACGTTTTTTTTTTTGGGCGAAAAATTAAGTTTCTCCAATCTTCCCAAATTCTCATAGAGGGCCATGAGACTTAGACCTGAGTGCAAAAATGGAAGCTCTAGCCCCTTCCAGAGCTGAGATATCGAAACTCAAAAATTCGGCCTGAAAAAAAAACGACAGTGGTAC
Organism: Pimephales promelas; assembly: GCF_988280905.1. Classification (NCBI taxonomy): domain Eukaryota; kingdom Metazoa; phylum Chordata; class Actinopteri; order Cypriniformes; family Leuciscidae; genus Pimephales; species Pimephales promelas. The sequence goes on along the minus strand of NC_142780.1, from coordinate 4,413,619 downwards.
CCCTTACGTTTTTTTTTTTGGGCGAAAAATTAAGTTTCTCCAATCTTCCCAAATTCTGATAGAGGGCCATGAGACTTAGACCTGAGTGCAAAAATGGAGGCTCTAGCCCCTTCCAGAGCTGAGATATCGAAACTCAAAAATTCGGCCCGAAAAAAAAACGACAGTGGTACCCCTTACGTTTTTTTATTTGGGCGAAAAATTAAGCTTCTCCAATCTTCCCAAATTCTGACAGAGGGCCATGAGACTTAGACCTGAGTGCAAAAATGGAGGCTCTAGCCCCTTCCAGAGCTGAGATATCGAAACTCAAAAATTCGGCCCGAAAAAAAAAAACGACAGTGGTACCCCTTACGTTTTTTTTTTGGGGCGAAAAATTAAGTTTCTCCAATCTTCCCAAATTCTGATAGAGGGCCATGAGACTTAGACCTGAGTGCAAAAATGGAGGCTCTAGCCCCTTCCAGAGCTGAGATATCGAAACTCAAAAATTCGGCCCGAAAAAAAAACGACAGTGGTACCCCTTACGTTTTTTTTTTGGGGCGAAAAATTAAGTTTCTCCAATCTTCCCAAAACTCTGGATTATGATAGAGGGCCATGAGACTTAGACCTGAGTGCAAAAATGGAGGCTCTAGCCCCTTCCAGAGCTGAGATATCGAAACTCAAAAATTCGGCCCGAAAAAAAAAACCGACAGTGGTACCCCTTACGTTTTTTTTTTGGGGGGCGAAAAATTAAGTTTCTCCAATCTTCCCAAAACTCTGGATTATGATAGAGGGCCATGAGACTTAGACCTGAGTGCAAAAATGGAGGCTCTAGCCCCTTCCAGAGCTGAGATATCGAAACTCAAAAATTCGGCCCGAAAAAAAAACGACAGTGGTACCCCTTACGTTTTTTTTTTTTTTGGGCGAAAAATAAAGTTTCTCCAATCTTCCCAAATTCTGATAGAGGGCCATGAGACTTAGACCTGAGTGCAAAAATGGAGGCTCTAGCCCCTTCCAGAGCTGAGATATCGAAACTCAAAAATTCGGCCCGAAAAAAAAAACGACAGTGGTACCCCTTACGTTTTTTTTTTGGGGCGAAAAATTAAGTTTCTCCAATCTTCCCAAATTCTGATAGAGGGCCATGAGACTTAGACCTGAGTGCAAAAATGGAGGCTCTAGCCCCTTCCAGAGCTGAGATATCGAAACTCAAAAATTCGGCCCGAAAAAAAAACGACAGTGGTACCCCTTACGTTTTTTTTTTGGGGCGAAAAATTAAGTTTCTCCAATCTTCCCAAAACTCTGGATTATGATAGAGGGCCATGAGACTTAGACCTGAGTGCAAAAATGGAGGCTCTAGCCCCTTCCAGAGCTGAGATATCGAAACTCAAAAATTCGGCCCGAAAAAAAAAACGACAGTGGTACCCCTTACATTTTTTTTTGGGGCGAAAAATTAAGTTTCTCCAATCTTCCCAAATTCTGATAGAGGGCCATGAGACTTAGACCTGAGTGCAAAAATGGAGGCTCTAGCCCCTTCCAGAGCTGAGATATCGAAACTCAAAAATTCGGCCCGAAAAAAAAACGACAGTGGTACCCCTTACGTTTTTTTTTGGGGGGCGAAAAATTAAGTTTCTCCAATCTTCCCAAAACTCTGGATTATGATAGAGGGCCATGAGACTTAGACCTGAGTGCAAAAATGGAGGCTCTAGCCCCTTCCAGAGCTGAGATATCGAAACTCAAAAATTCGGCCCGAAAAAAAAAACGACAGTGGTACCCCTTACGTTTTTTTTTTTTTTGGGCGAAAAATAAAGTTTCTCCAATCTTCCCAAATTCTGATAGAGGGCCATGAGACTTAGACCTGAGTGCAAAAATGGAGGCTCTAGCCCCTTCCAGAGCTGAGATATCGAAACTCAAAAATTCGGCCCGAAAAAAAAAACGACAGTGGTACCCCTTACGTTTTTTTTTTGGGGCGAAAAATTAAGTTTCTCCAATCTTCCCAAATTCTGATAGAGGGCCATGAGACTTAGACCTGAGTGCAAAAATGGAGGCTCTAGCCCCTTCCAGAGCTGAGATATCGAAACTCAAAAATTCGGCCCGAAAAAAAAACGACAGTGGTACCCCTTACGTTTTTTTTTTGGGGCGAAAAATTAAGTTTCTCCAATCTTCCCAAAACTCTGGATTATGATAGAGGGCCATGAGACTTAGACCTGAGTGCAAAAATGGAGGCTCTAGCCCCTTCCAGAGCTGAGATATCGAAACTCAAAAATTCGGCCCGAAAAAAAAAACGACAGTGGTACCCCTTACGTTTTTTTTTGGGGCGAAAAATTAAGTTTCTCCAATCTTCCCAAATTCTGATAGAGGGCCATGAGACTTAGACCTGAGTGCAAAAATGGAGGCTCTAGCCCCTTCCAGAGCTGAGATATCGAAACTCAAAAATTCGGCCCGAAAAAAAAACGACAGTGGTACCCCTTACGTTTTTTTTTTGGGGCGAAAAATTAAGTTTCTCCAATCTTCCCAAAACTCTGGATTATGATAGAGGGCCATGAGACTTAGACCTGAGTGCAAAAATGGAGGCTCTAGCCCCTTCCAGAGCTGAGATATCGAAACTCAAAAATTCGGCCCGAAAAAAAAAACAATGTGGTACCCCTTACGTTTTTTTTTGGGGAGAAAAATTAAGTTTCTCCAATCTTCAAAAATTCTGATAGAGGACCATGAGACTTAGACCTGAGTGCAAAAATGGAGGCTCCAGCCCCTTCCAGAGCTGAGATATCGAAACTCAAAAATTCGGCCCGAAAAAAAAACGACAGTGGTACCCCTTACGTTTTTTTTTTTTTTGGGCGAAAAATAAAGTTTCTCCAATCTTCCCAAATTCTGATAGAGGGCCATGAGACTTAGACCTGAGTGCAAAAATGGAGGCTCTAGCCCCTTCCAGAGCTGAGATATCGAAACTCAAAAATTCGGCCCGAAAAAAAAACCAACATTGGTACCCTTTACGTTTTTTTTGGGGGGCGAAAAATTAAGTTTCTCCAATCTTCCCAAATTCTGATAGAGGGCCATGAGACTTAGACCTGAGTGCAAAAATGGAGGCTCTAGCCCCTTCCAGAGCTGAGATATCGAAACTCAAAAATTCGGCCCGAAAAAAAAAACGACAGTGGAACCCCTTACGTTTTTTTTGGGGGGCGAAAAATTAAGTTTCTCCAATCTTCCCAAAACTCTGGATTATGATAGAGGGCCATGAGACTTAGACCTGAGTGCAAAAATGGAGGCTCTAGCCCCTTCCAGAGCTGAGATATCGAAACTCAAAAATTCGGCCCGAAAAAAAAAACGACAGTGGTACCCCTTACGTTTTTTTTTTGGGCGAAAAATTAAGTTTCTCCAATCTTCCCAAAACTCTGGATTATGATAGAGGGCCATGAGACTTAGACCTGAGTGCAAAAATGGAGGCTCTAGCCCCTTCCAGAGCTGAGATATCGAAACTCAAAAATTCTCCCCGAAAAAAAAAACGACAGTGGTACCCCTTACGTTTTTTTTTGGGCGAAAAATTAAGTTTCTCCAATGTTCCCAAATTCTGATAGAGGGCCATGAGACTTAGACCTGAGTGCAAAAATAGAGGCTCTAGCCCCTTCCAGAGCTGAGATATCGAAACTCAAAAATTCGGCCCGAAAAAAAAACGACAGTGGTACCCCTTACGTTTTTTTTTTGGGCGAAAAATTAAGTTTCTCCAATCTTCCCAAATTCTGATAGAGGGCCATGCGACTCAGACCTGAGTGCAAAAATGGAGGCTCTAGCCCCTTCCAGAGCTGAGATATCGAAACTCAAAAATTCGGTCCGAAAAAAAACCGACAGTGGTACCCCTTACGGTTTTGTTTTTTTTGGGCGAAAAATAAAAGTTTCTCCAATCTTCCCAAATTCTGATAGAGGGCAGTGAGACTTAGACCTGAGTGCAAAAATGGAGGCTCTAGCCCCTTCCAGAGCTGAGATATCGAAACTCAAAAATTCGGCCCGAAAAAAAAACGACAGTGGTACCCCTTACGTTTTTTTTGGGGGGCGAAAAATTAAGTTTCTCCAATCTTCCCAAAACTCTGGATTATGATAGAGGGCCATGAGACTTAGACCTGAGTGCAAAAATGGAGGCTCTAGCCCCTTCCAGAGCTGAGATATCGAAACTCAAAAATTCGGCCCGAAAAAAAAAACGACAGTGGTACCCCTTACGTTTTTTTTTTGGGCGAAAAATTAAGTTTCTCCAATCTTCCCAAATTCAGATAGAGGGCCATGAGACTTAGACCTGAGTGCAAAAATGGAGGCTCTAGCCCCTTCCAGAGCTGAGATATCGAAACTCAAAAATTCGGCCCGAAAAAAAAACGACAGTGGTACCCCTTACGTTTTTTTTTTTTGGGCGAAAAATAAAAGTTTCTCCAATCTTCCCAAATTCTGATAGAGGGCCATGAGACTTAGACCTGAGTGCAAAAATGGAGGCTCTAGCCCCTTCCAGAGCTGAGATATCGAAACTCAAAAATTCGGCCCGAAAAAAAAAACTAAAGTGGTACCCCTTACGTTTTTTTTGGGGGGCGAAAAATAAAGTTTCTCCAATCTTCCCAAATTCTGATAGAGGGCCATGAGACTTAGACCTGAGTGCAAAAATGGAGGCTCTAGCCCCTTCCAGAGCTGAGATATCGAAACTCAAAAATTCGGCCCGAAAAAAAAACCAACAGTGGTACCCCTTACGTTTTTTTTGGGGGGCGAAAAATTAAGTTTCTCCAATCTTCCCAAATTCTGATAGAGGGCCATGAGACTTAGACCTGAGTGCAAAAATGGAGGCTCTAGCCCCTTCCAGAGCTGAGATATCGAAACTCAAAAATTCGGCCCGAAAAAAAAAACGACAGTGGTACCCCTTACGTTTTTTTTGGGGGGCGAAAAATTAAGTTTCTCCAATCTTCCCAAAACTCTGGATTATGATAGAGGGCCATGAGACTTAGACCTGAGTGCAAAAATGGAGGCTCTAGCCCCTTCCAGAGCTGAGATATCGAAACTCAAAAATTCGGCCCGAAAAAAAAACGACAGTGGTACCCCTTACGTTTTTTTTGGGGGTGAAAAATTAAGTTTCTCCAATCTTCCCAAATTCTGATAGAGGGCCATGAGACTTAGACCTGAGTGCAAAAATGGAGGCTCCAGCCCCTTCCAGAGCTGAGATATCGAAACTCAAAAATTCGGCCCGAAAAAAAAACGACAGTGGTACCCCTTACGTTTTGTTTTTTTTTTGGGCGAAAAATAAAGTTTCTCCAATCTTCCCAAATTCTGATAGAGGGCCATGAGACTTAGACCTGAGTGCAAAAATGGAGGCTCTAGCCCCTTCCAGAGCTGAGATATCGAAACTCAAAAATTCGGCCCGAAAAAAACAACAACAGTGGTACCCCTTACGTTTTTTTTTTGGGGCGAAAAATTAAGTTTCTCCAATCTTCCCAAATTCTGATAGAGGGCCATGAGACTTAGACCTGAGTGCAAAAATGGAGGCTCTAGCCCCTTCCAGAGCTGAGATATCGAAACTCAAAAATTCGGCCCGAAAAAAACAACAACAGTGGTACCCCTTACGTTTTTTTTTTGGGGCGAAAAATTAAGTTTCTCCAATCTTCCCAAAACTCTGGATTATGATAGAGGGCCATGAGACTTAGACCTGAGTGCAAAAATGGAGGCTCTAGCCCCTTCCAGAGCTGAGATATCGAAACTCAAAAATTCGGCCCGAAAAAAAAACGACAGTGGTACCCCTTACGTTTTTTTTTTTGGGGCGAAAAATTAAGTTTCTCCAATCTTCCCAAAACTCTGGATTGTGATAGAGGGCCATGAGACTTAGACCTGAGTGCAAAAATGGAGGCTCTAGCCCCTTCCAGAGCTGAGATATCGAAACTCAAAAATTCGGCCCGAAAAAAAAAAACGACAGTGGTACCCCTTACGTTTTTTTTTGGGCGAAAAATTAAGTTTCTCCAATCTTCCCAAATTCTGATAGAGGGCCATGAGACTTAGACCTGAGAGCAAAAATGGAGGCTCTAGCCCCTTCCAGAGCTGAGATATCGAAACTCAAAAATTCGGCCCGAAAAAAAAACGACAGTGGTACCCCTTACGTTTTTTTTTTTGGGCGAAAAATTAAGTTTCTCCAATCTTCCCAAATTCTGATAGAGGGCCATGCGACTCAGACCTGAGTGCAAAAATGGAGGCTCTAGCCCCTTCCAGAGCTGAGATATCGAAACTCAAAAATTCGGCCCGAAAAAAAACCGACAGTGGTACCCCTTACGTTTTTTTTTTTTTGGGCGAAAAATAAAAGTTTCTCCAATCTTCCCAAATTCTGATAGAGGGCCATGAGACTTAGACCTGAGTGCAAAAATGGAGGCTCTAGCCCCTTCCAGAGCTGAGATATCGAAACTCAAAAATTCGGCCCGAAAAAAAAACGACAGTGGTACCCCTTACGTTTTTTTTTGGGGGCGAAAAATTAAGTTTCTCCAATCTTCCCAAAACTCTGGATTATGATAGAGGGCCATGAGACTTAGACCTGAGTGCAAAAATGGAGGCTCTAGCCCCTTCCAGAGCTGAGATATCGAAACTCAAAAATTCGGCCCGAAAAAAAAACGACAGTGGTACCCCTTACGTTTTTTTTTTGGGGCGAAAAATTAAGTTTCTCCAATCTTCCCAAAACTCTGGATTATGATAGAGGGCCATGAGACTTAGACCTGAGTGCAAAAATGGAGGCTCTAGCCCCTTCCAGAGCTGAGATATCGAAACTCAAAAATTCGGCCCGAAAAAAAAAAACGACAGTGGTACCCCTTACGTTTTTTTTTGGGCGAAAAATTAAGTTTCTCCAATCTTCCCAAATTCTGATAGAGGGCCATGAGACTTAGACCTGAGTGCAAAAATGGAGGCTCCAGCCCCTTCCAGAGCTGAGATATCGAAACTCAAAAATTCGGCCCGAAAAAAAAACGACAGTGGTACCCCTTACGTTTTTTTTTTTTTTTTTTGGGCGAAAAATAAAGTTTCTCCAATCTTCCCAAATTCTGATAGAGGGCCATGAGACTTAGACCTGAGTGCAAAAATGGAGGCTCTAGCCCCTTCCAGAGCTGAGATATCGAAACTCAAAAATTCGGCCCGAAAAAAAAAACAACATTGGTACCCCTTACGTTTTTTTTTGGGGGCGAAAAATTACGTTTCTCCAATCTTCCCAAATTCTGATAGAGGGCCATGAGACTAAGACCTGAGTGCAAAAATGGAGGCTCTAGCCCCTTCCAGAGCTGAGATATCGAAACTCAAAAATTCGGCCCGAAAAAAAAAACGACAGTGGAACCCCTTACGTTTTTTTTGGGGGGCGAAAAATTAAGTTTCTCAAATCTTCCCAAAACTCTGGATTATGATAGAGGGCCATGAGACTTAGACCTGAGTGCAAAAATGGAGGCTCTAGCCCCTTCCAGAGCTGAGATATCGAAACTCAAAAATTCGGCCCGAAAAAAAAACGACAGTGGTACCCCTTACGTTTTTTTTTGGGGCGAAAAATTAAGTTTCTCCAATCTTCCCAAAACTCTGGATTATGATAGAGGGCCATGAGACTTAGACCTGAGTGCAAAAATGGAGGCTCTAGCCCCTTCCAGAGCTGAGATATCAAAACTCAAAAATTCTCCCCGAAAAAAAAAAACGACAGTGGTACCCCTTACGTTTTTTTTGGGGCGAAAAATTAAGTTTCTCCAATGTTCCCAAATTCTGATAGAGGGCCATGAGACTTAGACCTGAGTGCAAAAATAGAGGCTCTAGCCCCTTCCAGAGCTGAGATATCGAAACTCAAAAATTCGGCCCGAAAAAAAAACGACAGTGGTACCCCTTACGTTTTTTTTTTGGGCGAAAAATTAAGTTTCTCCAATCTTCCCAAATTCTGATAGAGGGCCATGCGACTCAGACCTGAGTGCAAAAATGGAGGCTCTAGCCCCTTCCAGAGCTGAGATATCGAAACTCAAAAATTCGGTCCGAAAAAAAACCGACAGTGGTACCCCTTACGGTTTTTTTTTTTTTTGGGCGAAAAATAAAAGTTTCTCCAATCTTCCCAAATTCTGATAGAGGGCAGTGAGACTTAGACCTGAGTGCAAAAATGGAGGCTCTAGCCCCTTCCAGAGCTGAGATATCGAAACTCAAAAATTCGGCCCGAAAAAAAACCGACAGTGGTACCCCTTACGTTTTTTTTTTGGGGGCGAAAAATTAAGTTTCTCCAATCTTCCCAAAACTCTGGATTATGATAGAGGGCCATGAGACTTAGACCTGAGTGCAAAAATGGAGGCTCTAGCCCCTTCCAGAGCTGAGATATCGAAACTCAAAAATTCGGCCCGAAAAAAAAAACGACAGTGGTACCCCTTACGTTTTTTTTTTGGGCGAAAAATTAAGTTTCTCCAATCTTCCCAAATTCAGATAGAGGGCCATGAGACTTAGACCTGAGTGCAAAAATGGAGGCTCTAGCCCCTTCCAGAGCTGAGATATCGAAACTCAAAAATTCGGCCCGAAAAAAAAACGACAGTGGTACCCCTTACGTTTTTTTTTTTTGGGCGAAAAATTAAGTTTCTCCAATCTTCCCAAATTCTGATAGAGGGCCATGAGACTTAGACCTGAGTGCAAAAATGGAGGCTCTAGCCCCTTCCAGAGCTGAGATATCGAAACTCAAAAATTCGGCCCGAAAAAAAAACGACAGTGGTACCCCTTACGTTTTTTTTGGGGGCGAAAAATTACGTTTCTCCAATCTTCCCAAAACTCTGGATTATGATAGAGGGCCATGAGACTTAGACCTGAGTGCAAAAATGGAGGCTCTAGCCCCTTCCAGAGCTGAGATATCGAAACTCAAAAATTCGGCCCGAAAAAAAAAACGACAGTGGTACCCCTTACGTTTTTTTTTTTTGGGCGAAAAATAAAAGTTTCTCCAATCTTCCTAAATTCTGATAGAGGGCCATGAGACTTAGACCTGAGTGCAAAAATGGAGGCTCTAGCCCCTTCCAGAGCTGAGATATCGAAACTCAAAAATTCGGCCCGAAAAAAAAAACGACAGTGGTACCCCTTACGTTTTTTTGGGGGGGCGAAAAATTAAGTTTCTCCAATCTTCCCAAATTCTGATAGAGGGCCATGAGACTTAGACCTGAGTTAAAAAATGGAGGCTCTAGCCCCTTCCAGAGCTGAGATATCGAAACTCAAAAATTCGGCCCGAAAAAAAAACCAACAGTGGTACCCCTTACGTTTTTTTTTGGGGGCGAAAAATTAAGTTTCTCCAATCTTCCCAAATTCTGATAGAGGGCCATGAGACTTAGACCTGAGTGCAAAAATGGAGGCTCTAGCCCCTTCCAGAGCTGAGATATCGAAACTCAAAAATTCGGCCCGAAAAAAAAAACGACAGTGGTACCCCTTACGTTTTTTTTTGGGGGCGAAAAATTACGTTTCTCCAATCTTCCCAAAACTCTGGATTATGATAGAGGGCCATGAGACTTAGACCTGAGTGCAAAAATGGAGGCTCTAGCCCCTTCCAGAGCTGAGATATCGAAACTCAAAAATTCGGCCCGAAAAAAAAAACGACAGTGGTACCCCTTACGTTTTTTTTTGGGGTGAAAAATTAAGTTTCTCCAATCTTCCCAAATTCTGATAGAGGGCCATGAGACTTAGACCTGAGTGCAAAAATGGAGGCTCCAGCCCCTTCCAGAGCTGAGATATCGAAACTCAAAAATTCGGCCCGAAAAAAAAACGACAGTGGTACCCCTTACGTTTTGTTTTTTTTTTGGGCGAAAAATAAAGTTTCTCCAATCTTCCCAAATTCTGATAGAGGGCCATGAGACTTAGACCTGAGTGCAAAAATGGAGGCTCTAGCCCCTTCCAGAGCTGAGATATCGAAACTCAAAAATTCGGCCCGAAAAAAAAAAACGACAGTGGTACCCCTTACGTTTTTTTTTGGGGTGAAAAATTAAGTTTCTCCAATCTTCCCAAATTCTGATAGAGGGCCATGAGACTTAGACCTGAGTGCAAAAATGGAGGCTCTAGCCCCTTCCAGAGCTGAGATATCGAAACTCAAAAATTCGGCCCGAAAAAAAAAAACGACAGTGGTACCCCTTACGTTTTTTTTTGGGGTGAAAAATTAAGTTTCTCCAATCTTCCCAAATTCTGATAGAGGGCCATGAGACTTAGACCTGAGTGCAAAAATGGAGGCTCTAGCCCCTTCCAGAGCTGAGATATCGAAACTCAAAAATTCGGCCCGAAAAAAACAACAACAGTGGTACCCCTTACGTTTTGTTTTTTTTTTGGGCGAAAAATAAAGTTTCTCCAATCTTCCCAAATTCTGATAGAGGGCCATGAGACTTAGACCTGAGTGCAAAAATGGAGGCTCTAGCCCCTTCCAGAGCTGAGATATCGAAACTCAAAAATTCGGCCCGAAAAAAAAAAACGACAGTGGTACCCCTTACGTTTTTTTTTGGGGTGAAAAATTAAGTTTCTCCAATCTTCCCAAATTCTGATAGAGGGCCATGAGACTTAGACCTGAGTGCAAAAATGGAGGCTCTAGCCCCTTCCAGAGCTGAGATATCGAAACTCAAAAATTCGGCCCGAAAAAAACAACAACAGTGGTACCCCTTACGTTTTTTTTTGGGGGCGAAAAATTAAGTTTCTCCAATCTTCCCAAATTCTGATAGAGGGCCATGAGACTTAGACCTGAGTGCAAAAATGGAGGCTCTAGCCCCTTCCAGAGCTGAGATATCGAAACTCAAAAATTCGGCCCGAAAAAAAAACGACAGTGGTACCCCTTACGTTTTTTTTTTTGGGGCGAAAAATTAAGTTTCTCCAATCTTCCCAAAACTCTGGATTGTGATAGAGGGCCATGAGACTTAGACCTGAGTGCAAAAATGGAGGCTCTAGCCCCTTCCAGAGCTGAGATATCGAAACTCAAAAATTCGGCCCGAAAAAAAAAAACGACAGTGGTACCCCTTACGTTTTTTTTTTGGGCGAAAAATTAAGTTTCTCCAATCTTCCCAAATTCTGATAGAGGGCCATGAGACTTAGACCTGAGTGCAAAAATGGAGGCTCTAGCCCCTTCCAGAGCTGAGATATCGAAACTCAAAAATTCGGCCCGAAAAAAAAACGACAGTGGTACCCCTTACGTTTTTTTTTTGGGCGAAAAATTAAGTTTCTCCAATCTTCCCAAATTCTGATAGAGGGCCATGCGACTCAGACCTGAGTGCAAAAATGGAGGCTCTAGCCCCTTCCAGAGCTGAGATATCGAAACTCAAAAATTCGGCCCGAAAAAAAACCGACAGTGGTACCCCTTACGTTTTTTTTTTTTTGGGCGAAAAATAAAAGTTTCTCCAATCTTCCCAAATTCTGATAGAGGGCCATGAGACTTAGACCTGAGTGCAAAAATGGAGGCTCTAGCCCCTTCCAGAGCTGAGATATCGAAACTCAAAAATTCGGCCCGAAAAAAAAACGACAGTGGTACCCCTTACGTTTTTTTTTGGGGGTGAAAAATTAAGTTTCTCCAATCTTCCCAAAACTCTGGATTATGATAGAGGACCATGAGACTTAGACCTGAGTGCAAAAATGGAGGCTCTAGCCCTTTCCAGAGCTGAGATATCAAAACTCAAAAATTCGGCCCGAAAAAAAAAACGACAGTGGTACCCCTTACGTTTTTTTTTTGGGGCGAAAAATTAAGTTTCTCCAATCTTCCCAAAACTCTGGATTATGATAGAGGGCCATGAGACTTAGACCTGAGTGCAAAAATGGAGGCTCTAGCCCCTTCCAGAGCTGAGATATCGAAACTCAAAAATTCGGCCCGAAAAAAAAAAACGACAGTGGTACCCCTTACGTTTTTTTTTGGGCGAAAAATTAAGTTTCTCCAATGTTCCCAAATTCTGATAGAGGGCCATGAGACTTAGACCTGAGTGCAAAAATAGAGGCTCTAGCCCCTTCCAGAGCTGAGATATCGAAACTCAAAAATTCGGCCCGAAAAAAAAAAACGACAGTGGTACCCCTTACGTTTTTTTTTTGGGCGAAAAATTAAGTTTCTCCAATCTTCCCAAATTCTGATAGAGGGCCATGCGACTCAGACCTGAGTGCAAAAATGGAGGCTCTAGCCCCTTCCAGAGCTGAGATATCGAAACTCAAAAATTCGGCCCGAAAAAAAACCGACAGTGGTACCCCTTACGTTTTTTTTTTTTTTGGGCGAAAAATAAAAGTTTCTCCAATCTTCCCAAATTCTGATAGAGGGCAGTGAGACTTAGACCTGAGTGCAAAAATGGAGGCTCTAGCCCCTTCCAGAGCTGAGATATCGAAACTCAAAAATTCGGCCCGAAAAAAAAACGACAGTGGTACCCCTTACGTTTTTTTTTTGGGGCGAAAAATTAAGTTTCTCCAATCTTCCCAAAACTCTGGATTATGATAGAGGGCCATGAGACTTAGACCTGAGTGCAAAAATGGAGGCTCTAGCCCCTTCCAGAGCTGAGATATCGAAACTCAAAAATTCGGCCCGAAAAAAAAAAACGACAGTGGTACCCCTTACGTTTTTTTTTTTTTTTGGGCGAAAAATTAAGTTTCTCCAATCTTCCCAAATTCTGATAGAGGGCCATGAGACTTAGACCTGAGTGCAAAAATGGAGGCTCTAGCCCCTTCCAGAGCTGAGATATCGAAACTCAAAAATTCGGCCCGAAAAAAAAAACGACAGTGGTACCCCTTACGTTTTTTTTGGGGGGCGAAAAATTAAGTTTCTCCAATCTTCCCAAATTCTGATAGAGGGCCATGAGACTTAGACCTGAGTGCAAAAATGGAGGCTCTAGCCCCTTCCAGAGCTGAGATATCGAAACTCAAAAATTCGGCCCGAAAAAAAAACGACAGTGGTACCCCTTACGTTTTTTTTTTTGGGCGAAAAATTAAGTTTCTCCAATCTTCCCAAACCTCTAGATTATGATAGAGGGCCATGAGACTTAGACCTGAGTGCAAAAATGGAGGCTCTAGCCCTTTCCAGAGCTGAGATATCGAAACTCAAAAATTCGGCCCGAAAAAAAAAACGACAGTGGTACCCCTTACGTTTTTTTTTTTGGGCGAAAAATTAAGTTTCTCCAATCTTCCCAAATTCTGATAGAGGGCCATGAGACTTAGACCTGAGTGCAAAAATTGAGGCTCTAGCCCCTTCCAGAGCTGAGATATCGAAACTCAAAAATTCGGCCCGAAAAAAAAAACGACAGTGGTACCCCTTACGTTTTTTTTTTGGGCGAAAAATTGAGTTTCTCCAATCTTCCCAAATTCTGATAGAGGGCCATGAGACTTAGACCTGAGTGCAAAAATGGAGGCTCTAGCCCCTTCCAGAGCTGAGATATCGAAACTCAAAAATTCGGCCCGAAAAAAAAAACGACAGTGGTACCCCTTACGTTTTTTTTTGGGGCGAAAAATTAAGTTTCTCCAATCTTCCCAAATTCTGATAGAGGGCCATGAGACTTAGACCTGAGTGCAAAAATGGAGGCTCTAGCCCCTTCCAGAGCTGAGATATCGAAACTCAAAAATTCGGCCCGAAAAAAAAACGACAGTGGTACCGCTTACGTTTTTTTTTTGGGGCGAAAAATTAAGTTTCTCCAATCTTCCCAAAACTCTGGATTATGATAGAGGGCCATGAGACTTAGAACTGAGTGCAAAAATGGAGGCTCTAGCCCCTTCCAGAGCTGAGATATCGAAACTCAAAAATTCGGCCCGAAAAAAAAACGACAGTTCCCCTTACGTTTTTTTTTTGGGCGAAAAATTAAGTTTCTCCAATCTTCCCAAATTCTGATAGAGGGCCATGAGACTCAGACCTGAGTGCAAAAATGGAGGCTCTAGCCCCTTCCAGATCTGAGATATCGAAACTCAAAAATTCGGCCCGAAAAAAAAAACGACAGTGGTACCCCTTACGTTTTGTTTTTTTTTGGGCGAAAAATAAAAGTTTCTCCAATCTTCCCAAATTCTGATAGAGGGCCATGAGACTTAGACCTGAGTGCAAAAATGTAGGCTCTAGCCCCTTCCAGAGCTGAGATATCGAAACTCAAAAATTCGGCCCGAAAAAAAAAACGACAGTGGTACCCCTTACGTTTTTTTTTTTGGGCGAAAAATTAAGTTTCTCCAATCTTCCCAAATTCTGATAGAGGGCCATGAGACTTAGACCTGAGTGCAAAAATGGAGGCTCTAGCCCCTTCCAGAGCTGAGATATCGAAACTCAAAAATTCGGCCCGAAAAAAAAAAACGACAGTGGTACCCCTCACGTTTTTTTTTGGGCGAAAAATTAAGTTTCTCCAATCTTCCCAAATTCTGATAGAGGGCCATGAGACTTAGACCTGAGTGCAAAAATGGAGGCTCTAGCCCCTTCCAGAGCTGAGATATCGAAACTCAAAAATTCGGCCCGAAAAAAAACGACAGTGGTACCCCTTACGTTTTTTTTTTGGGCGAAAAATTAAGTTTCTCCAATCTTCCCAAATTCTGATAGAGGGCCATGAGACTTAGACCTGAGTGCAAAAATGGAGGCTCTAGCCCCTTCCAGAGCTGAGATATCGAAACTCAAAAATTCGGCCCGAAAAAAAAAACGACAGTGGTACCCCTTACGTTTTTTTTTTTTTGGGGCGAAAAATAAAAGTTTCTCCAATCTTCCCGAATTCTGATAGAGGGCCATGAGACTTAGACCTGAGTGCAAAAATGGAGGCTCTAGCCCCTTCCAGAGCTGAGATATCGAAACTCAAAAATTCGGCCCGAAAAAAAAACGACAGTGGTACCCCTTACGTTTTTTTTTTTTTGGGCGAAAAATAAAAGTTTCTCCAATCTTCCCAAATTCTGATAGAGGGCCATGAGACTTAGACCTGAGTGCAAAAATGGAGGCTCTAGCCCCTTCCAGAGCTGAGATATCGAAACTCAAAAATTCGGCCCGAAAAAAAAAACGACAGTGGTACCCCTTACGTTTTTTTTTTTTGAGCGAAAAATTAAGTTTCTCCAATCTTCCCAAATTCTGATAGAGGGCCATGAGACTTAGACCTGAGTGCAAAAATGGAGGCTCTAGCCCCTTCCAGAGCTGAGATATCGAAACTCAAAAATTCGGCCCGAAAAAAAAACGACAGTGGTACCCCTTACGTTTTTTTTTTGGGGCGACAAATTAAGTTTCTCCAATCTTCCCAAACCTCTGGATTATGATAGAGGGCCATGAGACTTAGACCTGAGTGCAAAAATGGAGGCTCTAGCCCTTTCCAGAGCTGAGATATCGAAACTCAAAAATTCGGCCCGAAAAAAAAAACGACAGTGGTACCCCTTACGTTTTTTTTTGGGGCGAAAAATTAAGTTTCTCCAATCTTCCCAAATTCTGATAGAGGGCCATGAGACTTAGACCTGAGTGCAAAAATGGAGGCTCTAGCCCCTTCCAGAGCTGAGATATCGAAACTCAAAAATTCGGCCCGAAAAAAAAACGACAGTGGTACCCCTTACGTTTTTTTTTTGGGCGAAAAATTGAGTTTCTCCAATCTTCCCAAATTCTGATAGAGGGCCATGAGACTTAGACCTGAGTGCAAAAATGGAGGCTCTAGCCCCTTCCAGAGCTGAGATATCGAAACTCAAAAATTCGGCCCGAAAAAAAAACGACAGTGGTACCCCTTACGTTTTTTTTGGGGGGCGAAAAATTAAGTTTCTCCAATCTTCCCAAATTCTGATAAAGGGCCATGAGACTTAGACCTGAGTGCAAAAATGGAGGCTCTAGCCCCTTCCAGAGCTGAGATATCGAAACTCAAAAATTCGGCCCGAAAAAAAAAACGACAGTGGTACCCCTTACGTTTTGTTTTTTTTTGGGCGAAAAATAAAAGTTTCTCCAATCTTCCCAAATTCTGATAGAGGGCCATGAGACTTAGACCTGAGTGCAAAAATGTAGGCTCTAGCCCCTTCCAGAGCTGAGATATCGAAACTCAAAAATTCGGCCCGAAAAAAAAAACGACAGTGGTACCCCTTACGTTTTTTTTTTGGGCGAAAAATTAAGTTTCTCCAATCTTCCCAAATTCTGATAGAGGGCCATGAGACTTAGACCTGAGTGCAAAAATGGAGGCTCTAGCCCCTTCCAGAGCTGAGATATCGAAACTCAAAAATTCGGCCCGAAAAAAAAACGACAGTGGTACCCCTTACGTTTTTTTTTTTGGGGCGAAAAATTAAGTTTCTCCAATCTTCCCAAAACTCTGGATTATGATAGAGGGCCATGAGACTTAGACCTGAGTGCAAAAATGGAGGCTCTAGCCCCTTCCAGAGCTGAGATATCGAAACTCAAAAATTCGGCCCGAAAAAAAAAAACGACAGTGGTACCCCTTTCGTTTTTTTTTTTTCGGGCGAAAAATTAAGTTTCTCCAATCTTCTCAAAACTCTGGATTCCGATAGAGGGCCATGAGACTTAGACCTGAGTGCAAAAATGGAGGCTCTAGCCCCTTCCAGAGCTGAGATATCGAAACTCAAATATTCGGCCCGAAAAAAAAAACGACAGTGGTACCCCTTTCGTGTTTTTTTTTCACAATGGACAAATATGGAATAAAACTGCAAAAATGGAGTCACTAGACCCTTCCAGAGCTGATATACTGAGATCCCACGCAACATTTATGCCATGATAAATATCTCAATATCTCAGCTCTGGAAGGGTCTAGAGCCTCCATTTTTGCACTCAGGTCTAAGTCTCATGGCCCGCTATCAGAATCCAGAGTTTGAAGAAGATTGGAGAAAATTATTTTTTCGCACCAAAAAAAAAACCGAAAGGGGTACCACTGTCGGTTTTTTTTTGGGTCGAAATTTTGAGTTGCTCTGATCTTCTTGAAACTCTGGATTCTGATAGAGGGTCATGGACATCCCACGTAGCATTTATGCCATTATAAAAATAGTGGGTTTGTGGACGGTGGAATTATGGGATGGCGCTTGGTACCACAGACTCAGGGGACCCCCCTGAGTGCAGTAAAATAGTTTTTATCATGACAGGAACTTTAATTAAAATATAGTGTTTGAGAGAAATTTAAATTAGCCACTAACCTTTAGATTTAGTAGCTACATATAGGACCAACTTACACATTTAAAAGTTTAATAAGTTTGCACCTTTTTATCCATGTGACTTTCTGGGCAGGGTTTTATGAGTATTAATATTATTTGTCTTTATTTGCTTTGTACTTTTCTTTACACTAACATATATACAGAAGTATTTAGAGAATTCAAAGGAATCATTAATCTCATATATACACAAGCTCATTCAAATGTACACACACAGACACACACAAGCCATCTCCTTCTCCTCTTCATAAAAGTCTGCCAAATATAATTTCAAAAATATAAATATTTTCAATCTTGTGTTGTACAGCTGAGTGCAGCACTGCTAGTGTATCTTACACTGCACCAAGATGATAACCCCTGACTAGCTGATTTGCTGTCTTGGTAATTTTATATTAATAATGTTGTATTTATGCTTTTTTCCCCTTTGTTTTACAAATATGACCTTAAAATAAATGTTTAAATAGCATTTATTTTTCTATTGTGTTATTTTTGTATGCTGTAAGTGGTGTTAAAAAAAACTATTCTGCACATTAATGAGCCAAAATATTATGTGGTGGGGTGTTGTGGGCCAGAAAGTCCAGGGTCACTTTTACATTAGGTTCCAGTCCGCCCCTGGTTGTAGTCCTTAAAAAAACTATTTCTAAGCAAATAAAGCAAAATCAAAGCAAATATCTCCCTTTGCTTTGAACTTTGAGCGTTGTAACTTTGCAGGTGTTGTTTATGCTCAAACAGCAACATTACACACTAACTAAAGTTAGAAAAGTGAAATCATAATCAACCACCCCTTTAAACTCTCTGTATACACTTACACAGTTTTCATTTTTCAATGCTTGGTTAGCATGTAGGGACCCTCATTATGTTACTGTGTTAGTGTGAGGCTATGTTGAGCCTTGTTAGTGGTATTAACTAGTGATTTTCATTTTTCATTACTCTATGCCCATATACTAAACAGTTTTTAGAGTTAAAACTCTTTACAGTCAATTATAATAAAAACAAATCTCAGAGAGCGGCCGGCTAGGTACCAGAATATGTTTTCCTATTTTACTGCTCGTTGCTTAACCTTAGTCTTGAGAACTAGTTTGACCAATAAGCAGTATAGTTAAGAAGTAATATTTCTTACTTTTCCTATTCAAATTAGACCAATATACTTTTTTTATGTAGGTGACTTTAAAAAATTAACATTTAAGAAGCATTTTATGCAACCGGCCCTTAGTCTCGCCAGCCCCAATAGACCCGCTTTAAAGAAAACGTCGAACGTCGTTCAACAAGAAGAGTTTTGCCCACAGATCATTCATCCATTCAGAAATCAGTTGTGCTATCCCAAACAGCACCGTCCCTGTCTCTACTTATCACATAGCAAAGCTCTCTACAGTTCTGTAGGCGGGGAAAAACAGCTTTTTGTCATCCTTACAGCTCTGATATCTTGTTGAACCAGCTGGCTAGAACACCTCAGGCTCTGAGCTTGACTATGCAAGTTTTTTCCTTCAAATCCCTGACTGCACCCCTCCTGTATCCAGCCACGAGTGGATCCAAATGTTTGATGATTCCTTGGCCGAGCCGTTTGCCTGTTTTTAGGGCAGGCAAATACATGTAGCTGTGTGCCGTTCGCGCGTACACTAAGTGCTCTCCCACACATAAATCAATGCAAAGATGTCAAATTCAAGCCTTCATGATCCTTTTTTGGCTTTTCTCATTCTGTGAAAATGCGACTCAGGAGAGTGAAAACAGAAATCCGTGCAGGTGTCAATTGGTTTTAGTGTCAATGTAAAGACATGTAAAGTTGCGTTCACTTTACATTGTACATTGTACTACTAGTACTATGTCACTAATACTACTCAAGGAGAACACAATTTATTATTTTTTTTTTTTTATCATGCAAAAACAATATTTAAGTATTGGCACAACAATGTAGAAGTCTGGGGTCAGTTAGATTAAAAAAAATGTTTTTGAAAGAAGTCTTTTCTGCTCACCAAGGCTGCATTTATTTGGCCGATGAACACAGGAAAACAGTAATATTTAGAAATATTATTTAAAATACAACACTGTAAAAAATATTTTCAAGATTTGTTATCACAACATATTTTCTTTTGTCAAATCAACTTTATAATAATTTATTTAGTTGAGATAACTTATTATTTTGAGTTTCTGATGATAAAATGAATCTCCTTCATTGTATTAACTCACTTTTTCCAGTTCAATCCACTTTAAATTTTAAGGCAACCCAGGTTACTTACTTTTTTAAGTTAAACCAACAATATTATTTGACAGTTTAGTAATCACAACATTTTTTCTTTTGTCAAATCAACTTGAATAATTTATTTAGTTCAGATAACATATAATTTTGAGTTTCTGATGATTAAATCATTCTCCTTCATTGTATTAACTCACTTTTTCCAGTTCAATGAACTTAAAATATTAAGGCAACCAGGTTACTTACTTTTTTAAGTTAAACCATCACTATTTTTTTTTTACTGTGAATTTATTCCTGTGATGCAAATCTGAATTTTCAGCTTCATTACTCCAGTCTTCAGCATAGGAGTGGGCGATGTGTGAAAATCACTTTTTTTTTTTTCTTAGGCAGGATCACTATCCACAAGCTTATTATTGCATGCTAATAAGAAGTTTAACTGGCAAGGCTAACTGGGAAACAAATTCAAATAATACATTTTCGCAATTACCTGCATTGCTAAATCGTGATGTGAATGGTTACGGCCCGGACAAAAAGAAAGTTGCTGTTTGCATTTAAATAGGATTTAAATAAGAATCTATGATTGGATCATTATTGTAGTGATTATTATGTTTCTAGCATGTTATATGTTTGGCAACAGTTCTTCTAACCCTAATTGATGGAGTGTGTCGCTTTTCATTTCCTAAACAATTATGTAGGAGACAGATCATGGCCATATTCCAGGATGACACGTTGAAACAGCAACATGAGAGGAAAATAATACATTGTGTGAATGTGCATTCAATTGGTTGTAACGCAAATGCATTGGTTTATAATACATTTGTATAACCACAAATGTATTGGCATATATACATTGGTTTGATCATACACAAAAAGTGCTTAATGGTGATTTGCTCAACAAAAAAATTAAACCAAATGAGACAAAAATCTTTGACTATGGATTTTGCCTCCTCTTCTCAATCCCCACAGACTCACAGTTTACGGTATTACTTCGGCACATTCGGGGATGAGCAGCAATGGTTCCAACAGTGATATTTTGTGTTAGTACTATGGTGAAACTGCAAACAAGAAATTCATATTCTGAGACATTAAATTAATGAATAACTGGCAATTTTATTACCATTAAAGCAGCATTATGTTACTTTAGAAATGCTCTCGGGGTCCCCCTACAGTTGGAAAACAGTATTGTCTTCTACTGTCGTAAAATCTGTTGGTTACACCAGGAAATACACAAGTGCATTTGTTGACAAGCGATACCCCAAACTCTGCAGAAGGAAGGAGTTCTCACATCTTGGGCAGACTGCCATCGCTGCTCGTGAAATGTCTTCATCCCAAGTACATTGGCATATATTTCTGAATGTCATATGAATATAGTTTCATGGGCTTTATTTTTTTCAAACGTCAAAAGATCGCGTAGCTCACGTTTACAAGCCAGCATCTAGTAACGTTAGCCTATTGGCTACTGTTTTACATAATAGATATGCTAATTCAATTCAATGTTTGTTGGTAGATAATAGCCACTTCGTCAATATTATAAAGGGTGTCATGTGCAACGGAAGTCTACGCTTTGGCAAAAGCGCCGTATGTGACGCCTTGGGATGAGAACGGGCTCAATAAACCACCTGGTTGATCCTGGAACAAAAGTCCAATCAACCAATCAGATTTGAAGGACAGATTTTGAAGGACAGGTTAGGGGTCCTTTCTACTCTTTTGAAAGGGACATATCATACAAATTACACTTTTTTAGGCCTTAAATGCATTTTGTTGTATATTTGGAGTGTTGATAAGTACAGAAAATATGAAATTATTCTCTTCAGGTGCTTCGTTTATATCTTTATATTCTGTTTTGGTCATATTTTTCAACCTGTTCAGATTTTTCTGTTCTCTATGACGTATTTTGAACAATTACGTGACAGTATTCGCAGCGGAACTGGCAAATGAGGACACCGACTACCGGCCCAACACTTCCGCCATTTTTATTTCTCACTCCGATTTTGTAGTCCGAGCTTAATGATGCAGAAGTTACGAGAGGGCAAGTCAAAATGTTCGGTTGTTGGATGTAGTGACCTGAAGCACTTCAAGGATTCCCACTTCAACAACATCCGCCATTATAAAGAAGGGTTTGCCAATCGACTTCGTCTGAATGAGGGGTAAATTCCTTCTATTTTTGGAGACGACAAAAAGAGCAGTTCGATAAGCTGTAAATATCGTTACAGTTTTTTTTTTATTCGCTTTGGTACTATTTTCACAAGTAAGGTGTAGCTACATTTTCAAAACTCTTAGTGCTAATATCACAACAGATCATCAAAAGTGCACTTTTTCAAACATTTCATCATGTTTTCAACTATATTAGTACGATTCACACAATCACAAAGTATCCTTTTCTCAACACAAAATAAGTGTTTTATCTACATTATTGTTTCATTCAACTGCCTTTTTATAAAGCTCTTACTTTCAAACTTTTGATTTGCATCTCTTTTTGTTCAGTTTAATACTTTTGTCTAATATTTAATCCAACAGCTCTTAATGGTTAATCAATTAATCATTTGGTAAACCTATAGATTTTCATTTCAGCAATATACAGTATATGGATTTTGAGAACTATATACAGACATAAAATGTGTGTTTGTATGAATATTTAAATTACAATTAGCTAATTGATTTCACATAGTGGTAACCACAATTGGCCACTATATACTGTAAATGATTGTAGAGGTCTTCATTGATGCTTCACTTGATTACATATATGATGGATTTGGAAGTTATAGATTATGTAAATGTTGGGTACTGTAAGTATTGCCTAATGTTACAGTAAAACTGTGTAATCTGTCTTTTATAGTACTGTAGCATA
This sequence comes from Pimephales promelas, assembly GCF_988280905.1. NCBI lineage: Eukaryota > Metazoa > Chordata > Actinopteri > Cypriniformes > Leuciscidae > Pimephales > Pimephales promelas. The sequence continues at coordinate 4,391,558 of NC_142780.1, read as the reverse complement.
GGCTGATTTGAAACATGTATCTTGCATTGTTTGCTGTTGGATGAACTGATTGTTAAAAACTGAAAGAAGATCATATTGTTGTGTTTCAGTGATTAAACCAAATGTTCTCATTACATATTACAATAATCTTGTGTTTGAAATAATGATTATGTGGACTGAAAACATGTGCAAGTGACTGAAAGCATTACATCAGGTTTTGAAAGAATGACTAGCTGCGTTACAAGAGTGATCAGTTTGGATTTTTGTACTAAGAGTTTTGAAAATGTGCACCTTTCTTGTGAAATTAGTACCAAAGCGAATAAAAAAAACTGTAATAAAAATAAAGTACTTTACTTTCTTAAAACACATGGTGGTCATGATTTAGCAGCACCTTTGTCTTTCTTTGTTTTTATGGTCAATGGTCATTTAGCTGCCGTGTTTTCTGATGCTTTTCTAAACGCATTACATTATCAATCCAGATTTTTAGTGGTAAGATTAGACCGTAGTCATTTATCTTGTCAGTGTGCTTGTTTTAACAAGAGAAATAGTCGACTTTCACTTATAACACAATACAGTTAACTCACAAACCAATACATCCATATGAAGAGGTTGTTCTGCAGGTTCATCGTCATCTTTTTCAACTCGCTCGCTCTGGCTCAAATATGTAAGGCTTGATGGACAGGTCTACCGTTGTTGACATTTTGTTAACGTGTGAATAAAAATGTTCTTTGAAGCTATAGTGTATCTATAATCAAACTACAAGAATGTCAGAACGGGGTGGAGTTGAACCGAGTGCGAACTCATCGACCCGGAAAACAGGCGGGGTGTGACGCATCTCCTTTTTATTTAAAGGGGCAGCTTCAAAACGGGTCGCTCACAGACGCACATCAGAAAAGGGGTAGAAAAGGGGCCTGTGGAGCTATAATAATGAGGAATTCAGACACAAGCGTTGCAATTATGCTTTATATAGACAACAAATGTATGATTTGTATGAAAAAATGAATGATTTAAAAGCATGATATGTACCCTTTAAAGGTATGAAGTGTATTTCTTTTACACAACGGGTTCCTTTTGTGATGCCCCTAACATGAATGCAGTGTAACACTGTCAATGCTAACAGGCTGCGTAAATCCTCTTGTTGAGTAAGGGCAGATAAGTAAGATCAGTGTTCATCCACCCAGAGCTTCAGCCCTCCATCTGGCATAGAGAGATATGTGGATGAAACTCAAAGGTCTTTAAAAGATGATGAAATAGTTTTTTATATCTTTGGCTACACAATCATGCAAAGCTTTAGGAAATAATTTGCTTCAGATCTCATTCCTTTCTCACTTTCTCTCCCAGCATCACACACACACACACACACACACACACACAAACAAACAACCTCACACATGCTCTCAATAGAGCTGAGCTCTTTCATTTAGTCAGGTATATCAGTGTAGATGACTCCAGCAGCAACTCATTTTAATATGCTCACCTTTAGCCAAGATAAATACATAACCTGCTGCAAAAGGCCAAAAACTGACCAGACCATCCGCTCATGTTCCTGGCCTGTCTTGTCACATTTAGTATCAGTCTCCGACAGCTGCTAGTGGACCTCCCAGAGCCCATTTCCTGACCCTCTTATTCTCACGCTTCTGGAATGTACTTTTTCACTGTGGCAAGCTCTAATCTGATTGGCTGGCCCAACAAAACTTGCAGGAGGAAAGCCACACAAGTGTTTTATCAGTCTTTTTGCCATGTTTACAAGGTAACAATCAGCAGGAAGAACTAAACACACTAAATTTGCCAAAGTTTGTCAAGTTACATCTGGGAAATAATCAGTACTTTTAGACATGCTCTGATCACCATTATTTGAATGATTTTTTTTTTTGTCTGGTAGATGCTGAAACTACACAATTATGCATGTGTTTCCATTGATACCCTTGTGAAAAAGAAGTGTGCTTTGTATTAAATGTGCTCTTTAATATTATGAAATTGCATGTAAAGTTGTTGTAAAGTCCTAAGACGATTAAGGCCAAAAAAGCATGTTAAAGTTAATTTGCTATACATTTAAACTATAATGCATTTGAGGGTAACGCTTTAGATCACAGCCCGGAAAGTAGTGCGTAATTAAAGCAATTTTACAGTGTAACCTTCTGTAATTATAGTGTACCTATAATGTACTTACAAATTGTAAACAACCAGGATAATTAAAAAATATATATTGATACTGTAAGTATTATAGAATAAGGGGTACTTATTCTACTATTTATGATATATCAATCTTACATTTGGGGGCAATTTAGCAAGAACATACGTTTTTGAAATAATGGTGAACCATACTGTATAGGCTTTTTTTTTAATTACAGGGTACATGCATTTATAAAGTAATCTTTTTGACAAAAGTGCACTGAAAACGAAAACTATTGCAACTTTTGCTTAAATATTGGAGAAAGATACTCTTGTTCCATGTAGTTACAGGGTAAGTGTGACATTGCAGGCTGTAAATTAAAGGGGTGTTTGTTACACTCTTGTTCCACGTAATTACTGGGTAAGTACAAAAAAATGCATACACAATCTTATCTCTACACAATTCTACACCCATTCTTATTGATACACAATTGCTACAAAAAGGTTCGCAGTGAATGTTCTCGCTAAATTGCTCCCAAATGTAAGATTGTTGTATCTCAATAGTAGAATAGAGAAACGATGACGTCACTTTGCAGGACAACTCGGAAGCTAGCGGCGCATGGGTTCCCTCGGTCGAAAAGCAATGCATTTTCCCCATAGACTTTTGGAAAATCGCCAAAAATAAGATCTGTGTTTAACAAAGGGTTGTGACCCTTACACGTTTTGTCTAGCAAGATAATCTTTACAAGTTAATCCAAAATTTAAACATTTTGAAGCCTATATAAAGATTTTAAAAAACACAATCAGACACAATAAATTTAAAAATAACACAAGCAGGTTATAACTGTGTTTTATGTCATAGATCAAAACATGAAAATATTTAGAGGCTTTGTCCACCACAGACCTTATTTCAGGCGATTTAGCAAAAACCCATTCAAAAATCCCATAGGTTTTAGAACGAGGGAACCGTAGTCCACGTTTTGGCCTACAGAGTGACGTCGTAACTTCGGCACTCTATAAGTGCCCCTTAGTTCAATAATACCTAGAGTATAAATATATATTTTTTTAATTATCATGGTTGTTACCCCTTTATTCCCCAAATTTTTCATATTGTCCCCTTATACTTACATGTAAGTACTTTATAGGTAGACTTACAGAACGTTACACTGTAATTTCCTCTTAATTCAGCCCATTCTAACTGACGCCTTGGGAAGCATTTTGACCATCCTTCAATATCTGACGCTTTAGGCACCCTTTAGCGTCAGCTAGATGACGCCGTAGGATCACGTCATTTAACTGATGCTGAAGGGCGCCTAAAGCGTCGAATATTGAAGCATAGTCAAAAGGTGACGCCTTGGGGTGAGAATGCGTTGCTTCATTACACAGTAGTACTTTCCAGGCTGTAATCTAAAGCGTTACCCATTTGAGTTATTGCAATTAACATGCGATTAAAAAGTGGTTAAACATTACATTAATTTCAATAAATCGGAAAAAATCGTAACTTTTTCCTACTCTAAAGTGTACTGTCTTTCACTATGCATAACATTTCAAAAAGTATAGTCATGCATACTGATAATTGAAGACCTGAAGAACAAATTATCTGAAAAACATATTAAGTGCAAAAAAATAAAAAATAAATTATATTTAAATTGACACTCATCGACAAGTTTTCTCCATATATCTTAGTCCCCAGACACCAACATAGTGTCGGCCCAGATCAGGGCCACACCTGATACATATGAATTCAATGCGTACCAGATGTGGGCCGACACTATGTTGCTGTCTGGTTCAGGGTAGCAGAATATTTAATTTTTGACAGGAATGATATTGAGGGTGTGAAAAAAAAATTGCAGTAAGTTCAATCGATTGTACTGTTGTTTAAAATTATGTGTTGCGAAAATTACGTGATCTAGGACCTTTGCACAGTGTGTGCCGTTGTAAGGACTGTGAAAGGGAGCGCGTCGCTCGCGTCACTCGCGTTGCTTTCTCGCGTAGCTCGCGTTGACTATGTAACGGCCCTAGTCTATCCCTCACAGCCTCGTTTCATATGCGTTAAAGGGGTCATGAACTGGCTTTTTAAATGTTATTATATTGTTGTCTGAGGTCAACTTCTAACGTTCGCTTGGTTTTTGCATTCAAAAACATAAAAATGAACAAGTAATAGGCTATTTCGTACCCTGGTTGTGAGCCTACCTAAAAAACGGTCGGTTTTTATGGGCGTGTCGCACCGAAGACTTGGAAGTAAACACCCACTGCTGCGAGTGGAGAACAGTTTTGCATTATAATGAGTTTCACTCACCCGTCGGTGTACGTATACACCAATTGGCTTCATCACTGTCTCCTCTCCACCAGTAAGCTGGTGTGTGGTGAGCGTTCTGGCGCAATATGGCTGCCGTCGCATCATCCAGGTGGATGCTGCACATTGGTTGTGGTTGAGGAGATCCCCCCCCTTCTATGTGAAGCGCTTTGAGTGTCCAGAAAAGCGCTATATAAATGTAACAAATTATTATTATTATTATTATTATTACATGGGGGAAAACGTCCTATGTTGTCAAATGGCAACCGATTTCGCCCCATACATGTTCGACCCAGAGTCCGTCCCAGACAGCAAACTGACATTGAATCAACGTGGAAACGACGTCTCTCATGACATTGAAACAACGTTGATTTTGCTCATCGAATTAACGTTGAACCAACGTCAGACGCGGCATTCTTCAAAGCTAAATGAAAATCGAAAATTGGTTTGCTTTCATAACGTTGAAACAATGCGTTGATTTCAAGTTGATTTTCCGTTAGTTTTAAAAGAATGACGCGCCTGATGTTGGTTCAACGTTAATTCGATGAGCAAAACAATGTCGGATCAACATTGTTTCAATGTCATATTTCCACGTTGATTCAATGTCAGTTTGCTATCTGGGGTGTGTTGCACAATATTCCTGTCAGATCCGATATAGACGGCACAGCACCGTTCTTTACTCTTAATCGGTCTGCAAATCCAGTCTTGTTGACAAAACAATCCTCAGTGAAATGAAGCGAACAGACGACGATGTTTTACCTCATCAGCTGGAACGTCATTAAAAATAAAGTTTATCCGTGCAGTCCTATTGGAATCCACAGGAAGCTTATGCAGCGACTGTCTTGCACAACCAGGCACTGCACAATATTCTGTATTGCTCCATAGCGATCCAGTTTGTCATCACGAGGTAAGCATGTACATGTATGATACTTATGTGTGTAATGCGCGAATCGGTGGGCGGGGCTAAACATGCCGTGGTGAAGCAGGCGTTGATCATCTTCTGTGGGGGTGGTGTTTTATCCTCTTTGTCGTCATAGTTCCCCACTTTTAAAAACGAGTCGTTTTTAGAGGCTGTGTCAATAAAAGCTTTTATTGGACTAACAATGACGTTTTCAGTTCTGAAACTTACAGGATATTCTTATAATATGATGACCTCTTAGATGTCAAAAGCTCAAGGAAAATTTGATTTCTCAGTTCATCACCCCTTTAAATTCAATAGCTCCTCAGATACATATATTGGTAGCATTCTTGGCCAGATTAAACGATTATGAGGACTACAAGAGCGGAGGAATCACAAGCATCTCAATAACCTGTCATCCCGAGCATTTGTCACTCACTGAGATTTATTCACCTGTTCACAGCTGTGGGCATCTGTGTGGAGGGTTTGCCGCCTAGTAATGATGGCAGGTGATAATTGCTACTATAGACATGAGATAAGTATAGCTGGGAGTCTTATCCAGACGGAGATGGCTGGGATTTTCCCAGGAGCACATGGAAAATTACACACAGAAGAGCCTTAGTGAAGCCTACAAGCTGTGTAACTGAAACTATAAGCGTATATAGATCAGTGGTTCTCAAACTATGGTACACCGATGGCACACAACTAGAACAGTTTACAAAAAGCATCAACACTACGTGAACTGACGCATTAATCAACTCATAACTCATGCAATGAATAAACTGGTTGTGTTAGCTTTATTTAGTGATTAGTTTCTGTTGTCTCATTTCAGTTATGCATCCACAAAACAATTTGGTTTTACTGTTGAAGCATCTACAAATGTTTGAGAACCACAGGTCTGTTAGAGATGTAGCTAAACTTTTAAAAGCTACCATATCTTTATATGACATTCATGCAACATTAAAGGACAAGTTCTGTGTTTTACAATTAAAGCCCTGTTTTAAGATCGTCCCTGATGAAATAGAATGGTTAAGATTGTTTTTTAGACAGATGCTCCTGTCACGAGAATTTTTGGATTCTCTGTTTGATTAACACTAGCTAAGATTAATACATTATTTAGAAGTATTTGTTATTGCTATTAAAAATGTTGTATCTTCAGAATGGAATTCTATCCAACTGAAATTGAGCCTAAAATCATTTTTATTTATTCTTTTATAAAAGAGACTTTATTCTCAGTGAGGTTCTCTCTCCTGTTTAAATAACTTTTTTAAATAATCACGGCAGACTGAAATGATGAATTGAGGAACTTCATTGTACATTTTTATAGATCATCTAAAAATGTCTATATGAATATGTCAATGTGAGCTGGAATTCTGCTGAGCTGATGTGTTGGCGTATAGAGACTTTTTATCTGGATTGGAGTTTTATTTGTGAACCACTCCAGCTGGTCCTGTGTGAGGAATTGCATGCTAGTTTCTCAGTTTGGAAGAAGAAGAAAAAAAAACAGCTGTCAAACAATCAATTACGAAGCTCCACAGAAACAGCTATGTCGACAAAACTGACAGTCAAGCGTTTAACAGTAATACAGAGTCTGCTTCTCAAACATCCAGCCCGCAAATAGTGGCTCTAGGCTCTTGTGCATAGATCATAAACAACGTCCATATCACTGGTACAAGTACAAATGAGCAACTGTATTCGCTTCAACACTCAGGAAAGTAAAAGAAATTTATTCAGGTGTGGAAGGAGAGAATTTGCCAGGGAAAGCTTTAATATAACATATGTTTCCTATAATGAAACATGATATAAGCCAGCTCAAATCAACTCTCCTGAACTGTTAACAAACAGAGAGATGTTTTAGTTTTTGCCAAAAATTAACCTCCGAGGACTGATCAACTTGCGTGCGTGTTTAATGCATTGTTTGGCCATGATGGTGTCAAAATATAAAAGGGATATCAAATGTTTATACTAAATGTGTGTGTGTGTGTGTGTGTGTGTGTGTGAACTTCCTTGTTTGACTAAATAAAAGAGGTTCCACTGCACTTTATCTATACTGTCTAGTCAAATATTCGTTTAATTTCTACAATTAGCTTATCTACTGTATGTTTGATTTGTGCATACAGTAGCATATACAGTATGTTTGGTATTTTAAAATACCAGTATAGTTTTATTATTAAAATTATTGTCATTTTTATGTTTTTATATGTCTAATTAATTTTTATTTATAAAGTTTCATTTATTTATTTATTTCAGAACATCATTTTTTTAGTTATCCAATATGTGATTGATGTACGTTCATAGATGCAACTGATGTATTTCTAACTGCAGCAGGTCAAGGTCATCATTATTAAGCTGTGTCAAGTATGATACACATTCAATGATCAAGATTAAAGCATTCTCAATGTTGTGTAATACAGTGTAATTGGTCAACTGCATGGTGAAATCAAGTGATCTCATATATAGATTAGTAGTTGTATGTCTCTTGTATTACTCGGTCATTTGCTTCCTACCATAAAATACAATAATGAATTTCAAGTCCATTTAGTTGTTATTTTGTGTATGCCTACAGTATCTAAATGAGCTTTGCTGCAGGTGGTGCTCTACATCTTCAACTGAGTATTAGTTTGTAATCAGTATTAGTCAAACTTCCTCTTCTGAGCTTCATCGTCTCAGATCTCTAACACTTTAAGCCTGAATGTCTCACTGTTACATTCTGTGTCGGAAGTGAGTGGGTAACGGTTATTAAGTGTCATTTTATTTCTCAAGTGTTTTTGATGTCACCAGTAACTTCCTCCTGTGCAATAATGTATTTACAACACAAGCGATATGCTTTGCTGTCCACTAAACCTTTCAGCACAGAAGGTTCTTTAGAGTAAAAAAAGGTTCTTCAGATTATAAATGTTATTAAAAATGATTAGTTTAAGAATTATCCATTGAAATTTTCTTTGGGAACAAAAAATGCTTCTTTAATGGCATCACTGGGAAAACCCCCTTAATGAACCTTCCAGATTTAGCATTAAACTTTGTATTAGTAGAAAACCTGTAGTATTTTCGAAATACCATGCTTTCCACCCTCATATCCCCCGAGGGTCGAGAGATTTATGTATTTTTTGTCTGGAAAAAATACTCAGATTAAGTAAAAATTCATTTTGCATCATCGGAGGATTTTTTGACCAGAGGCTAAAGACTACAGTCAGTAGTCGGGTCTGTCCCGCATGTTCTCAACCCGCCCATAGAGGGCGATCTCACTCACAGAATGAAACACATAGTGTCGGCCATCTTTTTTTGAAAGCTAAGCTAGTAGGCTCTTGTTCGGTGGAGAAAGCTGAGTAGTAGGGGTTACCATCCTCTTTTTCCCGGACATGTCCGGCCGTCGATGTCCGGGATTCAGCTTTTGCTTTCTGCAGTCGCCATTCATTGTTTACATGCACAGCTTTTGTTTCAGTCTAACTGAATTTATTCTTATTGGTGAATCTGCCATTCTCCCGCGGCCCTCACTCGTCCCGCTCGCCACAGTAAACATGATGAATGGCGACTGTAGAACGCAAAAGCCGAATCCCGGACATTTTGGGCGATCTCGAAACACATTTTCGGGCAGACTCATCACGGAGACTCACTAGCTCTGTTACCGGTAGGCGTGGCCTCCTTGGGCAGCGAAGCAAGTGCATTCTGGGAGTTGTTGTCTTTCATCCAAATAAGCCAAAGCTTTTCTCAGTCTAGAAAACTCCAAATTCAAAAATAATTTCACATTTATTCTACATAAATGACCCATTTTAAATACACATTCATCATTCTAGAGGTGAAGTATATCTTTAATATTTAAGAGTGCAACATAACAAACTGTTAATAAATGCTCTGCATGAGCAGAAACTCACTTACTTGACTCACAGAGTTTGGCGTCATTGTTGCTAATGCTGTAAAACACAAATAGAACACAAATTGGCAATAAAATAGCTTATTTCAAGTATTTTTGAAGTAAGGAAAAGATCTTTCTTGCCTCGTCCGCCATCTTGGTTGGATTTAATGCATTATCTGTAAAGTATCTTAGAAGATTAACACAGTCTCATCCCAAGACGTCATATAACTGACGTCTTGGGACGTCTTTTGACCATACGTCAATATCCGCCTTTTTAGGGCCCCCTTAAACGTCGTTAGATGGCGATCCCGGGCCGTCATACAACTGACGCTTTACCTTTAACGTCAGTTAGGTGACGGGTTAGGTTTAGGGTTAGGTTTAGGTCTGGGGTAGAGTTAGGATCCCATAACCTCATCTACCGACGTTTAAGGGGGCCCTAAAAAGGCGAATATTGACGTATGGTCAAAAGACGTCCCAAAACGTCAGTTATATGACGTCTTGGGTTGAGACCGGGTTGAGAAGATGCCATAATTTTAGACTTTAGAACAGCCTTTCTGTTAGGAGTGTTGCTATGATTCCTTAAAATACAGCCTATGTAGGAAGCTCACTATGTTTTGGATTCGTGCCCATATGTTTGTAAAGGTTAGTGGGAAGAATGCTTTTATTATGCGCATGTTTAAAGATACGGACAGATCCAAACTGTAAAAGGAAAAGCAGAAATATTTGGAAGGAGATAATAAAAATATTTGGAACTTGAGCATAAAACCAATTTGTTTTCTTCTTAAAACCTTTGTTCTTTTTTTGTTCACATATTCACACACACACAAAAAGACATTTTCTAGGTATTCCTTGTACTGCCTCATATAAAGAGACACATTCGCTGCCTCTTTCCAAACCCAGATGGGTTTAGCAGAACTATTGAATGTGTCCTTCTACGGGACTCCACACTTACAATAATGTGGAGACAGTTACAGGTGATTCATTGAATATTCATTGAAAATCTCCGTAGGAAAGAGAAAGGCGAGTGTGTAGAAATGATCAACACAAATCAAATCATTCATTTGTCACTTTTAATTGTGTGTTTTTCTCTGAGGCTTTGAGCTTAAGATTAGTTTTTTTTTTCTAGCTGGACTTATATAATGGCACTGGTAATTTTCTGTCAGGACATTATTCATTTTCACCGGCATGTTCTTTAACTCTAAAACACAACCCAAAGCACAGTACAATTCAAAATACAGATAAAACACCCATGAAAAAGACAATGTGGAAAATACCTTCATATTAACAGTATATTGTGGACAATTTAACTGACATTTCTTAAAAAGAACCTTTTTAGAAACTACAAATGTACCAAGGAATAGTGTTGTAGTCAAGACCACCTAAACCGAGACCAAGACAAGACCAAGACCGAGCGAGACCGAGACAAGACCAAGACTTTTCAGGGGCCGAGATCGAGACAAGACCAAAACTTTTAGGGGCCGAGACCGAGACAAGACCAAGACTTTTAGGGGCAGAGACTGAGACAAGGCCAAGACTTTTAGGGGCCGAGACCGAGACAAGACCAAGACTTTCAGGGGCCGAGACCGAGACAAGACCAAGACTTTTAGGGACCGAGACAAGACCAAGACTTTTAGGGGCTGAGACCGAAACAAGACCAAGACTTCTAGGGACCAAGACCGAGACAAGACCAAGACTTTTAGGGGCCGAGACCGAGACAAGACCAAGACTTTTAGGGGCAGAGACTGAGACAAGTCCAAGACTTTTAGGGACCGAGACCGAGACAAGACCAAGACTTTTAGGGGCTGAGACCGAGACAAGACCAAGACTTCTAGGGACCAAGACCGAGACAAGACCAAGACTTTTAGGGGCCAAGACCAAGACAAGACCAGGACCAAGGGAGGCCGAGACCGAGACAAGACCAAGACTTTTAGGGGCCGAGACCAAGACAAGACCAAGACTTTTAGGGGCCAAGACCGAGACAAGACCAAGACTTTTAGGGACCAAGACCGAGACAAGACCAAGACTTTTAGGGGCCAAGACCAAGACAAGACCAAGGGAGGCCGAGACCGAGACAAGACCAAGACTTTTAGGGGCCGAGACCGAGACAAGACCAAGACTTTTAGGGACCGAGACCGAGACAAGACCAAGACTTTTAGGGGACAAGACCAAGACTTTTAGGGACTGAGACCGAGACAAGACCAAGACTTTTAGGGACAGAGACCGAGACAAGACCAAGACTTTTAGGGGCCAAGACCGAGACAAGACCAAGACTTTTAGGGACCGAGACCGAGACAAGACCAAGACTTTTAGGGGCCAAGACCGAGACAAGACCAAGACTTTTAGGGGCCAAGACCGAGACAAGACCAAGACTTTTAGGGGCCGAGACCGAGACAAGACCAAGACTTTTAGGGACCCAGACCGAGACAAGACCAAGACTTTTAGGGGGCGAGACCGAGACAAGACCAAGACTTTTAGGGGCCGAGACAAGACCAAGACTTTTAGGAGCCGAGACCGAGACAAGACCTTTTAGGGGCCGAGACCGAGACAAGACCAAGACTTTTAGGGGCCGAGACCGAGACAAAACCAAGACTTTTAGGGGCCAAGACTAAGACCAAGGGATGGCGAGACCGAGACAAGACCAACACTTTTAGGGGCCTAGACCAAGACAAGACCGAGGGAGGGTGTGACTGAGCCAAGACCAAGACCAGCGCCCCACACTACATGACACAATAAAATGTGAAACATGATCAAAAGAGATTGATCTGAAATCTTCTCAGATTGATATGAAAGATCCACATTCCCATAAAAACAGAGATATTTAACACTCAAAGCTGAAATAAACCATCTTTATTCAATACTCCTTGGTGACTTCCATCATTTAGGACAGAATGTAAAACAAGTCTTCACTTTTCTCTGACTTTTATTAACAATACATGAACATGAATACATGGCTGACAGGCAGCGTTAAAAAAAAAACAACATAATTAGCAATACCCAATGAGTCACGTCCATTGCTTGGATTTGAATCAGTATGTTTTACATACAATAAAAGCAAGGATGTTAACAAAAAAATAGTCAATATACTGGCAAATTAGTGATATTTTCACAGTTATGGTCTTGTCTGGTCTTGAAAAAGTCCTCAACGTCTAAGACTGAGACCATCAAAAAGTGGGCTCGAGACCGGTCTCGAGTACTACAACACAACCAAGGAAGAATAATTTCCTTCAAAATACCATATAGAGTGAACTAAATGCAATCATTTATGAATATAGCATTTAAAAACAATCTGAATATTGGGTCAATACTACAATAAAACCATACCAAACTTTAAGATATTTGGAAAATCCAAAAGTTTTATAAAAGCATTTCACTAACATTTGACTAACAAATTATATTTTTAAAATATTCTTCCTTAATGTTTTTTGTTAAATTGCAATCCATTTATCCAGCACTAAATTTACTTATTCAGAACCAGATTCTTTTAAAAACAAAATGCATTTACTCAATTCATAACATTTTCTAAAAACGTTTACGTGTAAAAAACGTTAGTTTTCGTGATACTGAGGTGTGAAGGAGTGTGTCATGTTAGTTTGATGCTGCTGTCTAAAGCTCATTGCAGAAGTCACATACGCCTATTGTAAACATTTGGTTACACCCAACACCACTCCTCTACTCCGTTCTTCTCTACATTCAAGAACGGATATAAACCTAGATGACATTTAGTGGAGTGACTCACTCTGTGTCTGTGCAAACCTCTCAGAGAGTGAGATGGACCATGTTCTTCCTCCACATGCAGAAATGACCTTATTAAAGCAGCGACTGTCTGGACTTCGCTATGTCTGATCGATGGCTGTTGATAAAGAGGGAAAGAGGAAGACTTCTAATCCACAAAGGGTTTCATTCTCATTCTCATTAGTGCTAAAGCAAGCATCATTTCACTCATGCTCATAATTAGGGCTGGGGATTTGAACAGAGCCTTAAACGTCTACGCAGAATTGCCTAGCACTTTTTCACAGTGAAAAAATGATTACTCACTGTAGTTGCTGAGGTGTGGTTTTATCATTCAAAGAGATCAAACTTACCATTTGTTTCATTTCATTCATCCATTTGATCATTTATTTAATTAATTAATTTAGTCTGTCTTTTTTCCTTAATTCATTCATTATTTCTGTCTTTATTATCACCATTGTCATGATTCATACATTCATTGATTCATTATCATCATCCATCCATTCATCCATCATCATTCATTCATTTCATTATTTATTCGTTGTGAAGTTAAGTGTGTTTTTGGGGTTCAGATCAGACTAAAATGAAAAGAGATCTGTTAAATGACGCATACAGGAACAGCACTAGCATTAGCACACTTGACCACACTTTACTCTCATCACTGGTTCTTCTGCTATTTTTGCAATTTGCATTATTTGCTTATGTCATGTCAGTCAAAATTAACTATACTTGTGAATGCTGAATAGTAGGGCTGGGTATTGAGACAAATTTCACAATTCGATTCGATTTCGATTCACAAGCTTGCAATTCGATTCGATTTCGATTACGATTCGATTCGATTCAATATCGATTATTTTGGATATCAGTTACAATAAATGGCAATTTTTCTCAAGGAAATCAAATCTCTTAAATGCTGTAAACTATGGTCTATATATATATAGTCTAGTTGTAGCCTACTAGGCTTCATTAACCTAATATGAAGGTAATAATTAACTGTTTTGTAGCTATACAAACACTTAAATTACACTTTTATTTATTTTTATAATAAGAAGATTATATGAAATATAAACATTTAAATGGTGGCTGTCATAAAAACTTGCCAGATTTATTCAAATATGCATTAAATATTGAAGAACACTAACGAGTGTGGACTAACGAGTTTATGTGGGTTTTCTGAGGTAAATATGACGATACATGACATTGAAGCGGTTTAATTGACGTCTTTCCACGGTTGAAACGCTGATTGAGCGAATCAATGTGACATGATACGGATTTGGATAAGTTGTACTCGATCTTTTAACACACTTTCAGATGCTCATTCATGTTTATTTTGCCCTGTAACTGCTATTAACGGCAAAACGCTATTTATGTTTTTGAATTTCTAAAGAAAATGGACGTAATTTGAAAATTGAGACTTTGTTTCATATCAATAGTAACAAAGCAGGACAAAGATTAGTGCGATTTGTTGGATGTGCGCAGCCGCGATACAATGTCTCATTCATTCAAATGAAACAGGATGACTAATCGATTCTTGAGATTTAAGAATCGATATCGGTTTGTAAAAATGAGAATCGATTAATATCGAGAAATCGATATTTATTACCAAGCCCTACTGAATAGTCATTCCATATAAAACTAATAGTCCTCATTTCATTGCTTGAGTCATCACATACACAAATGTTGAACTAGTTGTCAAAATCTGTTTGATCTGTTAATCTGTTTATCCTAAATTACAGTTTTTTACAGTCGCTGGGACACATTTCTCAATACTTAGGTCACTTTTTCAACTCTTCACACAGTGAGAACAACAGAAGTATATGTGGGCTAAACTGTGGATCAATTATCAGTGCTTTGGCACGAAATGCATTCAATGACTACATCTTTCAAATTACATTAATTCTTTTCTCACTTCGACACAACAACCGCCAAAACTCTGTGTACCGACAGGCCAGTGTGCACATGCTGTTTTCAAAACTGTTAAACTTATGTTCAAAACAATGACATAATAATTTGCTACATTTCTACAGTAGTATTTTACATCTTAAAATTACAGTAAATGCTATAAAAATAAGTGGACAATTGGACTAACCACAGCTGAACATCTACACAGGTGTTACCCTTTCAATTTCATTACAAAAGGAGACAACTGCTGAAGAGTTTTGTATTGTGATGTAAACATGGACCCAGCCAGAAACAGAAAAGTGGCTGAAAGAGGAAGAAGAGGGGCTGGGAGGAATACGTATGCGTGGTGGAAGAAGAATAAGAGGAAGACCAAGGGCTGTAGTCTCAGATGAGATCAGAGCTACTGTAATTGATCATGTAGTAAATCATGGTCTCTCAATGAGAAAGGCCAACCCGATCTCACGGGAATTCGTACGAATTTTACGAGGTGGCTAATTCGTAACAATTCATACGACCTCACTCGTACAAATTAGAACGATTTTGATAAATCGTACATATTTTACGAATTGGCCAATTCGTATGAATTCGTACGAATGACCTACCCCTGACCCCGCCCCTAAAACTAACCATCACGTTGGTTTAGACAAATCGTATGAATTCGTACGAGTGAGGTCGTACGAATTAGCCACTTTTTAATCACTCGTACGAATTGGTCGTGAAATAGGGTAGGAAAGGCTGGTCAGAGAGTGCAGTCAAATCTGCAACGCTCAACAGTGGCATTTATTGTTAGAGTTTTCCGGCAAACCAACAGGTAACTTGTATTCTGCAAGGGCATTTGACTGAGTTGCACATTACAGAAGTAAATAGACTTGTGTGTAATTGCTTTTGCATTTCTGCTTAGGACTCAACAGTTACCTCACACAGGTGGGAGAGGAAGGATGCTCAACGATGTGCAGGAAATTGCCATTGTTGATATGGGCATCAGAAACAAAGGCATAAAACTCACTGAGATTCGAGACAGGGTCTTGGTAGACAATTTCACTTTTGCAAATATTCGCAGTGTAAGCATAACAACTATTTCTAGAGTCCTGAAAAAAACATCAGGTAAGGATGAAATAGTTGTACACTGTGCCTTTTGAGAGGAACATGTCAAGCAACACAGGAACCAATATATCCAGGTAAGACCACAATAAAATACTGAACTGTTTTTGAACAAAACAATGTTTACTACTGTAACAGCTTATGTTGCCTTGTGGATTTATTTTAGAGAGTCATGGACATTGAAGGCAGGCAAACACCCCACATTTTCATCTTTGTGGATGAGACGGGTTTCAACCTGGCCAAAACACGCTACGAGGAAGGAACGTGATTGGGAAGAGAGCCACAGTGGATGTCCTGGGACAGAGGGGTGCCAACATCACAATGTGCTCAGCTATATCCACTGATGGACTAACACAGTCTCATCCCAAAAAGTCATATAACTGACGTCTTGGGACGTTTTTTGACCGTACGTCAATATCCGCCTTTTTAGGGACCCCTTAAACGTCGGTAGATGGCGATCCCGGGCCGTCATACAACTGACGCTTTACCTTTAACGTCAGTTAGGTGACGGGTTAGGTTTAGGGTTAGGTTTAGGTCTGGGGTAGAGTTAGGATCCCATAACCTCATCTACCGACGTTTAAGGGGGCCCTAAAAAGGCGAATATTGACGTATGGTCAAAAGACGTCCCAAAACGTCAGTTATATGACGTCTTGGGATGAGACCGGGTTGGATGGACTGCTGTTACACAAACCACTAATTGGGCCATACAACACTGAACGTCTCCTTGCGTTCCTGCATGATCTCTATGCAAGGTTGTGCTAGGTGAGGACAGGGAGAGAAGAAATCCGCCAACATTTATAATTGTATGGGACAATGTGGCATTTCACCTCTCCCGTGCAGTCACCGAGTGGTTTGCAGCCCATCCCAGAATGGTGTCAATTTTCCTCCCACCTTACTCTCCATTCCTCAACCCCATAGAGGAATTATTTTTCTTATGGAGGCGGAAGGTTTATGACCACCATCCACACGATCAAATGTCCCTCCTGGACGCAATGAATGATGGATGTCAGTATATATCAGCAGAAGATTACCAGGGATGGATCATGCATGCCAGAAGATTCTTTCCTAGGTGTATTGCCCGAGATGACATAAAATGTGATGTGGATGAGAACCTGTGGCCAAATGGAGAAGACCGAGTAGATTAGCATTACTATTGTATCTGTATCAGTGGATGGTGTGTATACGAATTGTTGTATTTTGGAATTACTCAGTGCAAAAAAATAAAAATAAAAGACATTAAATATATTGAAGCATTGCGCATCATGTCTGATTCATTCCAGTAACCTCTATTGCAGTGAATTATAAACAGAGATTGTATAATGTTGTTAGTGTTTTAGGTCATTGTTTTGTGGGTGACAAAGTGTGTTTGCTAGTGTTCTGGAAGAATGTGTTGATTTGAGACATGAATGAATTGTTTTGGTAGTTTTAGTGCGTTCTGAATTTGAAATGAACTGCTGTGCTGAGCTGAAAGTTGGTTAGGAGAACTGTGTTAAGAGTTTTGAAAAAAGTGACCTAAGTATTGAGAAATGAGTCCTAGCGACTGTAAAAAACTGTATTATGAACACCTGTTCAATTTCTCATTAATGCAATTATCTAATCAACCAATCACATGGCAGTTGCTTCAATGCATTTAGGGGTGTGGTCCTGGTCAAGACAATCTCCTGAACTCCAAACTGAATGTCAGAATGGGAAAGAAAGGTGATTTAAGCAATTTTGAGCGTGGCATGGTTGTTGGTGTCTGAGTATTTCACAATCTGCTCAGTTACTGGGATTTTCACACACAACCATTTCTAGGGTTTACAAAGAATGGTGTGAAAAGGGAAAAACATCCAGTATGCGGCAGTCCTGTGGGCGAAAATGCCTTGTTGATGCGAGAGGTCAGAGGAGAATGGGCCGACTGATTCAAGCTGATAGAAGAGCAACTTTGACTGAAATAACCACTCGTTACAACCGAGGTATGCAGCAAAGCATTTGTGAAGCCACAACACACACAACCTTGAGGCGGATGGGCTACAACAGCAGAAGACCCCACCGGGTACCACTCATCTCCACTACAAATAGGAAAAAGAGGCTACAGTTTGCAAGAGCTCACCAAAATTGGACAGTTGAAGACTGGAAAAATGTTGCCTGGTCTGATGAGTCTCGATTTCTGTTGAGACATTCAGATGGTAGAGTCAGAATTTGGCGTAAACAGAATGGGAACATGCTTTGTAACCACTGTGCAGGCTGGTGGTGGTGGTGTAATGGTGTGGGGGATGTTTTCTTGGCACACTTTAGGCCCCTTAGTGCCAATTGGGCATCGGTTAAATGCCACGGCCTACCGGAGCATTGTCTCTGACCATGTCCATCCCTTTATGGCCACCATGTCCCCATCCACTGATGGCTACTTCCAGCAGGATAATGCACCATGTCACAAAGCTCGAATCGGTTTCTTGAACATGACAATGAGTTGACTGTACTAAAATGGCCCCCACAGTCACCAGATCTCAACCCAATAGAGCATCTTTGGGATGTGGTGGAACGGGAGCTTCGTGCCCTGGATGTGCATCCCACAAATCTCCATCAACCGCAAGATGATATCCTATCAATATAGACCAACATTTCTAAAGAATGCTTTCAGCACCTTGTTGAATCAATGCCACGTAGAATTAAGGCAAAAGGGGGTCAAACACAGTATTATTATGGCAATCCTAATAATCCTTTAGATGAGTGTATATAGTGCTGTCTTGAGCATTTTCAGGTATAGTGTCACCAAGATCTGACTTTTTTTACATTGGAAAGCATTTACAGAGTAAACTGTCATAATAAAAACACGACAAAGCCATTTGACTATCTTGTTCATAAACAATGGTGTCAGCACTTTTCATTTTGATGACACTGACACTTTCATTGACATGAATACTTGCTTTTGAGGAATGAGCAAGTGACACACTTTTGCAGGTTATCAACTAGGTTTTGCAGTTTGTACTAATTGTTTTGAGAACTGCATTAACTATTGTGCAAATGTAAATAGGGATGTGAGAAATGTTAGAAAAACTGTAATATTATCTATTCTACTTTCCTCCGTATTACTTCATCTAACCATCACTGGGTGGGCCGAGTTTCTGAAAAAACATAGAGGTCATGTGATCATGTTTCATGGTCTGATGCCAGAAATCTGAGGGTTTCTGAATGAGCCGTTTTAATAAATAGACTTTCTGGGTGGGAGACTTGAAAGTTACGATATGTTTTCTTAGCAGAAAGAAGACTTTTATCTTAAAATAGCAAGAACATTTCCTATTCTATTACATCTTAAAATGAAAGATTTTTTCTTTTGCTCTCCAAAAGTCTCTGAGAAATGAAATATTTCCCCGGAGCCCTAATGACAGATTCCATTGGCTTTCTGTCAGCTCCATGCCTCATCTGTCTGTGGGTTTACCCTACTTTCCCATTGCCCTGCGGAGATTATCTCTGCAGCAGGTAGTGACTAAATGCAAACCTGCTAATTCTAATGAGTGTAATCCCACAGACAAAGGGATCACCTTCTCCCTCTCTTCTAGACTCCCCCGAGTCTGTTTAAAACCCTGAACAGAGTTACATGCACAAGCACAACAATGAGAAGACACTTATAGCAGGCCTGAGACACACATCTTTAGTCTTCTAGCAGCACCACACCTCTCAAAAGCTTATCTTGCCTTCATTTCTACTTATATCCATAGCATTTATTTTCTCGTTCCACAGTAGTTTATATTTATAACCATGTGCCTCCCACATGCCTTTCAAGTTGTGTGTGACACTGCTGAAAATGGAGCCCACCAGGGTTCAATCCTAGGACCTTTCCTGTTTAATACTACTAGACCAAATAACGGACATCTCCAAAATTGTTTATCATAACTATGCAATTGACAACTAAATCTACTTACTTAGCTGTGTCATCAAGCGATTACAGCCCCAGGGACCTGGCATTATCATCAGTCTCAGATTACAACCCGGTCTCATCCCAAGACGTCATATAACTGACGTTTTGGGACGTCTTTTGACTATACGTCAATATTCGCCTTTTTAGGGCCCCCTTAAACGTCGGTAGATGAGGTTATGGGATCTTAACTCTACCCCAGACCTAAACCTAACCCTAAACCTAACCCGTCACCTAACTGACATTAAAGGTAAAGCGTCAGTTGTATGACGGCCCGGGATCGCCATCTACCGACGTTTAAGGGGGCCCTAAAAAGGCGGATATTGACGTATGGTCAAAAGACGTCCCAAGACGTCAGTTATATGACTTTTTGGGATGAGACCTTGTTACAGATTATAAGACACTGCAATTTCAGCATTTTATTTCATTCGTTTTTATTTTCTTAACAAGCGTTTTGGAGACTGGATGGATGTAGAAATTGACTTAGTTCATTTTTCTTTCTCTGTATCATGCCTATATGTAGAGCACTTTGAAACACCATTGTGAATAAAATGTGCTTGTGCTATTTCAATAAACATCCTTTGTCTTGACATTGTCACTTCTAAGCAAATATTTATATTATGGAAATTAGAGCTTTTCTTTAAATGCCATTGTTTGAAAGCTGAAAGCTAAAATACTAACAATAATAATAGTAAAAAACATTTTCATAATGATAACTATTTAGGGTGAAATAAAACAAAAAAGTATGTTTTGATCTTGCTGGCCAACAGGAAACTGAAGTCATACAGTCGCACACACAGTAAAGCCATTGTGCTGATGAAATGCTAACAATAAAATAAGTAAGATTTCTGTTGCAAATAAACATTTATTGCTTCTATTAAGCAAAGAATCCTACAAAAAAAGTATAATGGTTTCCACAAAAATATGAATCAGCACAACTGTTTTCAACATTGACAATAATTGAGCAATGGTGCTGAAATTTCAGCTTTGCTATCAGAATAAATTAGATTTTAAATAAATTATAATAGAATACTGTTATATTATATTTCACAATATTACTGTTTTTACTGTAATTTTATTAAATAAATGCAGCCGTTGTGAGCGTAAGAGCAGATTTCTGTGTATTTGTACATGTGTGTATGTGCTTTAAGAATGTGTTTTCCGCACCTCTGTATGTATTATTCAGTGAGTTTGTTATGACAAGGCTGAATGGTGAATTAATGACGTCGGCAGCGGGCAGTGAGTCTGTTGGAAGTCGAGGTAATTCCTCGGCACTAACACAGGCAAGGGGGCTTTGCTCTGGGAAACAATGTCACTTTCCTTCAGCGTTTCTCCAATTCCATAAATCTCTTCATCTGGAAAAAATGCCTCACGGAAACGAAAGGGAAAAGGTCCCATGGAATAGCTGGCAGCTCTCCAGTCCATGATTGGAAAACGCATTAGGCGACGGAGAGAATGTATTTGACGGTACTCTGTATACCTACCGAACTAGCAAGAACAAAGAGATAGTTCATCTCACTCCAAGACTACCAGAGTTTCTGCTGGGCTCAGATTTCCAAAACAAACTCATCAAATGGCGTGTGATTTCATGAGCTCTCTCTAAAGACTCACACGTGGCTGCTCATGATCTTAAAGAAGTTCAGAAGTCTGTAGCTCTGATCCAAAACCTATCAGAGAGAATTCAGGCATCATCAGGCACTTTTTGTTGTGAAGACTGTTCAAAATTTTAAAGATTACTAATTTTGGCCAAATTCAGAGGCAACATTGCATGCGTCCTTCAGATAAAAGGCAATCCCAGAATCCCTTGCAGAGAACTGGAAGAGGGTAAAAAACCCAATTGAGTGGTAGATGGAGTCAATCTGAAAAGAAAAACTCTCTTAGGGGATATTTTCATATATATATAGTTTTTTTTTTTTTGGTTACGCTTTTTTAGATGTCCTTGCAAATTATGTGTAGATTTGAAAATCATACACCAGATATTTTGCCAAGAGATATATTATTTATTATTCTTATACATTTATAGAATAATGCTACAGGCGAGGACGTCTTAATTCCAGATTTTTCTGTTCTCCATTTCTCTATCCGCTCACCCCATCATGCCAGCTTTAAATGGTTTTTTGGTTT
This sequence comes from Pimephales promelas, assembly GCF_988280905.1. Lineage (NCBI taxonomy): Eukaryota > Metazoa > Chordata > Actinopteri > Cypriniformes > Leuciscidae > Pimephales > Pimephales promelas. Next base: position 4,369,669 of record NC_142780.1, on the reverse strand, counting down.
TTCTCCTCCTTGACCCCCTCATCTCTATTTCTCTGTCCTCTCACCATGTCATGCTTTTAAGTTTCTCTGAGGTGGTACGGTAATATTGAGCTTATATACACCACTCTAGGACTTGTTGCTTATGTTAAAAAATGAAACGTATACCCAATGCTCAGACATGGTAAAATCCACTTTCCATTTTAAGAAACAATTTACCAGTGTATACATTTGTGGTACATTTTCCCGCTCGTGATTGTGGCAAATAAGGACAGATCGCTGCGTGTCTGTTTCCACTTCCACAAGCTAAATGGCCAGTTGAAGTTTAGTTGGACCTACCCTATGCCAAAGATTGAAGACCTGTTGGAGAGGATTGGACAGGCCCAGTAGATCCCAACATCGGACCTGTGTATGGGGTACTGGTCGATTGGAACTCCTTCCCTCCAACCACCCGTTGGACTATACCAGTTTACTGTCCTACCCTTTGGTCAGCAAGGCACCTTCCAGCGGCTAATGGACCACATTTATTCATGGTCATCTACAGCCACAACAGGCAGATACATCCGAGCAGCAGGCCTGTCCTTAAATGTCATAAAGTGCGAGAGAAGCGTGAGACCAACAACCTTGGATATCCAACGCATTCTCATCCTTTAACGTCATACAGAACCCTATATGAAGTTTTATTAACTAAGTTCGGGAGGAGCACGTTCAGATAATAGACACGAGTGGATAGCAATCAGCAATCAGCAGCCAATGATAAGAGGGTACAAATAGACTCAGCAGTCTTACCTCGATCCATTGGCAGTTTGCAGCATCCCTCCTCCACCCCTTCTCCACACACCTACTTCTCCACACTCCTCTTTCTAAAATATCACTTACATACGGGGGGAGTACTCTGGGTTCGGGCAGAATTCCGAGCTCGGAGCCCTCCCTCCGGACAGCACGCCAAATACGCATTGAATCTTACTCACTCAAAATTACAGTATATGTAAGTGTGAACTCGTGAAATGACAAAGGGCGCTATACTACGCACATGGCACCCGTTATCGTTAATATAACACGTGCTGTGAGGGCTAAGTTTAGGTGTGGGGTAGGGTCTGCGTGTCATATTCACGCTAAAGGATTTATAACGTCTTGGGTTCGCGTGTTATATTAACGATAACGGGTGCCATGTGCGTAGTATAGCGCCGTTTTGTCATATAGCGTTCTATATGACGTTAAAGGATGAGAACGGGCTGGCATATCAACTGGGAAATGGCAAACTGCGACCACAGCTTTGCGAGGTGGAAGCAATCCGGCACAGTTCTAGGCCTAGGATGAAGAAGAAGGTTCGGTCCTTCGTAAATCTTCTGCTGAATCATACTTTGGTCATACTTACATGGACTTTGGTACGATTGCAGCACCGCTAACGGACTTATTAACAAAAGCAGGAAAGGACCCGATGGAGTGGACCGAGGCCTGCGAAAGGGCATTCAACACTTTGAAAGTCATGATTTGTTCTGAACCGAGTGTTACAAAGCCTTCCTTTAACCAGTGATTCCTGGTTCAAGTAGATTCCTCTGACAAGGGGATTGGAGCGGTTCTGGTACAAGGAGTTTCCGGTGCTGAGAAGCCTGTGGTGTTCCTGGGCAGGAAGCTTGTGTCCGTTTAGACCAGGTACTCAACCATCGAAAAGTAGCGTCTCTGGTCCCTTGAAGCCTGGTACGGTAATTCGACCTTGAGGCCAATCATAAGGCACTAAACTGGATTCACACATACCCCTTTTCCACCAAAAAAAGAACTGGTTCAGAACTGGTGCTGGTTCAAAGTTGGTTCGGAGTTGGTTCAACTTGCGAACCGATTCAGAACCTATTTGTTTTTCCACTGACTAGAGCGCCCAGGGAATGACGTTGTTACGTCACTGTGTACGTCGCCATACGTCTTAGCTAGAAACGCTTGCAAATACAACATTACTTTCGTTGTATCTCTAACTCGTGTACCAAGAAAGCTTTAAAAACAATTGAAATATGTAAGTCTTTTAATCTTTTCGTTTGATATGTCATTTTTTCTGATAAGTTATGTACCCCTGTAATTGTGTCTTTTTTTTCTTTCCATTTATTTGTTCTATATTGTGACTTTTCTTCTTTGCTTATAATGTCTTCAATGAAAAAATTACAAAAATAGAAACACTTGCGTTAACTTCAAGCATAACAATTACAAAGGCGGACTCCATCGTGTTTCTGTTTCTCTTGGCTTTGCGATCGTTTATTATGGTCAGAAAAGATGTTTAGGACACATATAAACCCGCCCCAGCCCCCGACGTAAGCATGACGTGGTAAAAGAACGGTTCTAGTCCAGCAAAGAGAACCGGTTCTTTGGCTGTCGAAACACAAAGAACTGGTTCGCGCGCAGGCACCGGCTCCGAACCGGCTCTCAAAATGCTTTGGTGGAAAAGGAGTGAGAATGGATTCACACCACAATGCCCAAGTTACCCAATGGTTTCTGGCTCTCCAGCCCTACACCCTCCAGATCCGACATTGCCCCGTGAGGAAGAACCTTGTGGTCAACGACCTGTCCAGATTCCCTAACAGTGTGCGGATTGGATAGAGGGGGGAGGTGATGTGAAGAAGCAATGGTGCTTATAAATGTACACACACACACACACACACATATACAACCACCTTGCACCCGTCCCTTACCTGCTGATGCCGCTATTGAAAAAGCGGGTGCACACTCGTTCATTCACATTCCATACTGTAATTTATTCCCTCTGGACATATCACATATACTCATTGCCTTTAAGAGCAGCGGCCAGACTCCAGAATGTTGCTTGTTCACAAAGTCGAACAAACGTGCTACTGTGGTGCAGTGAGCAAAAACCCTTACCTGTATAGATACCTGGATATATTACCTGGATACTTGCAAGTTTATTCATGTACATAATTGTATACATGTGACCAGAGCTATGGATTAAAGGTTCTGGACTACGCCACCTGGTGCCTCTCACACCAGGATATACTCAGTACCTTAGCTGCTACAAACCTAATCTAAGGCAAGCAGGTTCGTAGAAATACACTAAGAAAGAAATAAACAGAGACGTGCTTTCAGTAGAAAAGAAACAATAATTTCATTATACAATGTTATGACTAAAAGAGAGACACCGTCATACTAGAGACACAGCACTAGCACGAAAGACTAGACCTGGTATTGGCTGTTAAATGAGGCAATGTGATAAGCAATTTAAACAGAAAATACTGATCCAAGGCAGATTACCTGTCCGGGACACGCGTGATGCTCACCGCCCGTGCTCTGGAATCTGGTGCCCACGATCACATGCATTCACACACACACACACAGGCACAACCACTACAAGCCAATGATCAAATCAATATTGTGAAGTGCAATTTACCACTACAATACATGGTGCAATGCGCGAGGACGGGACCAGGAACCTCTCTCGTGAGCAGTTATTATAAAACTCTGGAAAAGAAGAAATAAAAGAATAAGTGAGTTATCACTAGCAGAGTAGATTGAGAATGTAAAACTATCACTAGCAAAACAGCCAATACCACATCAGTCGGACAGTTCGTTAGACGGAGGCTACGAAAGAAACACAATAAAAAAAAAAAGAAAAGATCTAACGTAATTTAGGCAAGGCAAAGCAGCAGGAGCAATCTGCCTGCAGACACAAAATCATTAAAATTAATGCTCAATTCACACATGCACAAATATGCAACATTGCAAAACAATATAATTTTCTTTTACCTCAACGTTGACAAATGAATTGACACAGTGGGAAAACAGCCCTTTGCGCCAATCTTCACAATCCTACAGGACAGTTGTTACACACAGCATATTCATTAAATACATTTATATTAAAACTTAACAAGAAAACACAGCCACGAATTATGTCAGGATAACACAATCAGACTCATTTTAAAAGCTTTTCACACTGGATCTTCTTGCAACGCAATAAACATAAACCTTCTTGATGTTGTGCTTAAATGCGGTACAGCTACCCAGCAGGTTCTTTGCCCAAGACCTGTGCGCAAATGTGCTCATTAAAATTCGTCCCAACAATGACACTCACATTATGATTAACAGTAAAATGTGCAAATACCTTCCGTAATACACAGCACGATTACCCGGAAGCGTCTGGCAATCAGTAAAACACCTATTGCCCAATAGCCCAGTATTAGATACAATGAATAGCAAGTTTACTACAACATATAAACATTTAACATACCTTCGTTGCAGGAGAACCACATACCGAAGTAACAGACAAAAAATGTATCCAAACACGAGCGAATTCCTAAGCACAACAGTGCAGACTGCTTTATAGGAAGTGGCTTAAATGAGTTGTTAAGCCACTCACAGCTAGCTGTGTGACGTCAGGGAGCTACCGTAGCTGCAGAGGGACAAACTTCAACCAGACAGTGACTTCTTTGCCGGTTACATGTTGTTGTTCGTTTGGTACTTTGGTTTCTCTATTGCTTTGGTGCTTTGTTTTATGGGACAATACACTTGTACACTGTAAAACCAAATTCATGATAATTTATTTAATTCAAATTTATTTAATTTATACAACATTAATTTTATTCATTTTTCATTCATTCAAAAATTTTTTATTTAAGTTGCACTTGACTTAAGCATCCAAGTTTATTATTGTACTTAAAAAAAAATTGAAGACATTTATTTTATTTTTTCATTTTCTTCGGTGCACTTGTAAATAAACGTCAAATTCTGATTCTTAGCTATTCAAAAAAATGCATTTCTAAAATATGATTATTTATATAAATAAAAATGTAATAGTTAATAACAAACTATGCCACAACATTTTTGGAGTTTGAAATATTACCTATTTCATTTATGTATCATTATGCATCATTTGAAGTTTATTAGTTTATTTATGTTAAAACTGTGTAATCCAAATGGATGGAATTTTTATACGCATTTTAAATACTTATGAGCCTAAATATTTTTTTTCCAGAATCTTTCCATTAAGATAGCCAATTAAATTAGTAAAAAATAGCACACAAAAAAAGCGCAAATTATCCTGCTCTATTTCACCAAATACTATTACACCAAAACGGGTGACCATTAAGAGAGTTTCTGCCTATATAAAGAGATCATCTGCAGGCAAGGAATAGAGCTTGTGTTTTTAGTGCCCTGTACATAACACAAAAGCTATGACGTCATATTTGACAAAATAATTGTTCATCGAACATCAAGTAGAAATACTCAGTGATAGCTGCTCTATTCTTAGCATGCACTAAAGGTTGACCCGTCTAAAGGTCTGGTTGCCCCGGGTGACTGCTGATGTCATATCTATGTCCAGCAGACTGTGGCTTTACACAAATGTCATCTCACTAAGATATATGTTTATTGCTCACTGAGTGTGGCTGCTGTCGAATGCCTGACCTGCTGTAAAAGCAATGGAAGTCACAAAGTTATTGTGGTAGTTCTGACGCAGTTCACCCTAAACAACCTTTCGATTGACCTGTTTGAGGTTTGTGCTCAAAACGTTTAATTCAGAGGTAAAAACTCTGTTCTGAGAACTACTGTTCTTCTCGCTGGCTTTTTTTCATGAGGGTTGTCGTGAGTCCCTATAGTCGATGCTTCACTTGACAACAGGGGCGTAGTTTGCACAGTACAACACACCCAATATAAACCACAGTTATTGGAAACTTATAGTGGTAATACATGCACCTTATCAAGAGTCTGGTGTCAATATGAAATCCAAATTATGGTGGTGCATATAATAATCAACTCCGCCTCTAATATACACTATATTGCCAAAAGTTTTGGGATGTCTGGCCCATTCTTAATCCATAGGGTTTAATATTGAGTTGGCCCACCCTTTGCATATACAACAGCTTCAACTCTTCTGGGAAGGCTTTCCACAAGGTTTAGAAGTGTTTGTTTTTCTCCGCTCTAATTCATCCCAAATATATTCTATCGGGTTGAGATCAGGACTCTGTGCGGGCCTGTCAAGTTCCTCCACACCAATCTTGCTCATCCATGTCTTCATTGATCTTGCTTTGTGCATTGGTAGACAGTCATTTTGGAACAGAAAAAGGCCATCCCCAAACTGTTCCCACAAAGATGAGCATGAAATTGTCCAAAATGTGTTTGAACTAGCTAGCTGAAGCATTAGGAGTTCCTTTCATTGGAACCAAGTGGCCAAGCCCAACCCCTGAAAAACAACCCCACACCATAATCCCCCCTCCACCAAACTTAACACTTGGCACAATGCAGTCCTGCCAAACCCAGACTCGTCCATCGGATTGTCAGACAGAGAAGTGTGATTCGTCACTCCAGAGAACACGTCTCCACTGCTCTAGAGTCCAGTGGCGGTGGCTTTACACCACTGCATCCGACACTTTGCATTACACTTGGCGATGTAAGGCTTGGATGAAGCTGCTCGGCCATGGAAACCCATTCCATGATGCTCTCTACGCACTGTTCTTGAGCTAATCTGAAGGCTGCACAAAGTTTGGAGGTCTGTAGCTGTTGACTCAGCAGAAAGTTGGCCACTTCGGCGCAGCATATGCTGATCCCGCTGTCTGATTTTACGTGGCCGAGTTGTTGTTGGTCCCAATTGCTTCCACTTTGTTATAATACCACTAAAAGTTGACCGTGTAATATTTAGTACTTAGGAAACCTATCACGGTACCACACTTGAATTCACTGAGCTCTTGAGAGCAACAGTGAGCAACAGTATTCTTTCACAAATGTTTGTAGAAGCAGTCTACATGCCTAGGTGCTTGATTTTATACAACTGTGGCCATGGTTGTTAATTAATTGATTTGGAGGGGTGTCCCAATACTTTTGGCCATATAGTGTATATATAAATAAATACATTTATGGTAGCCCTCAATATGGTCATGGGTCTACGAACCCAATCGACTCGACTTTTGCTTAATAAAAAAAAGGTTCCCTTCATCTCAGTGGAATAAGATTTTGTGACTTTTCATACATTATCAATCTATACACACAGAAAAACTGGGGGTCCCACTTTATATTAAGTGGCTTTAAGTACTATGTACTTTCAATTTCATTGACTTATTGTGTACATACATGTTTTTACATTGTACTTATATTTTTAAAATACCAGCATGTAAGTACAGCTGTAACTAATTTATGTAATTACATCTGTAATTACACAGCTGACCCATCCCTTAAACTCACCCATACCACCACACCAGTCCCTAACCCAAACCACACCTCAATAGCAGCAAAAAGTGTTTTACAATACAACATGAGCACAAGTACATTGTACTCATTTTTCAATGTAAGTACATAGTACTTAAAGCCACTTTAATATAAAGTGGGACCAAACTGGGCTTGATTCAGTTGTTCTGAGGGTATGTAAAAAAAAAAAAATTACACTTCTGGTCTTCGGGGTGAAATGAATGGGAAATGTGAAAAAAATGTAATATATTTTCTTCATGTGCCAAAAAAAAAAAAAACAATCCGGCATAAATCTGAAAATTTTTACACAGAAATGAAGACCTAGTACTAGAGCATAAAATATGATATATTATTTGTATGATTCAAAATGTTTATTTTTTGTACAATTACTCCAATCAATTGTTGGGGTCGTATAGACCACGAAGCCCAGTGTAAACAGGAAACGAAGACCATTTGAAGGTTAAATTGCTTTTTCACATCTCATAACTCTTTTGTTTTGAAATTTTATTAGATGCTAGGCAGTTTTGGTTGATTTGGCACAATCTATGGGTGCATGCAAATTGCAAATCCATTATAAAGCACATTTGCCTAACAGATAAAGCTCTCTTGGTGTAGATTTATGATAGACCCTTATATTTTATATGCTGGGAACTTGGTCCAAAAGCAGAGAGGTGTTCAGATTTTCTGACATTTTTGTCAGGTTAGATTTACATATTGAACAAAGGTGGGTAAACTGACAACTTAAATAGATGAGCACAATGAAATGACTGTGTTGCTTGAGAAAATGTACAATATACAGTTAAATGTGACAAAATGACATTCTGCAATTGGTGCAATTTTTTTTTTTATTGAAGAAAAACATTTCAAATCTTCAAAGAATTGAACACAAACATTTTACACAAAATAAGCAGTTAAAAAAAATGACATTTAGCAGCTTGAATGAAGAATTCAAAGCAGAATGACAATTCACTGATACAAATAGAAAAACAAGCATATTGTGTGTTTGTCCTAAAAATAAATGTTTTTTTTTTTCATAAGACATTTGACCACTAAGCGTTTGGCATCATCCGAAGAATGGCAAGAAAGGAACCCCAAACTTCACAAAGCGAGTCAAACATCCCGCTGCCAGCACAATCCACAGGATACTGTCAAAATGTTAAGACAAACTGGAGGGCGAGTGAGAACCACAAACTGGAGATGCAAACGTGTAAAAAACTAAAAGAGATGAGATGTGTGAACACGCACAGGTGCACCATACGGCCCTCCCGATCAGCACAGACCCCATCGGTTAAAAACAAATGTTAATTCATATTCTACTGACTGACATCAATCACTTTAACGACCATATCTTAAAAGCTTTACAAATGCATCCATTGATGTTTTTAAATGGGTCATATCATGTCATGTATTTTGCTTCATCTGTTGAGGTAAAATATCTTGATGTATTTATTTATTTAACCAGGAAAAGATTAATCAGGCCTGACTCAGTATAAAACTGATTTTTAGAACAGAACATGAATAACTCAAACACATGTACTATATGAACTGCATGAGGTTCTCTAGGTTATGAAAATGTAATCATAAAAACATAAATAATTTTAAAATAAAGCACTTTAAGGATCTATTAAATTACCTGCACGTCATTGACGAGAAACTAACATCAGAGAACCGTGAACATGCAAATGTGTTGTTGAAATATTACCTTAAAATCTTAGAGAATGCTTCAGGTCAAAGGGATTCAGCGGACAAATACTTTTAGGAATCAAAACTTCCTTCCCAGTCCAAAAAACAACATTTATTGAAACTAAACATCCACAACTTTCCGACAACAGACAATAATTTACACATCAATGATGTCTACTGTGTGAGCCAATACTCGCAAAGAATGTGCCATTAAAAAAAAGCCAAAAATAACCAAAACCTTGACGGGTTTCTATTAGGGTCCTAATCCTCTAAAGGTTGGAAAACGGTGATGAAAAATCAAAACGGGACTAGTTTGGAAAGGAAAAAGTGAAATTGTAGTGGAAAAGTATGATACGACCCCTTTAAAATCTCTTTCATAAATTGTTTTTAAGTTATTTCTCGTTGAATCTTGATAATGCCAAATAGTGCAACATTTGATTGATGTGAGCACTTGAAACTCAACTGCAAAGTTTGCATTCCATTGAAGATGGATTCAACGATCTGTGCTAAACACTTGTCTGTTCAGCCAAATTGCTCATAGTAATGAAATAAGCTCTATTGATTAGAAGACATTTGTCGAGGGAGATAAACCCCTTCACCAGCTGCACCCATCTCTCCAGCCCTCCCTCTCTCTCTCTCCCTCGTCTGTGTCCTCGCTGCTCTCTCGCTTTCCTCTCAAGTCTCTTTGTCAAGTCTAAACATATATGCCACCGCTCCGCCTACTTCCTTCCGCAGCGCTATTAATCAAGCGCAGGTTAACACTCTGTTAACAGGGGGGTGAATGCGGGGTCACGTTCAGAAGGGAGGCCGGTTTAGTCCCAGCGCTTCAGCAAGAGCTGTCGAATTCCCTGCTTGGATGTTACAGCAAATACTGTCCCACCATCAAAGCTGCCTCTGCAAACACCGTTCTCCTAGATAGGTTAGGAAACGAACTTCGCTCTTGGCGCGAAACAAGTCTTTCCTTTGTTTTCTACCGTCCCTCAACGCTCACCTTTTTGCATCTACCTAGTCCTAGAGCATCGCGTTTCTGGATGCTGGTCAGAAACAATAAATTAAGAGATCAATCACGAGGAACACTGCGCAGAAAAACGACACTCGCATTGGTTGTACATTCACAGTCCCTTTGTCGTGTGTTTCGAGATTGCGAGGTTGCTTTGCTCACCTCAGCGTACTGCATTGACATTAGGCACTTTGAATGCATTCACGTGTACAAATATAGACAGGATAGTCTGGGTATAAAAATACAATCTTTAAATCTTTGGTTTGTACAAAGTGGAATCTACTTCTTTGCGATACGTCGGTCGCCGTTTGGACTGAAGGGTGCACCGACACCTCGCGGTTCCCTCCTGATGCTGAGATTAAATGTTTTCAGGAATGCATGTTAGCCTCACAAATTAAGCAGAAGTTGCCCTCCAAACTGGTGTTAGCAATGGCCATCTTATTTCAGAAAACAGCGCATGAATCAAAAAACCCACCGGAGCTGTTTTACACTGAGCCCGGTTCATGTCCCCTTCAAGTGAGGCAATTGCGAAACAACTTCATCTCCTTTACGACAACGCAATCTCTCAGTTGCACGGTAGCCACGTGGAGTAGGTTTGCTGATGGCAGGCAAAGACCGGCTGCACTTGGGCGATGTAATAATTGCTAAAGTTACCGTCCGCTACATAAGGGGCAGGTTGGTAATAGCAAGTGACATTGGCCACGTTGGGTATGACGTTCTGCTCGGCCAGCACGCGCACCGCCAGCATGGCGATCAGGCCCAAGGCCTGTCGCCGCTCGTGCCCCATCAGACACACCGTGCTCTCGTTCACCACCCCGTGCAGAGTCGTCAGGTAATCGTACTTGCGGTCCTCCAAGCCCACAAAGTGGTTCTGGAGGTAAGACTCCAGCTTGCGCTGCTGTTCGCTGATGTCCGAGAAGTCGATGAAGAAGCGGGAGCACATGTAGCGCTGGAGAGACTTCATCTCCGACTCGGAGGCGGCGCGAAAACCCCTCACCAGAAGATGGCAGTACTTCAGCAGGCCTCCTCCTCGGATCTCCTCGGGGTTCCTCGTGCAGATCACCTTGTTGCGCAAGTGGTCCAACGCGGCGCCGAAGTCTCCGTACACGCTCTCGCCGATGATGGTGGGGTGAAACGTTTTGGCCATGGGGTTCTCGGAGCACTCGTAGAAGAGAAGCAGAGAGTCCAGCTTGATCTGGAAAGAGTCGACGCTGAACTCGAACTGCCGGCGCAAAGAGTCCACGAACTTGAGCTCTACGTTTTTGCCCCGGTTGTTGGAGAGAGAGATGAGACTCCAGCGGTCCGAATCGTTGCACACTTTCACCATCTTCTGCACATACGCCTCCTGCACAAAATGAGGTCATTGTTTTATTGTTATTGCATCAAATACATTCAAATGCACGTCCGTTCGCCGTATCGGTTCTCCTTCCTTTCCTGTCGCAGGAGATCTAAGAGGCTGAGAATGCTCGATTGGCTTTAACCTGCTTTAGAGCAATCCTCTTACCGACAGAAAACCAACATTTCACCTACAGTAAACTACTCGAATTGCATTTCTACTGAATGTCACTGGAGACTAAAGGGATCCATGCAGATGATCTTAAATTATACACTGAATAAATAAAATCACAAACAAAACACGTGAAGCAAAGTCAAGCTTCTTTATTGGCACCATGGTTGCACCAAAAAATCCACTGTTCTTCTTTAGATTATAACTTCTTCACACTAAAATACAAACAAATGGTTCTTTTAAAGAAATGATCACTGAAAGGTTCTTTAGGGAACCGAAAATGGTTCTTCTATCACTGCGGAAAACTACTTTTAAGAGTGCAAATATAAAGGAATGAATGTGATTCTTTATATTTTTAGTGTTTTAAAGATTATTTATTTGTTATACTACTCAAACAACAAAATTCCAGACACACGCACTCAAAACATTTTGCATGCAGGGATTATGAGCTCATTAATGTAGGCTACTTTAAAAAAAATGCTTAACTGACAACTAAATTAGATTATAGCTTCACCTAAAACATAAACGTTTCCTTCTCTCTCGTGAATCTGAACACTCACCTTCAGGGTCAACGGTGTGATTTTCTCTTTGTTGACCCCATCAGGTAAAAAGTCCAACAGACAGTCCAGCACTATGTTCTTGACGATCTGAAACTCCGTCTCTCCCTTCAGGTCCACGCAGAAAATGAGGTCGAGGTCCTTGTAGCCGAGCCCGCTGTCCCCGAGCAGGACGTGGCTGGCGGCGGACCCGTTGAGTCGCGTGTCCCGCACATGGATGCCCTGCTCCCGCATGCGCCCCCGCACCGCAGTCACGATCTCGCGCGGCTTCATCTGCAGCGTGGGGAAGTTTCCTCGGCCGTGGATCGGGATGCTCTCCGTCAGGATGAGGTCCAGGCGCTGGACCTGCTCCCAGCTTAACACGCTAAAGTTCGAGCTGTCCGTGTTTGCGTCTGGAGCCCTGTCCTCTTCAGCCATCGTCGGGTCTGTGTGAGGAGGACTCGGGGGAGTGTGTTCGAGCGATCTGGAGGTGTTATCAGGAGAGTTGAGGTGCATCACAGAGGAGACGCATAATGCGCTCGAGACTCGACTGAGGTCTGTCCTTGTGATGTGAAGAGCCGCGTCATGCGTCCACAAAGCGTTTGAGAGTGTGTGTAGTATGACAGCAGTGCTGAGGCTTTCTGTGCGCCTCAGGTCACGCCTATCACACACACACCACTGTCACAGCAGCAACCCAATGAGACGCGTCTCTCCACAGCTGTGCGCTCAAACGCACATTTAGACAGTTAGCGCAAGGGTTTTCAAGACTGAGGTCCGGGGACCGCCGGGGGATCGCGTGGGAGTGCTGGGGACTATACGTTTAGAGAAAATCGATAAATAAAATAGACAACATTCAAATAATTAATTTTACAGAATAGTGTTATAATAGAAACGAAATATTTTTAGACCCATATTTTTTCCTCAATATAAATTGGGTCTTTGGATAGAAATATAGATGCCTTTTAAATTTTAGGATGGGATCCCTTGCACGAGGATGGTCATATTTATTTGTGGTTCATTCTAAAGACTGAAAGCCCCTGATTTAACACACAGACACACACTATAGCCTAATAAATAAGTAATCTCATAATTTCACAATTACTTCCATTATCTTAGAAAGGATTAAAGGATGAAATTTAGTAATATATCTTAAATGATACTTTTTAAAAACTATTTAAAACTTGTTCACCCAAAATGTTTAACTCTGTCATCATTTACTCGCCCTCAAGTTGTTCCAAACCTGTATGAATTTTTCTTCTCCTGAACACACACACACACACACACACAAAAAATAAAATATATATATATATATATATATTGAAGAATGTTAAAACAGTTGATGGTCCCCATTGACTTCCATAGTGCACATCACACAATTGGGGACAGACAGACAGCTTGTTTGAAAGTGCAATAAGACCAGCAATGCAGCTGAAAATGCAATAAAGCCGTTCATCAATAACACATCTGCACCTGAGAAGATTAAATAGTTCTGGAAGAAAGTCTGGCAAAGCAAATGAAGGGTCAGACCAACAAGGACGTTTGGTGTCTTTTATTGCCCTCTAGGGACGTGATTGAAAAGCGTCTTGAACAATAAATTACTCTTTAGCATTCATAAGCGTTGGGCTCTATGAACACCAGCGGGTGTCATGTCCAGGACTGATGACCTGAAGCTGAACCTGAGGTCTGAGTCTCCAGCTCATGTCAGAGTGGGGCAGCTGTCAGTCAGGATTCCTCCGCGGACACAAAGCCCTGCGTCACTGCACTCACCCAGCCCTTTAAATCGCTCTGATCCCATTTAGGTTAACACAGGCTAAACCCTGCGAGCATGACCAGTACACTACTGTACAATCACAACCTATTCCGGACCACTCACCCACATTCATATCTGTGCTCATCTATCTCTCTATCTCTCTATCTCTCTATCTATCTATCTATCTATCTATCTATCTATCTATCTATCTATCTATCTATCTATCTATCTATCTATCTATCTATCTATCTATCTATCTATCTATCTATATCTGTCTGTCTTTCTGTATCCATCCATCCAAATTCTGTGTGAACTGTTTTCTTTCCATACTAAAGAAAAGATGGAAATCCCATATTACTGAGTATTTCTAGTAAAAAGTGGCTACATAATAGCATATTCATCTAAAATAATTCTGTATTTTCAGTTTAAGAATCATTAATATCTTTTTTCGGATGCCATCATTTTCCTGTGCATTGGGTTTCCACCATCAAGTCCAAGCCTATTCATTTACACCCCGAATGTAATACCAAATTTATACCAATGATATTACAGTAATACCAAATACCAGCATTTTAATCAACAGTACATTTTTTGTTAACCCTCTATATGTCTTGGAGTATCACAATAAAACCATATCGTGAGTTCAGTATCGTGACATGTATCGAATCGTGACATGAGGGTGTCGTTACACCCCTAAAAAGTAGGCCATATCACAGAATTGCAATGATACACGTCCAAAAACCCTCACACGGTCCCAACCGCTTGCCCACAAGCGCTGCAGTTTTCAGTAAGTGACTCAGTCCTGACCGGGTCAGAAGTCTGATCAGTCCAGACAAGAATTGTGTCTCTGCAGCAGTAAACACTTCATTTACTGGGACAAGCCACATCTCTGAGTCACTCCGCTGACCTAATAAACAACAACAACAAAAAAAGATCGCAGCTGACAACTTCACAAATCAAACTAAGTGACCAAAGGTGTTTTCTGTTGAACTCATTATCTGAAATGATCACTACGAGCTGTCAGACATCCACTGCTGTTGACACGGCAAGAGTTTGCTTACACTCTCAGAAAAGAAAAAAAAGACTAAATCTGTACCTATAAAGATTTAAAGAAACCTGATCTCAGTCATCATCAACGGGTAAATCAAACAAACATGAGTTTCAGTGCATTATGTTTACAATCAAGTTAAATGGAGCTTAATTTTTCTTCAGAAACCCACACTAGTATTACAGAAACCCAGTGAGTACTGAAAAAAACATACTCAAGTAAAAGTACCATTACATTCCAAAAAATGTAGTGTGAGTAGAGTAAAAAGTACTTGTCCAAAAAACTACTTGAGTAAGAGTAAAAAAGTAGCTTATTTAAAAGTACTCAAGAGTAGTGAGTAGTGAGTACTGAGGTGCGTATTCTACCCCTTAAAATAAACACTGTGCACTACAATTTATACATTTAAAAAAAATTGCACATACTGTAATTCACATTCTATTTTGTTCTTTGTAAGAGAGATTGAAGAATATCCATCATCAATCTTTTTAAAATGCATCAAATCAGTACACTCATCACCATTTAAATCATATTATTTGGAGGGGAAAAGCATTTAAAATTAGGTGAAAAACCACTGGGCCTGAGCATGCTATTGTTGCACATAAAATATCAATATTCATAACTGTGCAAAGAATTCAAAAACCTTTAGAAACTCATATGATAGTTCAGCATCACACACCAAGAGATGGGTTAAATAGAGAGATTAAAAAAATACCCAATTTCTCTCCAAAACGGTACCAATGTTAGTGTTTTGATAAATGAGAATCACTAATATTATCATATTACCTCAACTAATGCACTGAAAAAGGCTAAGATAGTGAGCTAACACTAATTACACACTTTAATTCCATGCTATTAAATATGTTACAATTTAAACGTAAATGCACATTGTTCTAGAAGGGTGGCATCATCCCTTACATTTTACACGGCTACATTTACTCACATTGTAATGCTGATAATATAATTTGTAAGGAAAATTGTGCATTAAATAGGGAAGTTATATCCAGGAAACTTTTACAAAAGAAACAAACAAATACACTTTGTCTCTGAAGTCTCGGCGAAGCTGTTTTATCAGCAGCATCCACACACAAAAAAAAAGTTCAACATTAACAATGTTTTTGCGGAAGTCTTGCGGAAGCTGCACTTGCCAAATGAAGACGGGTCGTATAATGGATCAATCAAAAAACGTTGTTTATTAACGAGCTGTGCTAATTTCTTATTAACATATGCAGTTTAACGACATGCACTGATTCTGAATCTGGCGGCATGGCGAGCTAAACGCGGCAGTGCACAGATCGTGACGCGCGTCTCTCTAAAATGTGATTGTGAACGTGAAGTAAATGGGAGCGGGAATTCACCGCATTATGAACTCGTCTCGCAATTCCCCCAACCTCAGACCAAATAGGCCATGTAGACAGGCCAGTCTATATAAATATCATATTAAGCAGAAATGTGAAATGTACCTTAGCATATTAGAGGAAGACGCTGATATCTGGATTAAATTGATGCGTGATGAATGAACTTCCACAGCAGTCACGAGTAACAGCAGGAATAGGCGGTTAAAGTTTTCTATGCTTAATTTGAATTGATGACAGTCACGAGACCGATTACTCGATCCAATCACGTTGATGGATAAAAATAAAATTAAAACAAGTAACGAGTAACGGCCACAAACAGAAGAAAAATAGCGGAGAAAAAGTACCGATATACATCACTTAAAATATACTCAAGTAAAAGTAAAATTACACAATTTTAAACTTACTCAAAAAAGTACAATTTTTGAAAAAAAAACCTACTTAATTACAGTAACGTGAGTATTTGTAATTCGTTACTTAACACCCCTGCAGAAACCGAATTATAAATAAATAAGCACCATGTCTATGGTATTTGAATATGCTCAAATGTGTTTTTACTGATCACTCAAACCTTTGATGATGTTTCAGTCTCATAAATGCATTGTTCACTATTGTTATTGAAATTAACTAGTTCACACTGTAAAAAATAAAAACGTTATTTTTACGGTTAAACAAACAGCAACTGTGGTGAATACCATTAAAAATACCCTAATGTACATAACTGAAGAAAAAAAAAAGAAAATTATGACGAAACAAAGTTATTTCAACAAAAATACATCAAATGCGAAGTGTGATGCAGGGAATTGTGGGAATGTCAATTTACGGTTTTTCACTGTAAATTATACAAGGAGTTGTTCTTTTTCACTTTCAAAAACTGTAAATTTAACGATATTTTACAGTAAAATTATATCACAGTTATTTACCGTATATAGTACGGAAACTTTCTGTTAACCAATTAACAGTTTTGCTCTGAAGCAATTTTACAGTCTTTTACCGTTAAAATTACGTTTTTACTTAGTTCATTAAAGGAATAGTTCCTGATTATTTACTCACCTCAAGGCCTTCCAAGATGGGTGACTGACTTTCTTCAGCTGAAGAGAAACTATAGAAACTTTACTGTAAGAGGAAAACACTCCAGGATTTGTCTCGAATGCAAGTGAATGATGCTCAACCATATTTCATGCTCCAAAATCAATATTTGGGGAGCTTCAAAGTGCTCCACACGAGTCCAGCTGACGAAAAAGGGTCTACTTTAGTGAAATAAGTCATTTTCTAATGTAAAAATGTATTTAACTACAAATGCTCGTTGGGAAGCTCCTTTCCTTTCGCCATTCTGCAGGAAGTGACGTTTTGGAGGGAAAATACCAGCACAATCATCTGAGAATAATAGTATCTGATTAATTGTTTTTATTAGTTGGTTTTGTCTCACTATACAAAATTCATTATTACTGTAAATCAGTATGATGATGTCAAACAATAAATTGAAGTTGACACCTTTTTTTTATTATTTCCATACTGTTCTTTTTGGAGCACAGTGAATGTCTCACGTATAGTTGACTCTGTATGTTAAGTACAATTATTTTACACCACTTTAAGGACCTGACATGACTAGAATAAATAAACTCAGCAGGGAATGGAAATTATATAATGACTTTCACTCTGGTATTCTGCTAAAACAAACTAAGCAAAAGTTACTATAGTTACCAATAGAAAACCCGAGGACAAATAACGCATTCTAACTGTAATGTTTATTTCTCTGCAGTCTCCATGTACTACAGTGAGCCAATTGTATTTAGTAAATATGCATTCAGTCAAAACATTCAGGCAAATATCTGGGCACATGCTTTATATGAAGGCTACACTTCCAGACAGAAGAAAAGCAGAACAAAAACCTTGAGAAGAACATTGAGTGCAAAAGACACCGCTATCATAAATCACCAGTGTTTTATACACAAAATAAAGGAAATAACAAAAAGCTTAACATAATATAATATAATAATAGCTAAACTAAGAAACTGGAGGAGCACCACTAGGCCTGATCCATGAACTACTAAAAGTGTTAATTGTGTAAATAGTGTCAGTCATTTTTTTTTCAATGTTATGTATTTTTTAAATTTAATGCATAATTTTTTTTTGGTATCGGCAGCATTTCTGATACTAGTATCGGAATCGGAACAACTCTAATATTGATAGGATATCATCTTGCAGTTGATGGAGATTTGTGGGATGCACATCCAGGGCACGAAGCTCCCGTTCCACCACATCCCAAAGATGCTCTATTGGGTTGAGATCTGGTGACTGTGGGGGCCATTTTAGTACAGTCAACTCATTGTCATGTTCAAGAAACCAATTTGAAATGATTCGAGCTTTGTGACATGGTGCATTATCCTGCTGGAAATAGCCATCAGAGGATGGGGACATGGTGGCCATAAAGGGATGGACATGGTCAGAAACAATGCTCAGGTAGGCCGTGGCATTTAAACGATGCCCGATTGGCACTAAGGGGCCTAAAGTGTGCCAAGAAAACATCCCCACACCATTACACCACCACCACCAGCCTGCACAGTGGGAACACGGCATGATGGATCCATGTTCTCATTCTGTTTACGCCAAATTCGGACTCTACCATCTGAACGTCTCAACAGAAATCGAGACTCATCAGACCAGGCAACATTTTTCCAGTCTTCAACTGTCCAATTTTGGTGAGCTCTTGCAAATTGTCGCCTCTTTTTCCTATTTGTAGTGGAGATGAGTGGTACCCGGTGGGGTCTTCTGCTGTTGTAGCCCATCCGCCTCAAGGTTGTGTGTGTTGTGGCTTCACAAATGCTTTGCTGCATACCTCGGTTGTAACGAGTGGTTATTTCAGTCAAAGTTGTTCTTCTATCAGCTTGAATCAGTCGGCCCATTCTCCTCTGACCTCTCGCATCAACAAGGCATTTTCGCCCACAGGACTGCTGCATACTGGATGTTTTTCCCTTTTCACACCATTCTTTGTAAACCCTAGAAATGGTTGTGCGTAAAAAATCCCAGTAAGTGAGCAGATTGTGAAATACTCAGATCTGGCACCAACAACCATCCCACGCTCAAAATTGCTTAAATCACCTTTCTTTCCCATTCTGACATTCAGTTTGGAGTTCAGGAGATTGTCTTGACCAGGACCACACGCCTAAATGCATTGAAGCAACTGCCGTGTGATTGGTTGATTAGATAATTGCATTAATGAGAAATGTATTTTAAGATATCAGTGCATTTGCTTACACAAGCTCAGATATGGATTTAAGTCTGAGACTAGCTTAAACCTATATGAAACCAGGGGATAGCATTTAATATTTCATCCAGTATTTTAAGACAAGGAAAGGTCGTCATATTCTCAGGGCCTGTTGGGGAAAGGCCAATCCTGGCCCATGCAGGCAGCAACACATGCTCATTTTCTCAGAAGTGTCTTTCTCACTACACACTAACCTGCTTACGTAATGAATCCGATCTGAGATCCCGAGCGGCATTTGGCGAAACCCCCATGAGCTCAAAAGCGTGGGAGATCAGTGATGTCACTGACAGGGTAAGCACGTTCTGGGCATGCTCAGAACACACTGCACTCGTAGCCTCAATTAATCAGTGCAGTTCGCCAACAAGAATCTGCCAAT